>NC_033795.1:14787617-14796268 GCF_001876935.1 Asparagus officinalis | reverse complement strand
ATATATATATATATATAAGTATAATGTATAAGTATACTCTCTCTTATATATGTATAATATATGTATAAGTATATATAAGTATACTCTCTCTTATATATGTATAATATATGTGTGTATATATAAGTTTATATGTGTGTGTGTTTTTATGTATAATACAATTTGTTTATGTAATTACTATAAGTATTTACAATTTGTTTATGTATAATATATGTATATGTGTGTCAGTGTGTGTGTGTATATATATACATATACATATATTGAATGACATGAATACTTTGGGCTACTTAGTATATAAGTATATATAAATATAAGTATATTCTCTCTTATATATGTTTATATCTCTTATATAATTATATATATGTATAAGTATGCTCTCTCTTATATATGTGTACAGTGTATACTCTCTCTTATATATATATTTATATTCTCTCTCTCTTAGTATATAAGTATACTTATATATACACATATATAAACATAAACTTATATGTACATATATAAGTATATTTATATAATAGTATAAATACATATAAGAGTATAAATATATATTTATATATCTATACATATATATAAACATAAACTTATATGTACATATAATATAATTATATTTATATAAGAGTATAAATATATATATATACTATTATATAAATATAATTTTTATGTTTTATTGTTTTTTAAAATTTTTAAAAAAATAAAAAAATAAAAAAACAAAAAAATCCGGGCCGGCCCGGAGCCCGGCCCGGTCGGGCCCGGGCCCGGGCCCGGACCCGGCCCAGGGTACCCGGGCCCGGGTCCGGGCTCCGGTTTTGCCCGGCACGGGCCGGCCCGGATGGACAGGCCTACTTAGGGCTTAGTCATGTTTGCTTTACCATTTTGGGGGTCTAATAACATTTTCCCCTATACTTTTCCTATCTGATCCATTCTCCTATTCGACTTTGGTGGATATAGATACGAGTTTCTCTCACACAAATATATTTATATTGTATCCATGGTTAGTAAGCAGACACAAATATGATAATAATTATATTCAATTTGTATCTAATTCCACACCCTAATCAAAGCAATCAACATATATCATTGTGAACAGTTATATTAGCATAATCACCAAATTTTCCTTTAATCTCTACTAGTGTGTACCCCATGCAAAGCACGACCCCCCGTTTTTTTAAGCATTACATTTTGAATCTGCCTCTCTCTAAGGTTTAATATGTTGATTTGATTATTGTATGCTTAAAATTAGAAATCATATCTAGTGCTCTATACTTGAAAGACACTGTTCATGATACAATATTTCATTGTAGTATAAACAGTAAATGTACACCTCTATACGCAAAGAAAACTATAGTATTTACTGTAGCATAAACAGTAAATTTTTGAATCCTCCTTTAAATATAGAGGAGTAGATGGTGTTTTTTTGGCAACAATAAAGTAAGGAATTATTGCCGAACATCAAAAGAAAAAAAATGATAATAAGTTAGTTCGTCTTAATTTTTCAAGCAAGAAACAAATGGGTTAATGTAACATCTATCTGGAGGGGTTAAAATGTTATAAAAACCGAGGGGTTTACTTATCCACATTTTAAAAAGGCTAGTGTGTACTCTGTGCAAAGCACGGCCCCCTGCTTTTTTAAACATTGCATTTTAAATCTGCCCCCCTCTAAGGTCTAATACATTTGATATGATTATTTATTGCTTAAAATTAGAAATCATGTTTACTGCTTTATACCTAAAATGGTATTGTTCATAATATAGTAAAATAAAGGTGTTGTGCGCGGCGGAAGCTTCTCGGAACGACACGAACAATCCAAGAGATAAATCACAACTAATAAGCCAAACACAATACCACAGCAAGACAACGAGTTTAACGTGGTTCGGCAAGTTGCCGACGTCCACGGGGCAAGGAGGGGGGAGTTCTTACTATTAGAAATTAAGAGAATACAAATAGAGTTACAAATCTCACCGATCAAACCCTAAAACAAAGCTCTAGATCTCTCACAAATCTCCCATAGTTGGATGCAACAATTCTTTCCAAAAGTTTGTTCAAAATCGTCCTTGCTTAACCCTAATTAATCAGGTTTAGGGTTATATATCAACTCAGAAACTAACCGGGTCAAAAACCAAGGCCCAGCCCAAAATCAGTCTGCGGTCGACCCATCTCGGCGATCACCGCCCGCAGGTATCGCGGTGCCCCGCGACGGCGAACGACGCAACCAAAACCCGAGAGCGCACATCGATTACTCATGGCGCACTCTACACCGGCGTACCTACAAGGTCCTCGCGGTCGACCGCCACGGTCGACCGCCTTCAGCTCCGAATCCCACTGACCTTCGTGCACGTTCGTGGTCGATCACCGCTGACTCGCGGTCGACCACCAGTCTGCCTTGCTGATTCTCCTGAACTTCCTGCTGCTTCTCTCGCCACTTCTTCAATTGTCCACCTCGGCGAATGATTCTACCAAAAACTGAGCCGACACCAAATCATCCAATAGTCCCTCAACAAGTTCGGGAACCAAACTAGAGCTGAAATGTAATCTCTCCTCCATCCGAATCAACAGATCAAACCAGCTGTATCTAAAAGACTACCTACGTATCCTTTTGCCCAAGGAATCAAGCCGAACGTAGTTCACCCAAATGGTCTCCAAAGGCCTCAACACTGAAGAATGTTCAAAAGCTTCAAACAATGACCAAATTTCACTCCCAAATGGTCTCCAAAGGCCTCAACACTGAAGAATGTTCAAAAGCTTCAAACAATGACCAAATTTCACTCCTGAAACAACTTTGGTCAGCATATCTGCAGGGTTGTCATTCGTGTGGACCTTCTCCAATATGACGTCTCCATCATCCAAAACGTCACAAATAAAGTTGAATCTGACATTGATGTGTTTCGTGCGCACATGATAAACCTGGTTCTTCGCCAAATAGATAGTTGACATGCTATCACAATATACCCGAATGGTCTCCTGTGCAATCCCCAAGTCCTCCAATAATCTATGCAACCACAAAGCCTCCTTCATAGCTTCAGTCATCGCCATATACTCCGTCTCTGTAGTAGAGAGAGCCACTATGGACTGAAGTGTACATCGCCAACATACAGGTGCACCTGCTAATGTAAAAGCATAACCTGAAGTAGACCGGCGCTTATCAAGATCTCCAGCATAATCTGAATCCACATATCTAATACAATCCTGTCCATTCTTCTCATCCTTTTGGAATACTAAATCAACATCCACGGTACCTCGAACATACTGTAGAATCCACTTCACGGCCTCCTAATGACCCTTCCCGGGGTCGTGCATGTATCTCGATACCATGCTCACGGCCTGTGACAAATCTGACCTCGTACACACCATTGCATACATTAAGCTACCTACTATACTAGCATATGGGACATTCGACATATAATCTCTGTCCTCAACTAAAACAGGTGACATCAACGCTGAAAGCTTGAAGTGGGGAGCCAATGGTGTGCTAACTTCTTTTGCATTGTCATCAAACCTGAATTTCTTCAACATCTTCTGCAAGTAGCTTTTCTGTGTAAGTTTCAAACTCCCTTTCACTCTGTCTCTCTCGATCTCCATACCCAATATCTTCTTTACCTCTCCAAGATCCTTCATCTCAAACTCGGATGACAGCTTCTCTTTCAACTTTCGAATAGCCAAAGAATTCCTAGAAGCAATAAGCATATCGTCAACATATAAAAGCAAATATATGTGCTCACTATCCTATAGCTTGTGCATATAAACACATGGGTCATATGGGCTCCTCGTGTACCCATGGCCAATCATAAAGCTGTCGAATCTTTTATACCACTGTCTAGGCGATTGCTTCAAACCATAAAGAGACTTCTTCAGCTTGCAAACCAAATCTTCCTTTCCTGCAGTTTTGAATCCCGATGGTTGTGTCATGTAGATCTCCTCATCTAAATCACCGTATAGAAAGGTTGTCTTTACATCCATCTGGACCAAATCCAAATCCAACTGTGCCACTAATGCCAATAAAATCCGTATCAACGAATGCTTCACAACGGGTGAAAATACCTCATTGTAATCAATGCCCTCAAGCGATGCATACCCCTTGGAAACCAATCTGGCTTTGAATTGAATGTCCCCAATAGAAGATCCCTCCTTCTTCGCATATACCCACTTGTAACCTATAACTTTCTTACCCTTAGGTAGATGTGCAAGTGTCCAAGTATCGTTCTTCTGAAGAGACCGCATCTCCTCCTCCATAGCTTCACTCCACCTGATCGAATCGGGGCTAGACTCTGCCTCCCTGAATGTGGATGGAACCATATCATCAACGACCTCCACTGATAATGCATATGTGACCATGACATCATTATACCTAGCTGGCCGACGAATTACTCTCCTCGGTCTATCAACTGCAACGGACCCCTGAACATGACCCCTGTTCTTGAGTTTTATAATCCATTGTATCATCTATTTACCTGGCTGTCATCTCATCTCCTCCCAGTGACACCTCTATAGGAGGCTCGATGGATACAATGCTCTCTGGAGTGGGTGGAGTCACATCATCCCCCACCTGCTATGATATCTCAACTGTCTGGTCTACCTCCACCTGCTGAGGGACTCGAGGCCTCATCATGTACACCTCATCGAATGTGACATCTCTGCTAATAACTATCTTCTTGTCCTGTGGATCCCATAACTTGAAGCCTTTGACTCCATCTCTAAATCCCACAAAGGCTGCTTTCCTCGCTCTCGGATTTAATTTACCATCACTGACATGGAAATCAGCTGGACACCTAAATATTCGAAGCGACTCATAGTCACTAGCCACCGAATCAAACCAACGCTTCAAAGGAGTCTCCCCGTCTATCATAGTGCACGACAACCTATTCACGAGATGGCTCGTATAAACCACACCTCGGCCCAAAAGGATCTAGGCAATCCACTCTGCGTCATCATATATCGCACCTTCTCCAGCAAAGTACGGTTTAATCTCACAGCCACCCTGTTCTGTTGCGGTGTCTCTCGAACTGTGAAGTGTCTTCTAATGCCGTGATCCCGGTAAAACTACAGAAACAGATCACTCTTGTACTCTCTACCGTTCTAAACGTAGAGTCTTCACCTTTCTACCTGTCTGCAGCTCCATTTTCTTTTTCTACTCCACAAAAATATCAAGGACCTGATGTTTATGCTTCATAGGGTATACCCAATTCCTCCTGGAATAGTCATCAATGAAAGTAACAAAATAGTTAGCCCCGCCAAGAGATGTGTTCTTTAAAGGATCCCAAACATCTGTGTGAATATAATCCAATGTACCTCTGGTGTTGTGAACAGCGGTGCCAAACTTCACTCTAGTCTTCTTCCCAAGTACACAATGCTCACACAGCTCCATCTTGCAGGTCTTAGCACCTTTCAATAGCCCCTGTTTCGCTAATGACTGTAGGGACTTATCACCTGTGTGTTCAAGTCTCATGTGCCATAAAGTGGTAGTGTTCTCCTCTGTAGTGATAGAAGCTGCCAGACCCCCTGTAACTGTCTTGCCCTTCAAGTAATATAGGTTGTTTTCCCTGACACATCGCATCATCACCATAGAACCCTTCATGACCTTCACTGTAGCATCCTCTAAAATCACTCGATATCCTACTGCCTCCAAAGTCCCAAGAGAAATAATGTTTTTCGTTAACTGCGGTATGAACCTCACTTCCTTCAACTCCCTAATCACTCCGTCATGCATCCTAATCCGGACTGAACCAATACCACCAATAGGACATACGTGGTCATTACCCATAAGCACGACATCCCCTCTTTCCAGCTCCTCAAAGCTAGAGAACCAATCACTCCTAGGGCATATGTGATATGTAGCTCCCGAATCCATCATCCACTTCGTGGAATCAACATAGCAAACCAACGGTAGTGCAGGGTACAAGTAGCCTGAAGAATCTGAATCTGAATGCTCACCAATAGCTTTTGAAACATTTACTTCTGAAGCTTGTGCAACTTTCCCCTTATTCTTCCCGGCTTTTTCTTTTTACTTTGGACAGTCAATCTTCCAATGTTATTCTTCTTTACAATATCGACATTGATTTTTACCAACACTCTTATAGACATTCCTATTCTTTGACTTTGAGCGGTTGAACTGACGGCAGTTTGGATCACGGCCTCGAACAGCTAATGCATCTCCCAATGCCTTCTCGGAGGGTTCACCATAACTCTTCCTCAACTCATAATTTACCAAGGCTGAGGTCACCTCCTTATAGCTAACCGTAGTTCTTCCATTGATCATAGTTAGAACAAACGTACCATAATCATCCTCGGACAACGAACACAAAAGTAATATCGCCTTGTCTTCATCCTTAACTATGATGTCCACATTGGCCATATCTGAAAGTAGATTCGTAAAATTATTAACATGCTCCCTGATGGAAACTCCCCTTTTCATCTTGAACTGGTAAAACCTCTTCTTCAAGTGAAGCCGATTCTCAATGCTCTTCGTAAGATACTTCTCATTGAGTGTTTCCCATATCTTCTTCGCCGACGTCTCGTTCATAACATCATAAATAAGATCCGGCATCAAGCATGACCTAATAACACAACAAGCTTTACTATTCATCTTTCTCCAAACCTTATTCTCCATATCAGCGGGTTTCTCTTTTAACTCAAGAGTCTCCTCCAAATTCTGTGCATCCAAGGCGTCCATCACCTGACACCTCCACAATACGAAATTGATCTTACCATGGAACTTCGGAGCATCAATCTTTGTGTTATTGATGCTCAGACTCTGTATCGTCTTCGTAAGAGACGAACCTGATGTGTTTGCTTCTCCCATATTGTCGATCTAACTCTTCAGATAGGAATCTTCACCGAATCCTTCGAACAAGCCTGAGGCTCTGATACCAATTGTTGTGCGCGGCGGAAGTTTCTCGGAACGACACGAACAATCCAAGAGATAATCACAACTAATAAGCCAAACATAATACCACAGCAAGACAACGAGTTTAATGTGGTTCGGCAAGTTGCCTACGTCCACGGGGCAAGGAGGGGGAGTTCTTACTATTAGAAATCAAGAGAATACGAATAGAGTTACAAATCTCACCGATCAAACCCTAAACAAAGCTCTAGATCTCTCACAAATCTCTCACAATTGGATGCAATAATTCTTTCCAAAAGACTGCTCAAAATCGTCCTTGCTTAACCCTAATTAATCAGGTTTAGGGTTATATATCAACTCAGAAACGAACCGGGTCAAAAACCAAGGCCCAACCCAAAATCAGTCTGCGATCGACCGCGTAGGTATCGCGGTCGATCGCGACGGTCGACCGAACCACAAACCCGAGAGCAGAATCGATTACAGTCATGGCACGGTCGACCGCGGCGGTCGACCGAATCTCATCCCGAGACCAAAAATCACCTACAGGGTCCTCGCGGTCGACAGCCACAGTCGACCGCCTTCAGCTCCGAATCCCACTGGCCTTCGTGTACGTTCGCGGTCGACCGCCGCTGACTCGTGGTCGACCGTCAGTCTGTCTGGCCGATTCTCCTGAACTTCCTGCTGCTTCTCTCGCCACTTCTTCAAAAGGAACTAAAGATTTAATGTTCATGCTATAGTAAATTATTGCAGTATTTACTATAGCATGAACAACAAATCTTTGGATCCTCTTTTTAGCATAGAGGAGTAGATTAAGAGTCGGTCACTTTATTTACAATGAAAGTAATATTAATCCAATTTATTCTGAAGCAAAGAAAGTATAAAGAAAAATAAAATAAAATTTGTGATACTCCTTTGTTCTGGTGGATTAACTAGTTTATCCTTTCTCCTTTATATCTCATTCTAAAGCTTCGCCACCAGACTATGGTTTTCTGATTTTCTATAAAACATTCTCTACAGCATTTATTTTGTATTTACACGTGCGAAGAAATGAAAGAGGTCACCCTTTGACATACAATGGGCCAACTGGCGGGGAGGAAAAAAAATTAAAGGACAAATTGACATACTTTGAGTTAACCTTCTAAACTTGAAAAGTGTCACCTATTCCCTAGAAAAACTGGGCCCGTCACAAAATCCTCTGAACATTTGCAAATTTTTCAAGAAAACCACCCTAACAGTGTAAATCAGGGGTTTTCAAAACTTTATCAAAAGTTCATGAGTTTTTTCTAAAAATAATGTTGAATGTTTGGGTTTTGTTAAAATAATGTTGAAAGTTCGAGGGTTTTGTTTAAACAATGTTGGTGGTACGTACGTTGATATTTTGGGTTTTTTATACCGCTAGGTGGATATGTTGGTAATAACTGCAATTGTTTAGGGGTTTTGTGACACAGCCAAAAGTTGGAGGGTCAAGCAACACTTCTAAACTTCAGGCTTTGTTTTGTCCAACTGTACAAAAAACAGAGGGCTATGTAAAATTTACCCAAAAAAACTTGACACACCGTCAACGGATCAGCTACTCTGCTGCTCGCGGATGCGGGTCGGGCGAAGAAACCGCCTGATAAACCCAAACCAGGATCCAATAACACCAAGAGCTCGTCGGAGGCCAAACCACCGGCAACAGCACCGCCTCTGTCGACACGAATTATCCGCCGTCAACGACGCCGGCTGAAGATAAGCATATGCTGCCTGCTTAACTAAACGGTTACGGATCCGTATCTCGACCGCTGACGTGGAGTTAACGGCGCTGTTAACGGTGGAGGAG
>NC_033795.1:14785894-14787607 GCF_001876935.1 Asparagus officinalis | reverse complement strand
GATGGAGGTGACGTCGGCCGATCGGAGGGGAGGGATTTTTGGCGGGAGAGCGAGCGCCGGTGGCGGAGCTCAAAGTCGCCGCTTGTCATCTCGAGAGACCCAACTATTAAAACTCGAAGGGGTTTGCATGCATATAAATGTTGGATGTTGGTTTTATGGAATATTCGTCAAGTTTGATGACATATGCATGTCGATATTTTATAATGTAATGATGAAATGTATTTGATTAAAATATAGTGAGAGTGGGAATTTGATGAGCTTGATTGCCGGAGTAGCTTCATAATTAACTATATATTTAGCTAGGTTGTGTGTTTGGTTTGATCTTGTGTTGTTTTAATATATTTGTTGTTTTCAAATGGAGGGTTAGTGACATGACTTAAGACTATCACACCAACTAGTATAGATGAAAGACTTTATGTTTTTGCTTGATTGGTGCATTAAACGTTGGATTAATTTTACCAACCAAAATAAATTTTGGAGGAATAAAGTTTTATGAGACAATTAAACCTGACATGAAATTTCGAATTTTCAAACATGAAGGGGGAAAAATACCTTAAGTTATTAGAAATTGTTGTAATGAAAGGTTTAGATTATACTTATTAACAAACTATGAATCAAAAAAAAATTCTATAAGGATAATAGAAACAATATCTAAAGTGCATATGAAGACAATTATCTAAATCGTCACCAGACCTAGCAATTAATTAGTGAAAAATCATGATGCTTTTCTCTTAAAAAAAGTCGACAACTGCAACAAATACTTCACAAGGATAACAAGAAAATATATAAAATATATAAATTTCGAATTACCCAAATGTGTTATGTGCGAAATATGTGACAATTTACCATGAGTATCTTAAGACATTATGATTTAATGGAAAAAAATACATAGTAGTTTTCTCTAGTAAAAAACTCATGACAGTTTTTTAACAGACTATCCTTATAATTTAAAAGCAAAGGGAATTGTATTGGCTAATTATTATTTGAACTAAATACGAGAGGCAATTTACTCACAGCCTTTTCTAGTTGCTATAACTTGTATTAAATCTCAGTGTAGCTAAACTTACGGTCAAATCAAATGACCAAACTATGGATATCATTTTATATTAATTATTGGTTACCAAAGGAAAAGTAAGTGCTAAGTGACTCAATTTGGAACACAGAGCAATATCCGATGCTGACTTAAACTTTTTGCAAAGCAGAGTTGGAAGCAGCGGAGGAGGATGAGCACTTCTTGGGCTCTTGCATGGCAATTGCATCACCATCTCAATTGTCTTTTTTTTCGGTGTCGCTTCAAAAGGATTATTCTTTTATAAAAGAGAACAGCTTATCAAGGGCCACGTTGCCTTGTTGCATCTATATGAACAAGCCAATTGAAATGAAGATTACATATTCTTGTTTTCCCATTAATGTCTGACGAGTGGATTCCTTAGATATACCGGATAATAGAATAAAATAAACAAATACAGATGAGAAGAATAACAAAAATTCAAAGTAATAATTTCTTTGACTCTGACTTAGATATATGAATGGTTAGGATTAGGGCTGTCCATCCGGGCCGGCCCGGCCCGGCCCGGCCCGGAAAACCGGGCCCGGGCCGGGCAAAACCCAAGCCCGGACCCGGGCCCGGGCCCGACCGGGCCGGACACCGGGCCGGCCCGGATTTTTTTGTTTTTTATTTTTTTTATTTTTTTAAAAATTTTAAAAAACAAT
>NC_033795.1:14770894-14780894 GCF_001876935.1 Asparagus officinalis | reverse complement strand
CATGCATTCAAATAATTCTCGTTGCATATCCAAGTATAAAATTCCTGTTTTAACGTTAATTGACTATGTATTAATTAAATATAAACATTGTTGTGGCACGAAAGAACAACGTGCTCTTGATAGAGTAGTCGACTACTAAGCGCTTAGTATGTTGGCGTACTCGCTGCCTAGCTTGAGTTATAACAGAACGTGTGTGGTTGGTACGAGTAGTCGCACTAATATTTTTAAATAGTCAACTACTGATATGATATATATTATTAACAGATGTCTGGATGGACTGCAGTGTAGCTCGACTATAAAGCCCTAGTAGCTCGAACTACCTAAGGCTGTATAGCCAAAATTTTTTTGTTTTGCCATTCTATTTGAGATATTTTTGGGTTTGCGCGCAGCTTTTTGACATTTTATACGTAAATTCACGAATAGTGTAGTAGCCACACATGCAGTATGCTGAAGGAATTATGAGGGTTTTGACCCGATTACTTTGATAAAGAGTTTAGTAGCATATTATACATACATCTTTTGGATTTGTTGATTGAAGCTCAGTTCAGTAGCTACTGCGGTTAGTGCGTCGACTATTCACATTTGTACAGACCATTAAGTTGGGTTAGGATGCTTTATCTAGGCAGCTACATCCCGCACCTAGGGTGTAAATGCAGGCTTGTGAAGTCGTATTACTAGGATGCCTACTTAGTATGTCCGTCTTATACTCGTGTTACGCTAAAGAGATGTGATGAGACTAATTGTGCCGTGTGTACACTGTTATGGATACGCGCCGGGTTAGTCCGTCTTCACAGTATGATACTAATTATTAAAATTTTACCAGCGAGTTACATTAAGATATTTAAATGATAGCCCGAGTCGTTTTGGCAGGAATGCGCAGTTATATTTTTGGACCTCACTTCAAATAATATGACCAGAGTACTTTTGGCATTTCGAAAGTACAACGGATTATTGTCCGTGGCTTCATTTCTATCTTCCCAGCTAATAGTGGAAGATATTATAATATGATATGTTAATGTCTTTACTTTCTTTTTACTGCTTTTTTTATTTTCTAGTTCGCTGATCAATAATTAGCCGATTCACAATTTTGAGACATCTGCTTATATACTATGAGGGTTTCCTTTGTTTCAGATTATTTTTCTTACGTAAGGTCTGCGTGGTTGTGATTTTTAATTGTTGTATTTTTTATATTTAGATTGTTTTATCATTTAGCGCTACGTACATTAATGTTTAGATATTTATAATCTCGGGAGCATATGATATATCATGAGGGTTTCCTTGTTGGATTATTTTGCTCGACGGCACTACGTCTTGTTATTGTAGCTGCGTCAAATATTAATTCTATTAAGATACAAGAAAAATAAGCTAGATAGACTATGGTTAATGGATTGAACATCCACTCCATGCTAGCAGCCGCTTTCCCCTTTGGGCGGTTATTGAACGGTGATTGCTTGCTAATAGCGCTCTGACCTCTTGTTCTTGCTTTTTTTTTTTTCTAATATTCATTCAAGGTAATTCGGAGTAGCGGCAGAGTCAATGATCGACAAAATTCTGTATAGTCAGTCATCACATGAGATTTATTAGAGGCTTCACCATTAGTTTTATATTTTTTGTTCCAGACCTTAGAGTTCATTTCATAGTGTAAAGGCAGTGTGTCTTAGTATGATTTCAGTTTTTCTTATCGAGACCATATTTATTCATTTTGGATATCAGTATTATTCCAGGTTGTTTCATTTAAGACATGATTTATTTATGAGAATACTTCCTTTTGCATCGTTTTGTAGTTATTTCCTTTCTTTTGCCGATGTTTTGCTATCGACACTTTATTTTGCATTCCTATTAAAGGGATATTGCTTGTCGATTTCGGCTAAAACTTATTGCCTTACACAGTCGTGGGTACATTTAGGTTGACATCTCTCGCGCGTTTATTTTAGGACTGCAGCCATGTATGAAACAGGGCACGCTGCATAGTGTTTTGTATACAGAGCGGCCCTAGTTTTCCAGTATCCTTAGCCGATCACCTGTATCGGCATAGTGGAACTTGATAGAGTTTCTTAGGCATTCAATGTATAGACGTTCCGCTAGAAATCCTAGAAAGGCTTGAGACGTTATACACGTTATGTTCGAAAATAGGAATTTTTTATGACTATCTTTACTTTGATTGCAAAAGTATTTGCCAGGCCGTGAATACTTATATGCATATGATATATATATATATATATACTATCATTATATACTATATAATATATATATATATATATATATTATATATATAGTATATATATATATATATATATATATTAAATATATATATATATATATATATATATATATATATATATAATTATATATGAGCATTAATGCGGTATCCTTGTCATAGAAAGGGGATTCCTCCTTGACGTCTCTAAAATCACATGATTGAATCAAAATTGTGGATGATCCGCTCTGGGTTGCAACTTGATCTACATATCTAAAAACCCCAACACATCAATTGGGTAAACCTGTCGGCTCATTTTGACCCTTCATCCACTCGCCTTATCAGATTTTAACGGCGTTTTTGAATGCGAATTAGAACTTTTCATAATGGCTCGATGGCAGCCGGCTCAAACGACGACGGATTCACTCCCAACTTGGGTTGTGTGACGTTTTAGGAATATATAGATCAAGTTTCAACGAGCGGATTCATTTCATAATATTGCTCAATCATGTGCATTTTAGCAGGCGTCAAGAGAGGAAATCCCCTCCTATGACAAGGATCTACCATTAATCTCTTCTCTCTCTTTTCTCTCTCTCATCTCTCTCTCTCTCTCTCTTCTTCTCTCTTCTTCTATACCTATATATTATATATATATAATATATATATAATATTATATGAGAAATCCATGGAGAAACTTCGTATCGATGCTTTTTCCATTGAACTGTGGTAGTGATGGCCAAATCCCAACCGCTACATCATACGTTAAAGAGAGAGCCTTATCACTATTCACCTATTTTATAAAAAAAAAGACGTCCATTTTTAAGCGTGTGATGATTACGGGGGGTGATTGGCCACCTCCCACTACCAAGTCTTGAACTGCGTAGCCAAGTTTCTGCTATATTTCTCTCTCTCTTCTCTCTCTCTCTCTCCTCTCTCTCTATAATATTATATATATATATATATATATATATATATATATTATATATAATATATATATATATATATATACTATATATATATATATATATAATATATATATATATATAATATATATTGTTTGCCGACCTTCAGTTACTTGTGTTAATTAAGCTCTTCTCTTGATATTATATAATATCGAGACGAGGACGTCGGCGATGGTAAAAACTTGTACCGCCGAAGCTGCGGCAAGGTAGAACCCAAGTCGCAACAGCGCTTCCATAGATCTAATCGACTTGATAACACCGATTACAGAAGCAGAGCGCTAGCCACACCAGGAGACGAGTAACGAGCTAGATTTTACTTTCCTGAAGTTCCACCACCAAGTTGTTCTAGCCATATCTATTAGCGACGCGTAATACTGAATATTTCACCATACAGCCATAAACCAACTGTTGATAGAGCCGCAAAGCAGCGAGGCATTAGACTCCTGTAAAAATAAGCAAAAATATCAGATACTAAGAGCACCATAGTTTTTAGGTACATCGTGATCTCATGTGCAGCCTATAAATACAAGGAATATGTAAAATTTTCTTAACGTTGACTCAGTACCAAAGCAGAAGTTAGATGTATTCAGCACAGAGGATTTATCATAGGATAGCACCAACTTTAGTTTACGCCGAAGCAGTGAATGTTAATTTCATAGGAGGATTTCACCTACTACTTCGATAAGCAGTTAGAACTAGCTCGATTGGAGTAGGGAGACATATCGATAGTTAATTATGGAAGTAGGACTGTCTGGAGACAAGGGCAAGGATAAGAAACCTTTTGCATGACTTAGAAGACCCCAGCATCGGGGCAAAAATTTTCAACGCTAGCAGCAGAGACTAGGACATGGCAGAACCAAGGTTAGCGGTCAGCCAGTCACAGGGTCGCTGTTACGGCCAGCAGCAGATGATTGTGACACGCCAACACGTTTCAAGAATTAAAGGGCCAGTAGGCCAGATTTGTGCCATTCAGGAGATTCCTGAGGGATATATAGTCTCGATTTCCACGCCAATAGTTCAGGCAATCTCCAGCCACAGACAGAGTCTATGCAGTCGTACCACGTGATCACGGTGCGAGAGGAGCTATAGAGAAGGTACTTTCTTAGTGAACTCTTTTCCAGTTCGGATCCTGTTCGATTCCGGAGCTTCCCATTCTTTTATATCTTATTCCTTTATGGATAAGCTTCAGTTAGTCGCACATCCTTAGATGTACGCTATCTGTTTCTACTCTTTTAAGGAGGATCTCGAGTATCTCTATTAGGGAGCGTTCTTAGGAGATGTGTCATTCAGCTTAGATGAGTCCGAGTTTATTGTAGATCTAATCATTTTGTGGATGTCGATTTCAACGCCATCTTGGTATGGATTTGGTTATCATCCTACCATGTTAGCGTCGACTGTTTGTGAAAACAGTTAGTTTGCGAGCGATATGGGTCTGAGTTGATTGTAGCGACCTCATAGGGTAACCAGTTTGCGAAGTCATTTCTGGCATATATTGAGGAGGTGATGTGAGAGATCAGAGTGTTGAAGTTGTGTGTGATTAGAGTCGTCTTAGATTTTATGGATGCCTTTTAGGATATACCGGGGTTACCTTCTATGTGGAGAGGTTGAGTTCTGCATCGAGTTGCAGCCAGGCACATCACCGATATCTCGAGCTCCCTATCGTATGGAACCTATTGAGATGAGGGAGCTACAGACTCAGCTAGACAAGTTGTTGTCTCAGGGTTTTATTCACTAGAGTCATTCTCCATTAGGAGCGACGGTCCTTTTCGTGAAGAAGAAGGACGGTAATATGCGTCTTTATATAGATTATCGGGAGTTGAACAAGGTCACTATCCAGAATATGTATCCATTACCAAGGATTTATGACTTGTTCGACCAGCTACAGGGAGCGCAACACTTCTTAAAGATTAATATTCGTTCTGGCTATCATCAGTTACGGGTTCGGAAGATAGATATTCCTAAGACCGCATTTTTGACTTGTTATAGGTCCTTCAAGTTTCTTGTCATGCCGTTTGGGCTGACCAATGCACCCGTGGTATTTATGGACTTGATGAACCGGGTTTTCCATCTATATTTGGACCAGTTCGTGATAGTATTTATCAACGACATCCTTATATATTCGAGATCGGAGGTAGAGCACGAGCAACGTTTTCGACTAGCATTACAGATTTTGCGGGTGTCACTATAAGAAATTCGGTATTTAACGACCAAAATTAGTAAAGAGACCATTTGACTATCATTAATGTGTATATAATAACGACGGGTTTTAAAACCTTCGTCGAGTGATTACAAATATTAGAAAAATAATATGAAATGGGATAACGGATTTTTAATCCCTTAATTGATTTGATTCTAATATCGTCGTTATTAGGTCTCCTTAAAGCCGAAGGGGTCCATTACCTACGTTGATGACACCAGTAAAAAATCGAGTACCACGGGCTTCAAATTTTCAAGTTTCACAGCCCCAAATATTTCCCCCTTATTTATCAAAACCTCTCTCAAAATTGTCGTTCCCCTTCTCTCTAAAACTTCCAAACCTTACATGCTCCCTGTGGCTGGCCGCATCCCCCCTTCATGGACGGTGTCTACGTCCGCAACAGCACTAACGCCCTCATCATCATCATCATCATCAATGTCCACCGCCATCTCCGCCTCCTCAAACCCTAACTCCTCATCGACCAAGACCGTAAGCTCTGCCCCCACCCCGACCTTTTTGATTCATTTTCTTTCTCTATTTTAGGTTCGGGTGGTGGTTAAGGGCCGAGTCCGGGGCGTGTTCTTCAGGGATTGGATGGTGGAGAATGAGGTTTGGGTCGGAAATCATTGCATTGTCTTTTTTTTCCTTCCATGGCAACCCCTTCTTTTTTCAATGGCAACCCCATCTTTTTTCAAGGTCATGTTCGGCAATTTCAGAACCAAATTGTTAAAACCCATCTCGTCGTCGCATTATCTTTTTTCCCTGATTTATTTATTTTTATTTTTATTTTTATTTTTATTTTTGATTCAGATGATTCTGCCATGTTTCAAGAAACACCTTGGAAAGTCAATCATGCAGAGATCAGTGCTTCAGAGCTTGGCCGACCGAAAATGGAAGATCAAGATGGGAACTATTGATGAGCAGATTTTCTTTTAGGATGGATGGGAGTGATTTATATCGAAAAATTTGATTAATTTGGGAGATTTCTTAGTTTTCTTTTATGATTGTGATGTGGGTTTTGATGTTAAGATCTACGGGGTGACTTGCTGCGAGAAAAGAGATGAATTTGAAGTGAAGGTTGAAGCAGAATCAGAAGAATATTATGACATTAAGAGACCAACCAAAGTCGTTAGAAAAAAGGCAAAAAATATCAAAGTAGACAAGCCGAAAAGGAACGGTGAGTGATTTTGTGATGGTTGTTACGTTTACAAATTGGATACATCGCAAATAATCATCTATATCTTCAGTTTCTATTGCTTTTCCAACTGGTATGATTCCAAGTGCTACGGACATTCAGTTTCTATTGCAGGAGCTTATCCCTCACCTTTTGGATTTGCTACTTACAGGTGTCAGAAATGAAAGCTGAGTATTTTCCTCCAAGGGAGGATGTGATCTTGAAGAACGGAGCACCAACAGACTTCTATATACTGGTCACTGGTTCTGTGGTAAGAAAATATATCTCCTAGAAAAAAAACTTAGTTGTATCATTCAATTTAGGCATAGGATATATCAGAGTACTTAACTAGTTCTAGCAGGTTACTTGAGGGCTTACAATGTTCCGCATAATTGTTGGCCAGTTACTTGAGCTTGTACCCAAACTGCATCGAACTGATTCTTATATCTGCTAGTTTGAAGGAAAACCCATTGTGATTTTTAGAACACAATATGTTAGATTGTGGGTAATGATTTTTGTTCATCCCGGCCTAGCAAAACTTTATGTAGAATGTAATGATTGAGTTCATAATTCAGGAAGAAAAGATGCATTTCCAAACCCATCGGTTATTCCGGTGACTACTGAATAAATACCTTGTTGTTGTAGATGTGGCTTTAGAAGCTTAATCATATGTTCAAGTTTTTTCTCTCCCCTTAACTATATATGTTTCTTTTTCTTTTCATGAGATAGTTCGCCTTCATGGAGTGCCAAAATCCATCACATTCGATCGTGATTCTAAGTTCTTATCCCACTTTTGAAGGATTTTGTGGCAGAAATTTAATATTTTTCTTAAGTTTAGTACTGCTTATCACCCTCAAACGGATGGCCAAACTGAAGTAGTAAATCTCACTCTCGGTAACCTTCTTAGATCCATCTCTAGCGATCATCCGAAGCAATAGGATCTTGCTCTGGCACATGCTGAATTTGTTTATAACTGTATGGAGAATCGAACTACAGGCAAGGCTCCCTTTGTGATTGTGTATGGAAGGCTTGCGAATCATTATCTTGACCTTGCTCCACTGCCTAAATTTCCCGGACAGAGTGTTCCTACAGATCATATAGTTGAAAAGATACGGGCTATCCAACAGGAAGTCAAGGAGAAGATAGAGCAGTCTAATGCTAAATATAAGGATGATGTTGATCGACACAAAAGGAAGAAGGTGTTTGAAGAGGGAGATCGACATGGTGATGGTGTTTCTACGAAAAGAACGTTTTCCCATGGGCACCTACAACAAGCTAAAGAATAAGAAGTATAGTCCATGTAAGATACTGAAGAAGATTAGAGACAATGCTTATGTAGTTGACCTTCCTACAGATTTGGGTATCTCTCCTAGTTTCAATATTGCAAATTTGTTTGAGTATTACCCGCCAGAAGAAACAGTTATTCATGCAAGTGTAAGCTCGGAGTCGAGCTCTCTTTAAGCAGGGGGGACTAATGTAGAACACACGGCAGACATGTTTATGTCAAAGTGGGACAGTCGCAAGCCCAAATGCGAGCCTAGTCGAAGAAAATAACTTGTTTCGAAGAAACAACCGTAACTTTCAAATTGTACGTCAGAATTAGACGAATTATATATGAAAATCGATTATCTCGATGAGACGGAGCCATCCAAACTAACCCCTAAGAATTCGGTTTGTTTCCTCCATTTTGCCAAACTCCTTACGATTTGAGAGATATCTGTATTTTTGTCCGTTTTTTACTATTTTTAGTAATGCTTTAGGAGTCTGTTTTGATTAGGAAACAAAGCTAATTTGATCTCAGATTTGACCGGTGGAATTTCCTAGTTCTAATGAGTCATTTTAGGAGTTTAATGTTTTAGAAATTCTTTTATTATTTTTGGTAAGTTGGAGTTCTTGTAGGAGTTTGAGTCCTTGTAAAAGTCTTGTTTCTTTTCTATTTAAGTTGGATCTTATAAGCCCTAGATACATAACTTTTTGATTAATAAAATTTTGTTTTTTTCAATATTTACTTCTTGGATTCGATGCTCTTCGTGGATTTGAAGATTGTCCTTGGTGGATTCTGAGGCTACTACTTTCGCGCGGCATCAAGTAGTTCAGCCTCAATCTCCTCATGATGCTGCCAAGCAGATGGGGGATCACGTCGAACACAGTCCCCACCACCGCATCAATCGGGTCGCGCTGACGAGCCTTGCCAACATCACCACTGTCATTAGGAGACCGCTGGTGAGAGTCCAGGTCAAGGTCACTTTGGAGACCGCACCAGGGGAGTAGTCTCTAAGACTCTACTCCATCATCATGTCTCTACCGCCCCCTCTGTTACCATAGGGGTGTGACGCCCATATTTTCATACATGGTTGTAGTCCAAGATGAACCCAGAGATGTCAAACTTGCCATGCACCCACACTGTGTAACAACAAGTTTTACCAATCACGGTAATATCCTCTAGTGGAATCAAAATAAAGTGCAAGTACAAAACAGGAAAAAGAAAGGAAATAACTACAATAGACATAATATAGAAAGAAGTATCTCATAAATAAATCATGTCTCAATGAATAACCTGGAATACATCTGATATCCAAAATAAATAAATATGTCTCGACAAGAAACAACTGAAAATCATACTAAGGCACACTGTCTTTACACTATGAAATAAACTCTATGGTCTGAATAAAAATATAAAACTACGGTGGAGCCTCTAATAAATCTCATGTGACGATGACTATACAAGAACTCTATCATCCTGTGACTCTCCGGTACTCTGAATTACCTAAAAGAATATTAGAAGAAAAACAGCAACAACAAGAGCGTCAGAGCGCTATAGCAAGATCACCTCCATCTGCCCCCAAGGGGAAGGACTGTTAGATTGAGTGGAGACTTTATCTATTAAGCATAGTCTACCTTATTGATCCCAACTAAGAAAATAAAGAAAAGCAGTAAAAGAAAGTAAAGCCATCAACATATCGTATTCATAATATCTTCCACTATCACTAGGAAGATAGAATGAATACCAGCATAAATCCCTGTACTTTCAAATAAAGTACTCTGGGTTATAGATTTTGTAGTGAGTCAAAAACATAACTGGCATCCGCCAATGACTTATATATATATATATCATATATCTCAAATTGTGAATCGCTAATTATTGATCCCAACTAAGAAAATAAAGAAAAGCAGTAAAAGAAAGTAAAGCCATCAACATATCGTATTCATAATATCTTCCACTATCACTAGGAAGATAGAATGAATACCAGCACAAATCCCGTGTACTTTCAAATACAAAGTACTCTGCGTCATATATTTGAAGTGAGTCAAAAACATAACTGGCATCCGCCAACGACTCGGGCTATCATTTAACTATCTCAATGTAACTTCGTACAAGATTTTGATACTTAACATCATCATGCGGGACGGACTACCCGGTCGGTATCCTAACAGTGTACACGGCTCATTAGTGATGCGGCATAATTATG
>NC_033795.1:14757929-14769894 GCF_001876935.1 Asparagus officinalis | reverse complement strand
AAAGAGAGAGGATTGCCCAGACGATACTCTTTGGCTTTCGAGGCCGTCGTCGGTGTTTCGACCTCCGAAATCGGTTAAATGTATCCTTCCCTGGACGTCATGATTCTTAGGGAAACTAAATTACTGTTGAAGGCGGTTGAGAATTATTGTCCAATTTCTCTGAGTTCTGAGACAACTGATGTAGTGTGGATTAGAGAGAGAGAGATGAGAATGATTGAGAGGATGATGAGAGAGAGTGAAGAGGATTAGATTGAATCAGAGTACTTTATAAGGATGGAGCCGTTAACCTGATGTTCCGTTTGTGCCCATCAGATAGCATTAGCGTACTTTCGCCTTTGTTTTTCCTGAATTTCTGAAAAAGAGTAGTTAGGGGTCCCATAACAAATACTGTGCGTATTTGGGGCTAATACACATGGGCCAAAATACGAGGGGGCTTGTCACATGAAGTTCCCACTTTTGGGGCCTGGACACAATTTTCCCAAAAAAAATAACATCATAGGAAATCCAGCTCCAACCTGATGTTACAATCAATGTAGACAACGAAGACACAACTCTAAAATTGCTTAGGAAGAAGATAAATGTAAAGAAGGATTGATCTTAACTTAATAAAAAAATAAAACAGAAAGAATAAAAGATTATTTTTTAAATTTTATAGAATAACTTAATCTTTTGAATAAAACCAAGAATATTTAGAAGGAATACTCATCAACTCTTTTAAGTATTTTTATATGGTTACGTGGATGATTTTCTCATATAAAAGTGTACTAGAGTTATCATTAATCATTAGTTTATAATTTATTCTGAAGTTTATGAATGATTAGCAACAAATTAACTTCATATTCTCTTTAGTTTCGCTTTAGCTAGCCCACGTTAATTAATTATCTTGGGTTATTAGTTTTAATTATTCATCTTTCTTTTATAACACTATTTTTAAGTATATTTTAGTTTTACAACATTATACTTTCTCAAATCAAGCTTTGTTTCATGTCGGTCCAAATAACGTAAAAATTCAAATTAGTTTTAGATTACATTGATTTCCTAGCAATTCAATTACCATTATGAAAATTTAAATTTAGTGTAATCTCATTCAACAAACATCAAAGAAAATAAATAATTACAGTGATAAAGTTTAAAGATATAAGTGAGCAAAAACAATTAAAGTAGAATTAAGAAATAAATTTTAGTAAGAAAATAAATTAAAAATATTTAATTATGATATTTAACCACGTACATTATAACCATAAAAATATATTCATAAAATTATATCATATCCCTTCTTTCTTCCTCTCCAACTAAAATAAAACCATAAAAATATATTGTATCCCTTCTTTCTAAGTCCACATTAAATGGTGGCACTAGAGGCACACCCCCAACCACACCCTCTCTCTCATTTGCTACAGTGCATCGGATTCCACATAGAATTTTAAATTTTAAAATCCCATATGGGACCCGATGCACTATAACAAATGAGAGAGGGTGTGTGGTTAGAGTTGTGGTTGAGGGTGTACCCCTATCATTTTCCCACATTAAACTTTACCTCACATCATCCTACCGACCCATGCCTTGTGATGTGTTTGCCGTGTTTGGATGGACGAAAAGAAGAAAAGAGAAATTTAAATTTTATCTTTGTTTACAAGTTTTATCAGGATGGTAGAACAGAAAAATGAGGGAAATTTTTACACTAAAATTTTACACCCCAAATTAGAAGGTAAACAAGGGAAAAGAAAATTTGACAATTTCACTTCCCTTCCTTTCCTTTCCCAGCGAGCTCCCAAACACATACAATAGGGAGAGCAGAAGCAAAAGCAGTGCGCTCAACAAGAAAGGCAAAAAGGCAAAACCCAATTGATAAGCATTTCAAAGAAAAGCCCTTTCATTTATTCAATTTATATCAATTTATCAGTACACAGCAAGTCCCACAAAGCGTAGCCCCAAAGTAAGGTAAGGTAAGACAAGATCAGTTCAGGACAAGACACGGAGAAGGAACTGGATAACAAAAAGACAAGAAGGAAACTCCTCTGGTCGCTTCTTTTGCCCCCATGTTGGTGTTATCTTCTTCTTCTTCCTTGGACTGCCGCTTAAATTTTCTCTATTTAAAATGCAACCCTACCTCTATTTATTATTCTAGACGTATAGATGGCGAAGAATTTAGTAGGTCCATTCTTGTGGAAGAGCAAGCTCCGTTGGGGGTTGGACTTGAATTAATGGCTTCATTAGTTGCGTTTGTTGCTTTTTAGCTGTCATCTTGCTGCTCACTGGTTGCTTCTGCTGCTCCTCAACAAGGGTCATCTTTGCTATACAGAACATTAAAATAAAATAGGATTATTGAAATTAGGCCTCTCTTAATATTTGAAGAAAATATGGGTTAATTAGATATTAGTCCCTCGAATCTTCAATTACCTACGAGTCCCTCAAATCTCAATAATTGCTCACTGCCTTTGGAATCCTAAGAAATCTTGCAATTTAGTCCCTTAATCACTAAAATGCTGCTTAGTTATGATTTCTCTCTTAGAACCCATATTCTTAAGAAAAGGGTTATTAAACATTTTTATACTCTTGACGGTGTAAAAGAGAACCCATGTTCTTAAGAAAAGGGTTATTTAACATTTTTATACTCAAAAGCTTACTTACACCTCTATGATTTAATACCTTAAAAGTTTTTTGACATTTCAATATCCTAATTTTTACACATTTTTTAGCTTTAATACCTTAAAAGTTTTTTTCCTAACAATTTCGTTAGGATGAAGTTTATACTACTTTTACTTCGATACTCCAAACTTTCAGGTATCAAAGTTAAAAAAAAAACGTAAATTTTAATTTGATAACTTTAGTACCTGAAAAAATATGTAAGCTCTGGGGTATCAAAAGAGTAATTAAAAAAAGAGGTTATCAATGTTGAAAAAGGAGTAAACTTTGAGCATCCAAGTGTTAAGAATACTATGGGGTATCCAAAGTTCAAAAAGATATAAACTTGAGCGCCAAATTGCGAACGATCCTTAAAAAAACATTAGCTGAGAGTATTTTGTTCATTTGAGAGACCAACTTGCAGTAACACTAGAATTTTAAAGACTAACGAGCTATTTCATAGATTCGAGGGACTAACATGGAGTTAGTGAAGATTTGAGGGACTAATATCCAAATAACCTGAAATACATACATGAGATTATTTACAGTTGCATTGACATAAAACATTAAAATTTTCCTTATATTGCCCAAACCCGAACATAATAAATAATGCGTGGTTACCACTTACCAGGTTTCCTTCTGAGTTCATTGTTGCTCACCCGCGGCAAAAACACACCGGTACCCGCACAACTTGGACCCGACCCGTTAACCCGATAAGGAAAAAACTGGGCCGAACCCACACTCTGCCGCAACGCCCCGCGTCTCACTAACAGATCTTGATCAAACACATCAACCACCTAAACAGACAAAATCCAAAACCCAAAGGTTACATTTCTTTGAGAACTCGAAACTTTGAACGATAGCCATGTATAGACAAACAAAGAGGGAAAAATCCAAACCTGGGGCTCAATAAGCCGAACGGGCTTATTCCAAGCGTTGCCTAGTAAATACGTATTGGTAACAACTATTGGGGCCCGATACTCTTCATACCCGAACCCGGAACGACTTGAAAACTGTCTGTTACCAGGTACGCGCTTGTTGGGTTTCCGGTACGGGTCCAGAAACCCGAGAGCGGCAAGATGACGGGCTACTGTCTCAACGTCGGGCCGTAGAAACTAGCAGCAGAGAGACACCGCTAAGATGGGGAGCGGTGAGTGCTCCTGATATAGACTACGAAGTGCAGTGGTATAATTGGTATTTCGTCGTGATGATTGCACGCAAAAAGAAAGCGGCGTTACACCACTCTGCTGCTCTGTTCATCAATAGCTGAAATAGAAACCGGACTGCTATTTGTCACGAACATGAGGTACCGTAAAAGGCCGCTCGAGTGTAGCCACGTGTTCGTTGTGCGATAATTTTCAGATTTTTCGGCGTTTGTTGTTTGTTAAACCTAGACTGGATCAGAGGTGTTGGAAATGGAAGAGAGGGGACTGTGTCGTCTGACGTGGACTTCTGTCACGTGACATTGTGGGGCCGAGGCCTACGCCTCGATGCTCCGGCGGTCGTGGCTTTTCGCGGGTAGATAAAATGACGAGATGCCCTTCATTTCCTAAGCGGTGTGGTAGGGGGTGCTTCTGTAAATTGCCCTTCGTGATGATAAAAATCTCTGGATGGGTCCGCATAATTTGTTTTCGGATGTTTTTTGAAATTTTAGAAAGAGTGGTGTTAGGGGCAAACCACACACTACAACTCCAACCATACTCTCCCCTCTCATTGCTACAGTAAATCGGGCCCCACATGGGATTTTAAATTTTTTATAATCTCATGTGAGGCCCGGTTTACTGTAGCAATAAGAGGGGGGAGTGTGGTTGGGGTTATGGTGGGTGGTGTGCCTCTAACATTATTTTTTTGGAAACTATAAGCCGCGTTAATGAGAGAGGAATTCTTGTATTAAAATTTTCAATGTCTTTAATGATACTATGGCTCGCAGTAAAAGCTATAAATGTCAATAAATCTTACTCCTAGAATCAGTTGGAACATAAATGAAAGTTCTGATTTAATTTGACTTTAGGAAATGTTGACAGGAATGCGTTTGTCACTCCATAAATTCATGTTGCACTATTCTCGTTTTCCTTATTGCACTCACAAAATCGTAAAATGTCTAGATTACTTGTATATTTCTTTATAGTTCGTCTAATAATTTGATTTGTTTCTTATAAAACAAAATATAGCTGTATCTGTGAATTTAAAAAGTTACATAGTGAATATTTTTGTTCGTCGAACAATTATTTTTTCATTGTATATGTTGCTATACAGTAAATTTTTCACAAATTACTCTTCCAATTAAGGGGAATAAATAAGATATACTGAGTCTCTAATAAATTTACTAATGGTCAAAATCGTCTTCCTACTCTGTAACCTGCACACTGAAGAACTCGTTAGACGGCGCCAGAATGATCCCCGGACTGGGGGTTTCGATACGTTAGATGCGTAAGTTAGTAACTCTTCAAAGACAGAAACAAACAATAAATACATGCTACCATTGAATTGATCGCAATAGGGTGGTTTATGTTTGGAACACTATCCTTTACTTCCAAAATAATTAAGGGGGGAGCATAGATGTAAGACGTGTGCATGGGAATGTTTTTCCTCGGCTAACAGTTTTATGTCAAAGGGAAATACCTTGCAACAAATGAAGCTTGGTCTTTAGGATTAAGCCTTTTCCCTGAGCTCTCTTATACAGAGTATTTAGTTAATCTCATCTATTCATGTGTTTATCGCGTGCATGTTCATTGATGCTGATGTGGCATATAAAATATTTTTATGGTATAACAGTATATTTTCTGAACTCTTTCAATTTGCTTCCAGATGTGATAATCTATTCTAAACAGTGCAAATTGTAATACTAAAAAAATAGTTCAACCTGTTAAAAATATGTCCTTATTTATCGAACAACTTAGTACCTTCTGTGGAGAACTACTCAAGAAAGGAAGCAGGAAAACTAGATTTTATGTCATAAGTCGACTCATGCACAGGCATAAGTCGACTTATGGTAAGTCAACTTATGCCTGTGCATGAGTCGACTTTCGTTTTGCCCTCCAGTTGCCAGTTTCATCTCGGTCAAGTCGACTTATCAGGACCGATAAGTCGACTTACAATCTGTTCAGCAATTGTCGTTTTTGGCTCTGTCAAGTCGACTTATCAGGGTGCATAAGTCGATTTACGGGTGTTTTCAGGCTGATCGAGTTAGGATTCTTGTTTGCATTTTGTTTGGGTTTGATATAAATGGGAATATGTTGATTATTAGGGTTAAGCAATAACGTTTTGGAGCAGCTTTTGAGAGAGAATAGTGCATCAATTGTGGGAGGATTTATGAGAGATCTAGAGAGCTTTGTTCTAGGGTTTATTGATGAGTTTTGTAACCCTATTTGTATTCTCTTGATTTCTAATAGTAAGAACTCCCCCCTCCTTGCCCCGTGGACGTAGACAACTTGCCGAACCACGTAAAATTCGTTGTCTTGCTGTGATTGTGGTTTGTGCTTATGTTTGGTTGTGATCTTCTTCGTTCTTGTTTGTGCACTATTTGGCTTTCGAGCACCCGCTGCGTACAACAAGTGGTATCAGAGCTTCAGGTTTAGATTAGGGTTTGTTCGAAGGATTCGTTGAAGGATTCCTATTTGAAGAGTTAGATCTACAACATGGGTAAAGGAAGCACATCATGTTCGTCTTTTACGAAGGCGATACAGAATCTGAGCATCAATAATACGAAGATTGATGTTCTGAAGTTCGATGGCAAGATTAATTTTGGATTATGGAGGTGCCAGGTGATAGATGCATTGGATGCCAGAATTTGGAGAAGACTCTTGAGTTACAAGAGAAACCTAAAGACATGGAAGATAATGTTTGGAAGAAGATAAATAGTAGTGCTTGTGGAGCTATTCGGTTATGCTTGACGTCTGATCTTATTTATGATGTGATGAACGAGACGTCGGTGAAGAGCTTGTGGGAAACGTACAATGAAAAGTATCTTACTAAGAGCATTGAGAATCGGCTTCACTTGAAGAAGAGGTTTTACCACTTCAAGATGAAGAGGAGAGTTTCCATTAAGGAGCATGTATACAACTTCACGAAGCTACTTTTAGATATGACCAATGTTGACATCTTGGTTGAGGATGAAGACAAGGCGATGCTACTTTTGTGTTCGTTGTCGGAGGATAATTATGGTATTTTCGTTCTCACTATGATCAATGGAAGAACTATTGTTAGCTATAAGGAGGTGACCTCAGCGTTGATAAATTATGAGTTGAGGAAGAGTGATTGCGAACCCTCCAAGAAGCCATCAGGAGATGCATTAGCAGTTCGAGGCCATAGTCCAAACGGTCGCCAAGTCAACTACTCAAAATCGAAGAATAGATGTGGCTATAAGAGTGTTGGTAGGAATCAATATCGCTTTTATAAAGAAGAGGGATATTGGAAGATCAACTGCCCAAAGTTGAAGGACAATGCTGGGAAGAATAAGGGGAAAGTTGTACAAGCTTCAAAAATGAAAGTTGCAAAAGCTGTTGGTGAGCATTCAGATTCAGATTCTTCAGGTTATTCGTGCCCTGCACTATCGTCGATTTGCTATGCCGACTCTACGAAGTGGATGCTGGATTCGGGGGCTACATATCACATTTGTCCTAGGAGGGATTGGTTCTCCAGCTTTGAGGAGCTGGAAAGAGGGGATGTCGTGCTTATGGGAAATGATCACGTATGCCCTATCGGTGGTATTGGTTCAGTTCGGATCAAGATGCATGACGCAGTGGTTAGGGAGTTGAAAGAAGTGAGGTTCGTACCGCACTTGATGAAGAACATCATTTCTCTTGGTACTTTGAAGGCAGCTGGTTATCGGGTGACCTTAGAGGATGCTACCGTGAAGGTCATAAAGGGTTCTATGGTGGTGATGCGAGGAGTCAGGAAAAACTTCATATACTACTTGAAGGGTAAGACAGTTACATGGGGTCTGACAGCTTCTATCACTACAGAGGATGACACTATCACTTTATGACACATGAGATTAGGACATACATGTGATAAGTCCCTGCAGTCATTAGCGAAACATGGACTATTGAAAGGTGCTAAGACCTGCAAGATGGAGTTGTGTGAGCATTGTGTACTTGGAAAAAAGACTAGAGTAAAGTTCGGCACCGCTATTCACAACACCCAAGGTGTATTAGATTACGTTCACACAGATGTTTGGGGCCCTTCCAAGAACACATCAATTGGTGGGACCAACTATTTTGCTACTTTCATTGATGACTATTTCAGGAGGAATTGAGTATACCCTATGAAGCATAAACATGAGGTCCTAGATATTTTTGTAGAGTGGAAGAAGAAAGTGGAGCTACAGAAAGGTAGAAAGGTGAAGACTCTACGTTCAGATAACGGTGAAGAGTATAAGAGTGATCCGTTTTTGTAGTTTTGTCGGGATCACGGTATTAGGCGACACTTCACTGTTCGAGAGACACTGTAACAGAACGGGGTGGCTGAGAGATTAAACCGTATCTTGCTGGAGAAGGTGCAATGTATGATGACGCAGAGTGGATTACCTAGATCCTTTTGGGCCGAGGTATTGGTTTATGCTAGCTATCTCGTTAATAGGTTGTCGTGCACTGCGATACATGAGAAGACTCCTTTAGAGCGTTGGTTTGGTTCGGTAGCTAGTGACTATGAGTCGCTTCAGATATTTGGGTGTTCTGCTTATTATCATGTTAGTGATGATAAATTAAATCCGAGGGCGAGGAAGGCAGTCTTTGTGGGATTTAGAGATGGATTTAAAGGCTTCAAGTTATGAGATCCATAGGACAAGAAGATAGTTATTAGCATAGATGTCACATTTGATGAGACGTACATGATGAGGCCTCAAGTTTCTCGGCAGGTGGAGGAAGACCAGTTTCGAGAGATATCACAGCAGGTGGAGGATGATATGACTCCACCCACTCCAGATAGCATTGTATCCATTGAAGCTCCTATAGAGGTGATATTGGGAGGAGATTGGATGATAGCCGGACAAATAGAGGATACAGTGGATTATGAGACTCAGGAGCAGGGTCATGTTCAGGAGTCTATTGCAACGAATAGACCTAGAAGGGTGATTAGTCGACCAGCTGGGTATAATGATGTTATGGTCGCATATGCATTATCAGTGGAGGTCGTTGATGATATAGTTCCATCCACATTCAGGGAGGTAGAGTCTAGCCCCGATTCGATTAGGTGGAAGGAAGCTATGAAAGAGAAGATGTGATCTCTTTAGGAGATGGGATGTCATGTTTTTCAAGAAATTTAGCAAATAGGCCAACACATTGTCCTGTTTCGTTATATTTTCCATAAAATTCACCACCCATGTTAGATCTAATGATTTTCACCTTTTTGTCTAATTGTCTTTCAACCTCATTAATAAACAACTCTAGGGCATCTATCAATTGAGATTTTTCATGCAACAAATAGACATATCCATAACGTGAAAAATCGTCAATAAAGGTGATAAAATATTTTTCTTTATTAAAGGATGAAACATCAAAAGGTCCATATATATCAGTGTGTATAATTTTAAGGAGCTGTGTGCTTCTTGTGGCGACTTTCTTAATTGTATGATTTGTATGTTTTTCTTTAATACAATCCACACAAATACCAAGATCGGTAAAATCCAAATTAGGAAGGATTTTATTATTTACCAATCTTTGTATTCTTTCTTTGGAAATATGTCCCAAACGTACAATTCTCGTACTGTGGCTAGGACAATAAAATCTCTACCCTTTAGATTTTTTTGGATAACCAATGAAGAAACCACTGGTTGTTCTTGAGTTCAGTTTCTTTTCATGTGGATTATAAATTCGTATCTCCGCAGGATAACCCCAAACATGAAAGTGTCTCAAACTGAGTTTCCTTTTTGTCCATAGTTGATGCGGCATAATTATGTACCAAAATTGCAAGTGCACAATTTATCAAGTTATAGTATAAAAAGATATCGATCCCACGAGGAAGGTGATTTTAAGAGATTATTAAACTTGGTTCTTATATTTTGTGCGTGACAATTAGGAATAAAGAATAAGTGTGATTGTATGAGTGGTTGTTTTGATTTATATGCAAGAGGTAATAAATTGAATTTTAGAGGAGAGAAGGAAGAATTAAAGAATAAATGAAATCATAAGGCAAGAAATATGAATTAATAAAATCAAGAAAGAAAACCAAAAATGAAAAGAAAATTTAAGAAAGTTAAGATGAAGGATTCAAAAGAGGTAAGAAATCTAGAATATAATCCACTAACCAATTTCAATTACAAAATATAAACTATTCTCTTTTTATCATATTTCAACTTAGATTTATTAAGCATAGATTATCAAACCATTTAAGGAAAGTGTAACCTATCAAATTATCATCTAAGTTAAAATCAATATTCATGATAAGAACAACAACATGATAATAATCCTAGAATTCATAAGCATAACCTATCAAACCATTTAAGGAAAGCATAGATTATCAAATTCTTCTTCTACCGATTAGTTCTCTAGTTGATTATCCTAAACATGAACATTTTAAGTACAAGAGAATAATTCATACAATATAAAAGAAATTAGACTAGTTTCATACAATTCTAAGGTTCCTACAAGAATTAAATTCACATCTTAAGAAATAAAAACAAGAAAAAGAAGACTAATTACAAAATCAAAAAGAAAAGAAAAATCTAAACTATGAACAAGAAATAAATCTAATTACAAAGAAAATAAAAATCTAAACTACAAAATAAATTGCAGAAATTAAATGCAAGAAAAATAAATCTACTCTACAAATTAAAGTGCAAAAAGAAAATAAAAAAGACAAGAAAGTAAATCTATACTACAAGCATGAATTTAAATCTAACTAATAAGCAATAATAAAGAAATTACTAAAAAGAAATAAAAGAGAAAAGAAATGCAAACCTTCAAATTGCTCTTCATCTCCATCCTCATCATTCAACAAAGAGGAGAAAGAACAAATTTAAAGAGGAAAAAATTATTTTTATTAATTGCAACTAAAGTTACAATTTTTGGAAGGCCTTCTCAATTAAGAGTAGCCCTCCTCTCCAAAAGGAGTTTACAAAATTTTCACACCTCTAACCCCTCACTCTCTACCCCTATTTATAGTAATCTTCAATGAATATGAGCCATTGGATTTGTCTTGAGCCCCAAGCAACAATCTCCACCTTTGATTTATTTGATTTTCAAAAGAAAAATTATCGATACCCACATCGATAGGGGTATCGATGCGGGCATCGATACAGGCATCGATGCGGGCATCGATGCCCCCATCGATGCAGGCATCGATGCCTGCTCTTCTCCTGTTGCTGTCTGCAGAACTCTTGTATTTTGCTTTTGGGCTTGTGTCTTGGGCTTTGGCTTGGACTTTTGGGCTTGGCATTTTCTCTTGATTTTCCATTGGGCTTTGAATTATTTGAAAGAATTCCTTTGGCTTCATGGGCTTCATTTCTTCATTAAATCAAGGGGTTTTTGTTGAGATATTGGAGTTTGAGATTTATTCATCATTAACCTGCAATTAACAGATAAAAGCAATTATTAGTGGTATATTTATTCATATAAAATAGATAATGAGGGTATAAAAATTGTAATAAAATATGATTATCAATGGCGATATAAGATATGAATATAAATATAAATGAACGCCAAAGCACACTCAAACACACTATATGATCACGGAGTTCGGACCTTCCGTCCTACGTCTCCGCTCCCCACTCCCGGGGAGAAATCCACTATCACAACCGTGTTTTCTACGTTCACCCGAATAACGTTTACACCTCACACTCGGTTTTCTAGCTAACCGAAAACTTTACAATCAACACTCTTACAACCCCACTCTACACCCTCTCAAGTGTTGGATCTAGACGTGTCTCCCCGTCAACCGACCCCACTCCTCTTGGGTCGATCCCCGACTCTCACCACACACTCCTCACTCGGTGTACAAGTGTATTACAAAGTGAATCTCACAATAAGGCTCAATACAATAATTGATTGTTCTCAACTATGGATGAGAACACAATGAAAACACAACTCAATGTTACAATCTCTCACAACCCTAATATACTATGTATGTAAATACAATAAGCTCATGTGGGTGTGTGTAACAATGAGATTCAATAAAAACTTAACTCAATAAGAACTAGCAATAAGATTGATATGAAATACAATAGTAGAAATGCTAGGAAATAGAGTTAAGGAAACTTCTCTAAAAACACAAAGAGAGGATGATGAAATGTTGAATATGAACTCTTCAATAGTTGATGTAAACTCCTCTTTGTAACAGCAAACCCAAAACAAACTTAAACCAAAACTAAACAAGCTTAAACCCTTGTTTAAAAACTTCTTTT
>NC_033795.1:14737726-14754686 GCF_001876935.1 Asparagus officinalis | reverse complement strand
CTCCCGATGTTGATTATGAAGGCTGTTTGATTAGAGCTTCCATCAGTTGTCGTGAAGGTCGTCAGATTGTAACCTTTAGCTATCTACATGAAAGTCTTCAAATTGTAACATTCTGGAAGTCGTCAGATTGTAACTTCCATCATCGGTGTTTGATAGGGATCAGCTATCTATTGTGATTTTTAGACAGCCTACAAGCGGCTAGTTGCCCAAGTTGGGTTTCTAACCGGGCTATGGCTTGTGTGTTCGAGTTGAGCACTTGGCCGGTGGTTTGCATGAATGAATTTAGAGTGGTGGATGATTGGGTCAACATGTTGGTAGTTTGTGTAGAAGCTTTGATCATAGCTTCTAAACCCTTTTCTAAGACACTCAAACGTTTGTCATGATCGGAATTTGATTGATTTGTAGGCTGGTGAGGATGAGGATGTTGGTTTGGAAAAGGTGGGTTAGAAAAATTGTTCGGTGCGTTGAATGGGACAGTGTTTCCCCTAGGGAATTGTTGGTTTGACGCGGGAATAAAGTTTTGGTTTCCATGAGAATTTCCTTGGTTCCAAGCAAAATTGGGATGATTTCTCCAACCTGGATTGTAGGTTGGAGAAAATGGATCATTTCTAGGGCGCTGGAATGCAGCGTTCATCTGTTCTAAAGCATGGTTGTTTCCTAGAAGAGGACATTCCTCTGAAACGTGGGTAGGAGACTGACAGTTATGACATCCCGGGGCAGAAATATGATTGATTTGAGCCGGAGCTCGTTCCTTAACTTCTAAGGCTTCTAACCTCCGCAGAATCGTCGCCATCTTCGCTTCAGATGCAATGTTTGACTCCAGGGAAAGACCACTAGACTTAGATTGGGAAACTATTGAAACCCTGTCATCACAGTGTTCCACTGCATTGTTTTCTCGGATAAACTCTCTAGAAATTCCCAAGCTTCATCGGCGTTTTTTCTCATAAAATCTCCCTGACACATCGATTCTAAAGATGTTTTTGAAGAATAGTCCAATCCTTCATATATGACTTGGCACAATCGCCATTTTTCTAGACCGTGATGAGGACATTGGATTAAAAGATCTTTAAATCGGTCAAAGTATTTCCAGAATGGCTCTCCCGGGACAATTTTGAAATTCTGAATGCTGTTCCTAAGCTTTACCGTTTTGTGAATAGGGAAAAATTTCTTGAGAAAAACGGTGACAAATTCCTCCCAAGTTGAGATGGAATTTGTCGGTAAGCTGTACAGCCATTTTTTAGCTTTGTCCTTAAGAGCAAATGGAATAAATCTGAGCTTAATCGCATCTTCAGTTAATTCCCTCATTTTAATCATAATACATACTTCCTCAAATTCCGAGATAAATATATATGCATCTTCTGTTTCATTACCTAGGAATTTGGGAAGCATGTTAATGAAATGCGGTCTAAGCTCGAAATTTGCTCCATTTACTTCGGGGAGTCTTATGCAAGATGGAATTGCATTTCTGGTGGGGTAACACATATCCTGAAGAACGGGCTGATTTGCCATTTCTTGGATTGGTTCAACACGGATTAAGCGATGAAAATTATCCCGAACCCAAATTTGCATACACCAAAACAAATATATATATATTTTTTTTTTTAAAAAAAAAATTAGTTTTTTTTAAGGAAAGAAAGAAAATTAAAAAAAAAAAAATTTAAAGGAAAGAAAGAAAGAAAATTAGTTTTTTTTTATATGAGAAGATAAAGAAAAAGAAAAATCCTAACTAAAACAAATCAAGGCAATCACTTTTCAATCAACTCTAACTCTAGGGTTTAGCCTAACTCCACTAGACCAGCTCCTAACCAAAAATTCCTACAGTGAAAAGATCAAAGTTTTACCCAGGTAGTTAGCCAGGTAAGGATAGTACTAGAGGGTGATCAAAGATCAATTAAGTACCTCTTTCCTTGCGGAGCGCTTTACGCAACCCCTAAACCTTTCCTTAGACACCAACTATTCTGAGAAAACTTTAACCGTTCACTTAAGGATTTCTTGTTCCTTATTGAGCTCGAATCCTTAGGGGCCAACGTCTAATGAGTTTTAGAAGGCTTGGATTTGTGAAGTGAGGAATTAGTGATTTGTGGGCTAAGGAAAGGGTGATGAAATCCCTTACCTTATCTTGATTGGGGTTTTGCCCTTAAGAATGTTTTAAGTGTGTGCCAAATCAAGTGCTACAATCACTTTGGTGAATTCCTACACTATATGAAATGCAACCCTAGAAATTAAAAGCGACTAAAAAGGATGATAAAAAAAAAAACTTTTTTTTTTTAATTATGGTCAACAATAATCAAATGTGAGAAGATGAATTTTATTATGGTCAACAAAAATAAAATCTTTTTTTTTTAAATCCTAATTGTCTCTAATTGTGAATCTAGCTAAAGATGGTGGAATTACTATCTCAAGTTCGTCATCAGAAAGCTCCTCAATCATTAAATCAGATGCATTTGAATCAGACTCACACTCTCCCTCTTGTTGTTCACTGGATATTCCTTGAATGAAATTCACTTCCATGGGTTCATCAGATGGATCACTAGGCTGTCTCCCTAAGTTGAAGATATTGAGGTCAACAGTCATATTCCCAAAAGATAGTTTCATCTGACCGGTTCTACAGTTTATCAAAGCATTTGAGGTGGCTAAGAACGGTCTTCCTAGAATGACGGGGATTTGACTTTTGAGATTGGAAACGGGCTGCGTTTCCAAGACAATAAAATCAACAGGGAAAATGAACTCTCCAACTTTGATCAGAACATCCTCTACCTCTCCTTTGGGAATTTTTACAGATCTATCAGCTAACTGTAGAGTGCATCTTGTAGGTTTAAGTTCTCCTACACCTAGCTGTTGATAGACTGAATAAGGAAGGAGGTTGACGCTGGCTCCCAAGTCTAGAAGTGCCTTATCAATGTGAGTGTTACCTATGACGCATGGAATTGTGGGACAACCAGGGTCCTTATATTTTAACGGCATTGGTTTCGAAAAGATTTCACTGAGGTTGGCAGCTAAGAAGACTTTCTTGGGGACATTGGTGGTTCTTTTCTTAGTGCATAAGTCCTTCAAGAACTTTGCATAAGAGGGAATTTGTTCGATTGCATCTAAGAGAGGGATGTTGATCTTGACCTGTTTGAATGTTTCTAGGATTTTCTCAACCTGCAGGGAGTTTTTCCTAGGTGTGAGTCTATCTGGAAAGGTGGCAACGGGCCTACAACGGGCCTATACCTATCTAGATCAGGCTCAATCTCAAGTTCAGCATTTTGGTCATCGGAAGGAATTGTTTCATCGGAAGGAGTGTTTTGAATGGGAGAAGGGGTTTGATCTGGTGGTATTCTAACCTGATTGTCTATTTGTTTTCCTGATCGCAGTGTGTGTACTGCATTCAATTGAGCTGGATTGTTGGAACTGGATCCAGTGTCTTTAGGGTTTGCGACAGGTTGACTAGGGAATTTTCCTTTTTCTCTCTCACTTACGGCATCGGCTAGTTGCCCAAGTTGGGTTTCTAGCCGGGCTATGGCTTGTGTGTTCGAGTTGAGCACTTGGCCGGTTGTTTGCATGAAAGAATTTAGAGTGGTGGATGATTGGGTCAACATGTTGGTAGTTTGTGTAGAAGCTTTGATCATAGCTTCTAAACCCTTTTCTAAGACACTTAAACGTTTGTCATGATCAGAATTTGAAGGATTTGTAGGCTGGTGAGGATGAGGATGTTGGGTTGGAAAAACTAGGTTAGCTTGTTGAAAATTGTTTGGTGCGTTGAATGGGACAGTGTTTCCCCTAGGGAATTGTTGGTTCGACGCGGGAATAAAGTTTTGGTTTCCATGAGAATTTTCTTGGTTCCAAGCAAAATTGGGATGATTTCTCCAACCTGGATTATAGGTTGGAGAAAATGGATCATTTCTAGGATGCTGAAATGCAGCGTTCATCTGTTCTAAAGCGTGGTTGTTTCCTAGAATGGAATAAATCTAAGCTTAATCGCATCTTCGGTTAATTCTCTCATTTTTATCATAATACATACTTCCTCAAATTCCGAGATAAATATATATGCATCTTCTGTTTCATTACCTAGGAATTTGGGAAGCATGTTAATGAAATGCGGTCTAAGCTCGAAATTTGCTCCATTTACTTCGGGGAGTCTTATGCAAGATGGAATTGCATTTCTGGTGGGGTAACACATATCCTGAAGAACGGGCTGATTTGCCATTTTTTGGATTGGTTCAACACGGATTAAGCGATGAAAATTATCCCGAACCCAAATTTGTATACACCAAAATAATTTTTTTTTTAAAGGAAAGAAAGAAAATTAGTTTTTTTTTAAGGAAAATTAGTTTTTTTTTTAAGGAAAGAAAGAAATTTAGTTTTTTTTTTATAAAGGAAAGAAGAAAGAAAATTAGTTTTTTTTTAATATGAGAAGATAAAGAAAAAGAAAAATCCTAACTAAAACAAATCAAGGCAATCACTTTTCAATCAACTCTAACTCTAGGGTTTAGCCTAACTCCACTAGACCAGCTCCTAACCAAAAATTCCTACAGTGAAAAGATCAAAGTTTTACCCAGGTAGTTAGCCAGGTAAGGATAGTACTAGAGGGTGATCAAAGATCAATTAAGTACCTCTTTCCTTGCGGAGCGCTTTACGCAACCCCTAAACCTTGCCTTAGACACCAACTATTCTGAGAAAACTTAAACCGTTCACTTAAGGATTTCTTGTTCCTTATTGAGCTCGAATCCTTAGGGGCCAACGTCTAATGAGTTTTAGAAGGCTTGGGTTTGTGAAGTGAGGAATTAGTGATTTGTGGGCTAAGGAAAGGGTGATGAAATCCCTTACCTTATCTTGATTGGGGTTTTGCCCTTAAGAATGTTTTAAGTGTGTGCCAAATCAAGTGCTACAATCACTTTGGTGAATTCCTACACTATATGAAATGCAACCCTAGAAATTAAAAGCGACTAAAAAGGATGGTAAAAAGAAAATCTTTATATTTTTTAATTATGGTCAACAATAATCAAAAGTGAGAAGGGGAAAATTGTTTGAGTTTATTATCTTGTTAGTTAATATCTAAGTGAAAGATGGATTTTATTATGGTCAACAAAAATAAAATCTTTTTTTTTAAATCCTAATTGTCTCTAATTGTGAAGCTAGCTAAAGAGGGTGGAATTGAAAACTAGAAAGAAGACTTACCCGAAAGCAATGCTCCAAATTCTTGATCTTCAATCCAAGATTTTCAAGCTCCAAGCGGTTCCTTCACAAGAAAAATACACAAGTTAAAGAATCAAGTTAATAAAATCCTATTTTAGCACCTTCCCCGGCAACGGCGCCAAAAACTTGATGCGGCATAATTATGTACCAAAATTGCAAGTGCACAATTTATCAAGTTATAGTATAAAAAGATATCGATCCCACGAAGAAGGTGATTTTAAGAGATTATTAAACTTGGTTCTTATATTTTGTGCGTGACAATTAGGAATAAAGAATAAGTGTGATTGTATGAGTGGTTGTTTTGATTTATATGCAAGAGGTAATAAATTGAATTTTAGAGGAGAGAAGGAAGAATTAAAGAATAAATGAAATCATAAGGCAAGAAATATGAATTAATAAAATCAAGAAATAAAACCAAAAATGAAAAGAAAATTTAAGAAAGTTAAGATGAAGGATTCAAAAGAGGTAAGAAATCTAGAATATAATCCACTAACCAATTTCAATTACAAAATATAAACTATTCTCTTTTTATCATATTTCAACTTAGATTTATTAAGCATAGATTATCAAACCATTTAAGGAAAGTGTAACCTATCAAATTATCATCTAAGTTAAAATTACTATTCATGATAAGAACAACAACATGATAATAATCCTAGAATTCATAAGCATAACCTATCAAACCATTTAAGATAAGCATAGATTATCAAATTCTTCTTCTACCGATTAGTTCTCTAGTTGATTATCCTAAACATGAACATTTTAAGTACAAGAGAATAATTCATACAATATAAAAGAAATTAGACTAGTTTCATACAATTCTAAGATTCCTACAAGAATTAAATTCACATCTTAAGAAATAAAAACAAGAAAAAGAAGACTAATTACAAAATTAAAAAGAAAAGAAAAATCTAAACTATGAACAAGAAATAAATCTAATTACAAAGAAAATAAAAATCTAAACTACAAAATAAATTGCAGAAATTAAATGCAAGAAAAATAAATCTACTCTACAAATTAAAGTGCAAAAAGAAAATAAAAAAGACAAGAAAGTAAATCTATACTACAAGCATGAATTTAAATCTAACTAATAAGCAATAATAAAGAAATTACTAAAAAGAAATAAAAGAGAAAAGAAATGCAAACCTTCAAATTGCTCTTCATCTCCATCCTCATCATTCCACAAAGAGGAGAAAGAACAAATTTAAAGAGGAAAAAATTATTTTTATTAATTGCAACTAAAGTTACAATTTTTGGAAGGCCTTCTCAATTAAGAGTAGCCCTCCTCTCCAAAAGGAGTTTACAAAATTTTCACACCTCTAACCCCTCACTCTCTACCCCTATTTATAGTAAACATCAGTGAATGAGAGCCATTGGATTCAAATCTTATCCAAAACCAACAAAAATCAGCCATTGGATTGTAACTGCCTGGACGTCCGTATCGATACCCGCATCGATAGGGGTATCGATGCGGGCATCGATACAGGCATCGATGCGGGCATCGATGCCCCCATCGATGCAGGCATCGATGCCTGCTCTTCTCCTGTTGCTGTCTGCAGAACTCTTGTATTTTGCTTTTGGGCTTGTGTCTTGGGCTTTGGCTTGGACTTTTGGGCTTGGCATTTTCTCTTGATTTTCCATTGGGCTTTGAATTATTTGAAAGATTTCCTTTGGCTTCATGGGCTTCATTTCTTCATTAAATCAAGGGGTTTTTGTTGAGATATTGGAGTTTGAGATTTATTCATCATTAACCTGCAATTAACAGATAAAAGCAATTATTAGTGGTATATTTATTCATATAAAATAGATAATGAGGGTATAAAAATTTTAATAAAATGTGATTATCAATAGTTCAAAAGGAGTCTTTGGAACTGCCTTACTAGGAATCATGTTTAACAAATACATTGCGGTTTTTAAGACATACATCCACAATGACAAGGGTAAAGAGGAATAACTCAACATACTCCTAACCATGTCCCTTAGTGCACGATTACGCCTTTCTGCAACACTATTTTATTACGGTGTACCTGACATCGTGTACTGAGCACATATGCCACGTTTTTCAAGAAATTTAACAAATGGACCAGCGCATTGTCCTGTTTCGTTATATTTTCCATAAAATTCACCACCCCTGTCAGATCTAATAATTTTTACCTTTTTGTCTAATTGCCTTTCAACCTCATTAATAAACACCTCTAGGGCATCTACCGATTGAGATTTTTCATGTAACAAATAGACATATCCACAACGTGAAAAATCGTCAATAAAGATGATAAAATATTTTTCTTCATTAAACGATGGAACATCAAAAGGTCCACATATATCAGTGTGTATAATTTCAAGGAGCTGGGTGCTTTTTGTGGCGGCTTTCTTAATTGTATGATTTGTATGTTTTTCTTTAATACAATCCACACAAATACCAAGATCGGTAAAATCCAACTTAGGAAGTATTTCATTCTTTTCCGATCTTTGTATTCTTTCTTTGGAAATATGTCCCAAGGCTTATCAAAGACTATAAATATTCAGTGTGGCTGTAGGATTTGAACTGCAGACCTCCTGTTCATTCTCACAAGCACCTACCACTAGGCTATTTCTCCTAAATTATTTAGTTCAATCAAAATATGTATACATAATGAATGAACAGTTAGATCCAAATTTTACAGTTTTGAATTTTACAGTGATTTCACATTAATGGTTTATGTATTCAGTTTAACACGAAATTATCAAAAACATTTGATTAAAGAATTCTAAACATTCAATTAACATTAATGGAACAATTTACTCAAGACTTAATAGAAAACTTAATTAATTCGTCAATAAATATCATGATGGAAAATCATAAGTTCTTTAATCAAGGCTCTGATACCACATGTAAACTTAATTCTTTATTTAATCAAATCAAACTAAACTCAATTTTGATTTGATCGTCATAATAATACCAAGATCTAGAACAACATGATTTTCACGAAAAATAATTTAATTATGAGAGTGTACCTTGATCCATGATTACACTGTTAGATATAGGTGCCCTGCAGACAATAATTATATATTGTAACAGGACCAATATGAATATAACATCCTTGTTCAAAATGATAGTATGCTATTTTGGTCAGATTTATCTGGTATTTTAATACAGATAAAATCCTTAGAATGATATTAGACTATCAGACATTTCAGATATGATCGTAATGAAGAGATCTGATTTGTCGCTAACATATATTCTAAAATGTTCCTAGTCGATGAAGTGTTAAAATGAGACATCATCACTTTGGGAAGACTAGTGTATACTCTATTTCTCCTTTGGTAGGATGATGATCCATCTCTTGGATCATTGATGTGAGACATCAAGATATAGTATACAGGTGACTCAATAGTGAATGAGTTGACTGAATGACTCACTGAGAATATCTAGTTGTTAATTATACTTAACTGTCAAATAGAAGTTCTCAAGTGATATAGTACATAGTAGTCTCTTGATCTGAGGCATGAGTACAATATCTTATATGTTAGTATAGGTGTACTTAGACTTTTACCTAACCACAGTTCTCATTGAGTTGTGCATAACGGTTCTTGTTGGGTGCATTCCGAGACATAAGTAGATATTGAGATACCAAGATGGGATTCGTCTCTCCCAGTATAAGGGATTGATGTCATAAGATTGTTTGATATAACTATACCTATGAAATCCTTGGCCGAGGTAAATAAGATAAACTGAGTGTTAGTTTGATCTTATAGGTTATGAGTTTAATATCAACAAACACTAATCGAGCTATTAGGATTTAACAGTTTTTCATACCCTAGGCTTGATAGTTTGACATGGTTTGACGAAGAGACCGAACTATATAATATTATCACTGAGTGGTCCTGATAAAATTATGTTAGCATCTTGCAGATATTTATCATAACTTATACCCGGGTAGTCTTCATGTGTAGCTAGCACCTCTGAAGCATCTTGCAGATATTTATCATAACTTATACCCGGGTAGTCTTCATGTGTAGCTAGCACCTCTGTTGTACTTATGGATATCATCCACTACCGAGTCATGTGTAGCTAGCACCTCTGTTGTACTTATGGATATCATCCACTACCGAGTTCTTAAGTTGGGCCCTAAAGTCACACCAAGCGCGTACTTAAATCCTATAAAACACTATTTATAGAGTGATGCGTATGATTAATACACATATATGATTTTACCGGATACACATATATAAACGGTTATGTATATCGGTAAAATCGGAATGCTATGTGCTTAGGAAATAAATTCCAGTATTTTTCTCATAAAGTTAACTTTTAGTCAACTAGTTAACTTTTTTGTCAACAGTTGACTTTTGGTCAACTCATTGACTTTTTTTGGTCATATGATGACTTATTGGTTAATGTTTGGAAAGTTACAAAATATCGTATTTATGAAATACCTTATTGATGTGGTATTTTCATTTATGAAATACGTACTTTATTATACCTTGATTAATGAGTCACGAGATGAGTCATTAATGTGGTATGGTTTGGGAACATGGTTTTAGCACATAGTTTTGATTCTTCATGATTCATTGCATGACTCATGAGATGAGTCATTGCATGACTCATGTGAGAATCATTGTTTTGATGACTCATGGTGTGACTCATAGGATGAGTCATTCATGTCATGACATATTCTTTCTCTATAAATATGAGCTCTCTTTATTCTTTCATGGTTAATTAAAAAATGAAATAAATGGTTTATTCATAGTTGCTTTTCATAAAAGAAAAGAAGAGATATCTACCTCTTACTAAACTCTAGCAATCTTTGAGTAAGAGGAAGTAGTAGGATTTTAAAGTACCCCGGGGTGGATATTTTGCCTTGTGTCTCAAGAAGACTCTGATTTTATCAAGCTCACTTGAAGACTTGGAGATCCACTACGAAGAGATTTACTACTACAATGAGCAAGAGCTAGGGGTTGTTCGATCTTCCATCGAATCACGCTTCAAAAATATAACTTTCTAACTCTTGTATGCTCTCTTTAATATAGGGATCATGTTAGATTCAATTAGGATGGTCCTATTTTATTTTTCATGCTCTCTACATGCTTAGTATTATTATACATATAGTCTTCCGTTGCGTATTTTGCATGTATCTACATGCTTAGTATTATTATACATATAGTCTTCCGTTGCGTATTTTGCATGTATTTAGCACGAATTTCCTTCATGGTATCAGAGCTATGGTTTCATCTAATTGAATCTTTACATGCATATCTAACTCATAGAGGACTTTGTACTTGTTTCTAATTACTAGTTTAATTAAAAGATGTTTTAATAAAACTAGTTAATTAATACAAGTTGTTTTGTAATTAGTTATAGTAGTTGTTGATTCAAAAATGTTATTTTTTGGTTCATAAGTTTTTAAGAGTAAAAACACTTGTATAAATTACAAAACACTTATTTACAACTAGTGTAGTTGTATGTTAGAAGCATGATAGTCCTATTTGAGTTAGGATAATCTCTATGTTATCTAGTTTTTCAATTTGTTGCATAACTAGATAGATGCATGTTTTTTAATGTTGATTAAGTTATATGTTTTATATTATCTTGCGTGGATGTTATGTTTATGGATGGTAGTGGACAACGATTCTCTTACATTTATTGTATTAATGTAATATAGCTAGAAATGTAATATTTTTTATGACCTCTTCCCTCCTCGAGCATGGGCTACGCCTACAGGTTAAGGCACTTGCTCACCGATCATGGGCTACGCCTACGGGTATAGGCCCTTGTTCGGGTGTGGGCGGTATGGTTGTTTAGTTTAGTTATTTTATTTATAGCTTTTATTTTATATTCAATGCAATATTATTACCCATCCTATGAGATGGTTTTTCCATAATAAATGGGGCTTGCACATCCTATTTATATGTGATTGTAATAATACAGGATTTGTAAGGGAGCTAGCACTGCAAGGAGTTACAAATTACTTGCCAAAATGTAATTAGTGTAGTTGCATTTTATTCCTTTAGTTGTCCACTATCATTCCATATTGCTATTACATATGTTGATATGTTGGTTGTGCCCCAATTGTAAATGTCAATACAATTGGGTGCTATATTCTGCAAAGTTTATATCTCTATCTCACTAGAGAATAGTTTTTTTATATAAAAACCTTATTTTAAACTTTGTGAGATATGGCAATAAGAGTTTATTGACCATAGAGTGGTGAGACCGACATTAACCTAGCATTAGTGTGAAAAAAAAAACCTAAATGAGTTAAAAGAAATGTATTTAGAACGAACTTTTAACTAGTGTCAAGGAAAGTAATTATGAGATATAGCTCATGGGGTGATGCCCAACTTAAGATTAGGTGTGATGCCCAATCTTTCGCGTTATAGTCTTAAAGAGCGGTGGTTACTTAATTAAGGTCCGATGAATATTCCCGGTGAATATCTCGGAACCCTCCCACCAATCTTATACTTACCTGGCTAGTTTAATTGTTACAAGTATAAATATAGAGAATCTTTAAACTATATCAAGTTTGATTACGGTAAAAGATTTATGAAATTGTCCGTAGCCCTCCATCATTTCAGTTGAATACTACTAAGCTTATAAATACTTTGTTTGTTGGCTATCGTCAAGACAATACTATTCTATGGCTAAGTAGTATTTATCTGTATATAAGATTTAAGAATAGCTTAAGTTGGTTATGCAACTTTGTTGGCCTTCGTCAAGAGTATGCATAAATTAAATTTAAGCCGGTCAAGAAATGATGGGTCCAAACTTAACTAGATTTTTATGATTTGTTGGCTATCGTCAAGATCATAAAAGATTAGGGGCAAAATCATATCAAGAATTACAAGAATGTAAAAGACAAAAATTGTCTACCAATTATTGAGTATATCGATTTGTTAGTCATCGTCAATGTTGATACATTCAATGATAATTGGATCTTGATCCCACTTGAAAACAATGGGTTATTTTCCGATCACCTCTTATAAAGGTTTTGAGGGACTCGAAAAATAGTGGGAGGCATAACTTAGATATAAAAAAAACGAACCAAATCTATTTTATGTATTGAATATCTGCTAAAATATTTTTTCTCGCTTTTTCAGGCCATCATGTCTGGCTTAAAACTCATACTAGAACAGAACAAGTTAACCGGTCCTAATTACAAAGACTGGTTGAAGAATGTTAAAATTGCCCTAACTTATGACAAAGTAGCATATGTCGTCACAACACCGGAACCCGTTCTAGGCACAGAACCCACTGTAGCGGACAATGAAATCCACATAAAGTGAGATAGAGATTGTTCACTTGCTCAATGCCTCACAATTGCCTCTATGGATTTGGTCCATCAGAGGCAACATGAGAATATGGATGTCAGATCCATATTTCGTAATGCAGAAGAACTGTATGACGAGCAACCACGACAAATGAAGTACGCGACGTCTAGGAATTTGTTCCAGACGAAAATGACTGTTGGATCTTCTGTTGGGGACCATGTCCTCAAAATGATCGCCTATGTCAATGAGCTTGAACTTTTGAACGCGGGCCTAGATGCAGATAGATATACAAATATCGTTCTGTTGGGTTCAATGAAATTTTTTTTTTTCATTCACCAAATTGAAAGTATTGAGTACATGTAAGGGATCAGAATGAATCTGAGAAACAAAAAATCATCAAATTATGTGAGAAAGGAAAAAAAAATAGACGGGATCAACCATTTAATCCTATGTTTGTTTTTTATCTGGTCTGAACTTTTTTCAAATAGGGACTACATAATCCCTTCAAAGGGGACTGACTGAAACTCATCCCTTCCCCACCTTTACAATCCGGATGCTAATCAAGAAATGGGATTGAGATTTTAGGACAGACTCGCCCCGATATTCTTCACTTTTTTGAGCTAAAATTTATCCGTGCAATTCCTTCTATCTTGCGCCCGTCTATTTTTTCAAACTCTAACACCAATCAAGCTTCGATAAGGGCTAATATTTCGCGCATCCGTGTGAATGTATTGGGTAGTCATGTGGGCTCACGACCACATGCCTGCTGACTTCTCTCTCAGTTCAATTTCTTGTTAGATGGAACGTAGATTGTTTTACGGACTTTAACCCCTAAAACAAGTTCATCACGCCTGTTCATCAAAGTCTATATTATGATGTTAGAAAGCAAATTACAAGGTGCTTGAATATGATATGAGTTCGGTCAGAGATGCGCAACTTAAGAAGTGCCGATCACATAATTCAATCTAAGAAGAATGAGGAGTCAATTTTTTTTCTTCCATGTATTGTAAAAATTTACTTTAAATTTTTTACCCAAGGTAAGTATGTGAATATCCACACATATGTGCATTTTTCTCTAAATAAATTCATTAGTTGAGGGCAAAACTGTCATTCTGTTTATGATACTAGTGTAAATGATCATGTTGTCCCCAAGACAAACACTAGTCTGGACTATATTAACTTAGCCTGAATGTTAATTAGTCCATGCAGAAATAAACATTGGATTAGACTAAAATAGTCTCATGATAACATTATCCCAGTAATATAATTCAGGAGTTATAATACACCCTATCCGGGGATAAAAAACAAACATCGCTCTAATTTTCTCCTTTGCCTTCTTTTATCACGACAGAAGAGAAATTTTTTCCCTCCAAATTTAGAATTCCCCCAACTGATTCCTCTCTAACTAATTGCAAGTTTCCTCTTTGAGTTTATTTCTTCATGATCTCATGCTTTGAACGACTAGAGGTGACTTCAAGAAATTTTGGACTGAAACTGAAGGGACACTGATTTGTGCCCTAACAGTAAGGTCAGTCTTGCAGGTAAAATACCTTTTTTTTTATTGCTTCTTGTTGTGGATTATTGTTTTATTTTAGATAAATATTATATATACAGCTAGGCCTTTTCAGTTTTTTTGGGATGCATTTTTATTGCACTCTTTGCGATTCTAAAGTGATATTTTTATCTTGGCAATTAGGTTGTTGAGGGGATTCAATCACTGAAGAAATGGATGGGGATGGCCTAGGTGGTCGTCTCTTCGAGTTTTTATAGGGTTGAGAGGGGAGAGACCCATTGAAATTGGGTTAGGCGAAGAAGAGAGTCGTTGGAGAAGAAGGATTTTTATTAGGGTTGGATTTTGTTACTGTTAACAGGCCAAAAGGGTCTAAATGGGTTTGCTTCTAAATAAGCCTAGGTTTATAAAGTTTGAACTCAATGTCGCAACGGGAAAGTCATTACTAAAAGTTAAATTTAAAGGAATATTCCTTTATATCTTAACCAAGGGGACCTAATTGTAAGCAATGTGATGATTTGAGGAACCTAATAGTAATTTCTATGATTTTGAGGACTAATTTGGAAATATTGAAGATACGATAGACTAATATAGAAATAAGTTTATAATATATCATTGTGTCAAAATAATCAAAAATAACATGGAGTTAGTGTTGAATTATTAAATGAGTCCTAAAATTTTGTGAAATCACGAGGGTTATGAGTGTCTTTTACTTGGTCAAGCAACTTTAACCCACCAAAAAATAAACTTGACTACCCCAAGCTAGTTTTTTTTTGGTGAATTATGATGCAAGTTAATCCACATGTGACACATCCTAAAGAGGCTTATAATCTATTTTTGTAGATTATAACCGAGTTTGACAATTTACCAGACATGGTCTTAATACCTTTCCAGAGCTCTAACTCATCATTAGCACATTTCTCATCAAAAGAACAAGATAACTTGTTGCCTTAACGCCTCCATTAAGCGTAAGGTTTTTGACCTGCCATTTAACGTGTTAAATGTTAACTTTTCAAGTATCTTCATGGTATCCAGGATTCCCGTCCAAATAACTATGAGTAGCGCGTACCAATTCTAACTTAAATTCTAACTTAAATTCTAGTCATTCTCTAGTCCAGTCCTGTCTAAATCCGGAATTAGTTCGAACCATAAAACAACATTCCTTTTGTCTTTTTTAATTAACAAAGGAAAGAAATGTGGAGGAAGCACAATGGTGGTGCAATGAGGGAGAAGATAGAAAAGATTTTTTTTAATAACTAATTCATATATATTTTTAATTTTTCTATACTATTACCGAATCTAACCCTCCTTATTTTCATCAGGTGACTGACTTGGAATATGCCAAACTCAGTTGTTCCTTGTAAGGTTCCATAATTGGGTCAAAATTTTATTTATTTTGAAAGGTTACATGAGTTCTATGCCTACTATTTTACTTTAAGAACTCGGCACTGTATATAAAAAGAAAATTCGCTAGCCAACTTATTTATATAAATAAATAGAAGAATACACAGCACTCAAAGGTTGATGCGTAAAAAGATTTATTCGGACAACTCATCTGCCTTTGCAACGTAGGCCCAATTGAAAGCCTGACCCGTGGGCCTATTAATAAATACTCGGCCTAATCTACACTCCCTATAACTCAACATAAAAGTAAGGCTTACTTTCACTTAATTACCCTATATTTCTGCTACTTTGCACTTATGCACCCTCATTTATTTTTACTAGCACCTATATATCCTAAAGTATTTAAAACTTGCAGCCATATACTCTCATTTTTGGCAACACTCATATACCTTAAAGTTTTAAAACCTACATTTAGATAATTGAAATTTTTTTAATTTGCACTGAAATTTCCTAGAAGTTAAATTTTGCACTTAGATACCCTAACTTGTGCAAGTTTTAAAGCTGTAAGATTTTTATGTACAAGTTTTAAAAACCCTAGGATATATAAACGCTACCAAAAATAAGTGAGGATATGTGAAAGTTTTAAAACTTTAGGGTATAAGTGCTGCCAAAAACAATTAAGGGTATATAAGTGTAACAAGGGGGAAACTCTAGGGTGATTAAGTACAATTAAGTCTAAAATGAAAGAAAGAGATAATTGGCCAACGATTCCCTCGATCTCAATAATTGAGAGTCCAAGAAACTCAATCGGTAGAAATGGAGAAGAACAAGAAAGAAACAATCAGTGGCTGGAGCGATCGAGTCGAAGATCTCGTGGACAACGGCGACGACGAAGGCGCCATTTCTTTACTCGAATCGGTCATCTCCAACCTCGAAACCCTAGGCTCCTCCTCCTCCTCCGGCGATCTCCGCCTCGCCTCCGCCCTCGGCGATCTCGCCGACCTACATAGCTCCCGAGGCTTCTCGATCAAGGCCGACGAGCTACGATCCCGCGCAATCCTCGCCCGTGCTCGTGCTGTTGCTCCCTCGGGTGTGGGATCACGGTGGGTTTTGAATTTCCAGGGTTAGGGTTTTGTTTTTTGTATGATCAGTTGGTGCTTGTTCTTGATCTTTTAGTTTGGTTCAGGGATCCCAAGCGAGAAGATGAAGAGATTGGGGCTTCAGAGAGTTCAAATGATCGACAAGAAGAGGTTGATGGTGCGTCTCTCTCTCCACAATAGCTCTATTTATCTCTGCAAGGTTATTTTAGCGCTTAATGTTTTCTTTTCCCCCCCGTATATTCTTGCTGTTTTCTTGAATGAGCAAGTGATTAAAGGTCTAATTTTGAGCTTTAATCAGACTGTTGAGTGAGTAACTAAGGTGTATGTTTACACTATAAATTTATAGCTTAATCCTCGTGATAGCTTTAGAGTTTTGGTGTAGTTGAGTGATCTTTGACAAGATATCATAGCAGGCTATGTCCAATTCCCACTGTCCTCAAATTTAAAGAGTATTTAAAAAGATACTGAGTCCAGATTTCGGCACATTAAAAGGTTGTCAACCTGTGGGGCATGTTAGACTATAAAATTATAACCCTCAAATGCTCGCAGCAACTTCGGGTTTTGGGTTTAATTTGGATTT
>NC_033795.1:14728672-14737716 GCF_001876935.1 Asparagus officinalis | reverse complement strand
GAATGCTAAATGGAGCAAGTGTAGTGGGTAACTTTTGCTATTTTATTCACTAGAAAACTTAAGAGTTTGTTTGGTAACCTGGAAGAGAAACTGGAAATATAAAGTGAATTGGTTTTTGTTAATTTTGATGTTTGGTTTGCTCAATGTGCCAAATGAGAATGTGAAAGTGAAATACATCCAAATAGGTCCACAACTGATATGATGCCAAGCTGAATTTCCTATAAAAGATTGGAAATTAGTCCTGAAAAAGGAAAAGATAAGAGCACTAGTAATAAAAATATTTTACTTATTATTCATCTCCTCTTGTGTCTCCTACTGGTATTAAAGGGGATTTTTCTTTAGCATGTACTCTATAACATTTATTATTATGCTTATTATCATTAGATTATGTAGTTACTGCAATATTTAAATATAGTTATAGTCTTACGTAATAAATACAAAATATAAATATTGAACTCATAAAATCATGGTTACTAGCTTGTAAGAATACCATAGATGGACTCCAGCGAAGGAATTATTTTACTTCATGCTAGAAGGTTCCAATATCCCACTTTCAATTCATTCTTTTGTCATCTCCAAACAACTTAAGTTGTTGTAAGTTCAATACAATACTAGATGTATATTGTCTATCTCTTATCCAATTTCAAGAATTAGTTATTTGCAAACGAATACTCTAGTCACTTGCATGCTTTGGATTTACTTTCCCTCTTCAGCTTCGCTTTTAGTTTACCAAATTCCCCGGTGAAGTTAGAGTGATCTCTATTTAACTTTGGCTCGCATTATTGCGTTTATTTTGTTTCTGTTTCTTCTGTTGCAACAATGGTAAATCACCTTCTCATCCATTTTAATGCTTTTCCATTCTTGTCTCTTGCTTTTGGACTGGAAGCGGAATCATAATTTCTTTTTCATGTATTTTCTAATGTAGCACCACACGATAGGCAATTGGTATTCTGATATTATGTTGGTTGTTTGTGTGAATGGCAGACTGGGAGGCCATTGCAGATGATGGGGTAACAGGAGGACTTCTTCCTTCTCGGCAGGGAGAGACTTCTAGCCCTCCACGGGTGGATCCATCACCTAAAGAAGCTCCAAAAAGGCGTGGGAGAGGATCTTTTTTGTACCAAAAGAGTTATCTCTACAGTGACCAGCCTGATGTAGAAACTACCAACGGCAAGAATTCTGCAGCTGAGGATGAAGTGGAGGTTCATAATCGCGGCCTTGATGACGAGGATGACCAAGTATGGAATTGTGAGTATGTTTTCCCCCACTTCTTTATTGTTTATTGAGGTAGCAGTACTTAAATGAATGACTGCTGTCTTTTTGCTACCTTCTTCAGTAGGATACGGTACCTCGCATGTTCTTGTTCTGTATGATTTTTCTCCATCCACTCGGACGACAGATTTGGAGAAGCTATTTGACGACTTTAGGGATCGTGGGTTTGCCATTCGCTGGGTCAATGATACTACAGCACTTGCTGTGTTCAGAACACCATCGCTCGGTTAGTTAAACTTTCTATTCTCTTTTTCATAGGCACCATCTCTTTGTGCATTTTTCAAGAATTATAAATCACAACTTGCAATACATTATACACACATTTTGCAAATGTAATCTGTCAAAGTGCGGGGTAAACATCATGCTATTTATTTGTTTTCCTTGTTTCCCAGTCTTTTCTTCTTCTTTTTTTTTGACAGTTCATGATACCTGGACACTTATTTAATTTCAGCCTTGAATTTCACTTTAGCGTGGTAATAATACCAATAGCAGTTTATCCAAATATGATTGACTCTCAAAATGTGAGAGTTAGGATGGTAATAAAGGATGTTTGAATATCTGTATGTGGAATGATGATTAATGGGCCTGTTTGCCAACTCCCCCTAAACCGGCTAAGTGGAACAAAACCGGTTTAAATCCTGGCCCTAGCTTGGCAAAAAACTGGAACAAGACTTAATCTAGTTTTGTTAGACTAGTTTTTTTTTGCCTTAAACTGGTCTTGTTTAGCCGAGAAGGCAAAAACTGATTAGCCCAAAGCTGATTTAGAGGGGGAGTGCGAAACTGACCCATAACAACTGTTGATATTCATGGTTGTCTAGTGATATCACTGCAGATTTCGTCATGCAGATAAATCATTTTCCATATTGATGTGAGTTCAAGTGGTGCTAAAGAAACTAGACTTGTAGATTGTGCAAGGAAAGGAATAAGATTCACTGCAGAAGCTGTTCATTCAATTATTACGATCATAAGGATCATGAGTACCTTCTCATAGTTTAGAAAGGGGGTGGAAGGGATTTTAATAGATTATCAATGCAGTTGTCTGTTCAGTGACATTTTCAGTAGATTCTTTGTTGCTTTGAGAATCAAATATTACATCTCAATCTTCTAGAAGTCTTGGAGAGTCAGATATTGCATCTTAATCGTCTTGAAGTCCTGATTGTGAATTTGTGATACACATAATTTCTTGTGTTCAAACTAAAATGCATGCCTATCACATGTGACATGCCAGTTACCAAGCATGTGGCTGTTATGGGCCTTGTGGCTATCAGGGTATCATCTGTATACCCGTCTTTAGCTTATGGTATCAACCATTACTGTAGCAGATCTCCCTGATGGTTTCGCAGTTTCTTGGAAAGAGATGTTGGTGAAGTCAAATCTTTGATGCTTTAGCATAGAACTTCATGTATTAGCATTCATGTCATAATTGCAAGATTTTATCGGATATTCTTGCTGAATCTTTTGCATGCACTATAACATTATTGAGGTTTCTGTAATTCTGGATATGCAACCCAGTTGCTTATTGCATTATTTATATTCATCTGGATTTTTGCTGCTTTTGATAGTTGTAAAACAAAGTTTGTCAAGTCGTCTCTAATTAACTGACTAGCTGTTTTATCATACTCTTCTTGACTTTATATTTCTTCATTTCAAGTTCTTATATCAAACCTGCACCTTTAGAAGCCTCTCTCGATCATATCGCTGCTGGCCTGGACCGCGGAAAAACGTTCAAGCTTTTTAAGAGTTTGGAGAGAATTTTTTATTTGCATGATCTCAATATGCTATTGAGAGAAAACATCTTGTTTGTATTATGTTTAATATTTGGCTAACATAATGTGTTCAACCTCTCTGCTGTTGTAATGTAATATGATTTTCATTAGTCCAGATGTGTATACTTCACTCTATAAAAGATGCAGTTAAGTATGTTGCATTCTAACCCACCGCGAGCGACCTGGACAATTGGGAGGTTACAGTATGGCTCCAGAGGTCTTGGGTTCGATTATGGGTTGGGTTATCAAAAAAAAAAAAAAGAAAAAAAAAGAAAAAAGGGCATGTTGCAACTTTATTATAGTTGGACATTTCTCTACAGTCAACAATAAGCAACATTTAGAATCAGCTTGGAAACAATTTTTTTTATTACCTTGACCGTGTTTGAACTCGTCATATTTATTGCAGCTCAAGAGGCTCAGAGTACCATTAACTGCCCATTCAAAGTCCGGAAACTTGATGATGAAGATGATATTTTGACTCAGATCTCCAGAAGAGGTATATACTGTTATCTTCTCCTATGTTATCAATTTTTTCTCTTTTAAAAGATAATGGAGGGAAAAACATGTAAAAATAATAATTTATCCAAACTGATAAATGTATGATTGTTGGGATGCTAAAAGTATAGGATACAAAACGAGTGAAGTCATAAGAAGGTTGAGATGGCCATAGTTGATGCTGTGGATGTGGTTGATGAAATTGAACCTTCATGACATATTATAGGTCCGAACGCTGAAAAAGGATTCTTGTAGACAACAGCAAATTTGAATTTTTTTTGTTTCATGTTTTACATTAGTTCCCTCTCCAACTCTATCTTTTCTTTCCATCCTTTCCTCAGAAGTTATTTTATTTGCAACTGGGTAAATGCTTATGACCGTGAGTTTTTCAGATTTAGAACCTCCGATTCTGAGGCCAAAGACATCGGCAAGAACAGCACAGAGGTTGATAGCTCAAGGAATGGGAATCAAGTTCTCCACAGACTTCGGTTCTAATGAGCTGAGGAAACAAGAAAATGCAAGGAAAAGTCGCATAATAGCTCGGCAGACTATGAAGGATGATGCTTGGGGTTCTGACTGACCACAGAACTGGTTTTTGTGTTCAGTCTCCTATTCTTGTTCATGTTCGTATCACCGTTTTCATTGGCATAAATTTGATCAAGTGTATTGCGGATTTTGGAGAACGTGTTACTGCTGCTTAAGTGATGGGATGGGTACTTGTTAGAGTTTTGCTAATGCCCTGAAAAGTACTGGAATTCTCCCTCTATATTGTCGTCAGTTCTTGTAATCGTGTATGTGATAACACAGAAACATAGAGATAATTGGATGATAATAGCACAAGCGGTGATCTTTTTTTTTTGCCCCTTCTTCTATGCTTTTATTGTGATAGTAACATTTTGTTTAAATTTGGGGGAAATCGTGTCAATGCCCTAAATTTGAGAGGCCATGTGACCCAGCCCTCCTAGTTTTGCCAATGTGCTTTTAAGTCCTCAAAAATCGAAATTTATGTGTCCTAGTCTCCACATGTGAGCTGTAGCCCAATGATATGTGTATTTTTTTTATAAATTCCCTATTATACCCCTTAATTGGCCCTTCTATTACGGTCTGCCCCCACCCTTCTCCTCCTCCTATGAGCAAGATCTCATCTTTCTTCCATCACCGCTATACCCAATCCAAGTCCTTACCCAGATCTGACCTTGAATCCACCTCCAATAATGGCTATGCTTAAAGATATTTTCCTTTTATTTTTTGCTCTTGGACGTATATATGATAAGTAGTAAATAGTAACATTGCATGAAACGAGAATGTCTTTAAACTGATTTACCATCCAAACTAGATGAGTTGTTCGCCCCATTTTCAAATTTATGCGACGTACGGGGTAGACCGAGGCCCAATTAGTAAAAGAAGTTAATCCGTGATTTTGCTTGTATTGAAATGATGAGAAGGATAAAAATTAATTTTGAGGGGTATGTATGTCTGGCAAAGTTTAACAATAAAAAGAACATAAGATCACGAATAAATAAAATACCAAATTGTATAGCAAGGATCAATGTCTTGATCTCTTAAAGGAAAAACTCAACCTAAATAGTAAACACGATACTTTCACAAATAAATCTGTTGAATCTTCATAAAAATAGGCAGTCGTTATTGATGCAAACTATTCATTAGATCCAACTATGACGTGCGAATTTTGTTCTAGTACAACGAGACCAATTTTCGTTGTAAATGGAACATGGCCAATATATAGCAAGGTTTCTACAAAATCTCCTAGAACTCAAGGCTGCTCTTACTCCAGTAGTTAACTACACCTAGTTCTACAAAGTTATGTGACCTGACACTTCTCCATCTTTTCACATTATGGATCAAACTGCATTTAATGTGTCTGGACCTCTCCACATCAGCCGTATAGAACAAAAGCTATTGTATTTTGTAACAAATCCTAAATTATCCTTCTCCTTGTTCCCTGAACGCAACGCCCCCATCAAGGCTTTTCATGAGCGAAATTCAGATCTCATTAATGACAATTTGATGGATTAATTGTAGGAAAATTTCTCCCCATTTTTCTCTATCATGAGCAATAACTCTCTATTTAATTGTTTAGGGGGCTTGCTCTTAAATGCTCCTCTTGTCCTAAAATTCTCTCCATTACTCTTTCTAACTTCCCTTCATAATGGCTAAGAAGGCTATCATGTGTATGGTCTCCTCAGGTAATAAAGCAATTTTTTTAAAGATTAACTCTTCAACCACCATGATGTAACTCAAATTTAATGTGTTAGAGAGGTTAATACTTTCTTACGATTCTTTATCGTTGGCATACAAAGATAAAACAAACAATAACTTTAATTTTTCTATTGAGAACGAAGAAGCTCTGTCATCTATCGTGGAACATTGTAGCTATATTGGGTTAAAAGAGATTCACATGAAAGCTTTTTTTAGAAACAGAGGATTCTTTAGGCTTCGTTTGGATAACATTGTGTTTTTGTAAAAAAACACCATGGCATTGTGTTTTTCTCTTAAAGAGTTTTTAAAACACCATGTTGAGTGTTTTTTGCCAACACTAGTTTGACCCATAACAACATAAGTAAGAAACATATTATTAATATATTATATATTAATTATAATAAAATATATTATAAATAAAATATTATAATATTTGAGAAGAAAAGACTGTTTTATGGCGAGTTGGTGACTTAGATAAAAATATATAAAAAGTGAGGTTTGTTACTTATGATGAATGTAGAGAATTACAGATAAGTTACAGTTTGTGGTTTGTTTGAATGAGTGTATTTTATACAAACATATATTGTACACTCTAATGTTCAACAGACAATGTGTTTTCGCAGGTGCTATATATTGTACACTGTTGGACTATAGATGCTTGACATCGGTAACATTGGAGTATAGTAATGTTATGTTTGACCAAAAACATGCAGGCGAATAGAAAAATAAATTTGTGAAATCTTAGGGTTGAAAGCAAAAACCAACAATGTGCACTGGAGCTTGCCTTTGAGTCAGATAAGATAATGATGAGCTTGTTCTTGTTAAACAAGTTTAATAGAGAGGGTTTGAAGAAGAAGGAAGAGGGTGTCAAGCAATATATGCTGTAGCAGCCACATTCCTGACTCGAATCTTCCATAGATACCTACTTCACATACAATCCAACATATTCCACAATTAAGTTCGTGGACCCGGAAAGTAAGCAAGAACCAAAAGTCGTCCACCGCAATGCTACAAGAATTAAATCAACTTTAGAATAAGCAACAAGAAAAGAAAGAGATGGCAAAGCGTACATGTAGTAGATGTGGACAACTTGGACATTATAGGACTAGCGTTACAGCTTTAACAAGCACATAGGTATGCTTAATTACGTTGACAAGTAAAAATATTTATTACTTAAATCGTAATATTAATTTTATCTTTGACATTTTATGTAGCCGAAACTGACAGAACAAGACTAAAGAACAAAGTGTTATGGAGATGCACTTTTTTAAGAATTGGTGAGAAATTTCATTTTGCTTTGACTATATTGTAGTAATACAATATTTGTTCAAATCTGATATTGTATTTGTAAATTTTTTTAGGTTGATGGACATCACAAATTTGCTACTCGTTACCCTGTTTGTAGTAACACAGTTTGAACTTTCCTCCAACTTACAAATTCTGCAGCATATCAACTGAATGAATGGTGGAGAGTTGGGGGTCTAAAGCATTGCTGAAGTTATATGGGTCATCGTCATCTATGAAATGAATGTTGCGATGATTTTTGTATGGAAGTTGATTCTCTTTGGGAATGATCACTCTTTCTCAGGATGTTGTACAAGAATACGTTGCGAACATCATGTGTTCGGAGAATAACTTTATACATAGTTATATGGTTTATGCATTTTGGAGATGCCAAATATGTAACTTGAAAGTTAATAGAAGAAGTCATAGTTGTATTTAGCCTTTGTGACATATGCCTTTTGTAATCATGTTCGTATGTTACTCTATGATCTATAAGGAGAGGAAAAGCTTCTCTTTTAGTTACTTGCAACATTTTGGTGATATCATCTTTCTAATACACAATAAATAGATATACATGCTGTCATTTTCTGGGCCTTACACAAGAGTACCTCTGATATATGTGATATGTTTGAGTGGACCAATATGAAGAAAATCTAATGTTTGCTACTTACTGCATGATACAGATACAGTGTTTTGATCTTCCAAGAGGTGCTCTTTGCAGTTTCAATGGTTTAAAAGACTATTTGAAAATATAAATTTTAGGGACTAATATCTTAAAAAAACCTTTTGGTTGTCTGGTGTTTACAAGTTTTTACCTTCGACGGCAAATTATCTAGTTGTTGATGCATCAGTTGATGCTGTTAAGATACAGTAGAGTTAGAGAGAGAAACAGCTATAATTAGTCTAGTTCAGGTTCAGATCCATCGAATCGATTTATATACCTTTAGCGTTCGAACTTTGTTAAGCGAGTACTCTAATTGATCTTCAAGTTGGTTCAGGTCATTAAGAGTTAAAGTGCAAGAATCATGTTCAATCAGAGTCTATCAAAAGATTAAAGAAATTAAAATCATTGAGAAACTCACAATAACTTACAATAACATGTGCTTCATAGGTGAAACAGAAATTAAAATTTTACTACATTTATATATCATAATAACTGAACCAAAACAAATAACCATAACCAGTTTCGAAACATTTGTTTACACAATATGATATTTGGATACATCAGTCATTCACTGATATGATTGCTCAATCATTTGACTATAACGCAAAGACAACAATTATCATTACAATGATCTTATAAATTTTAAATATAAAATTACACACTTCAGCATTTTTTTTTCAAAACCTGCATCATTTTTTTCCAGCCTTCCGGCCTTTTTGTGATGTTCTTGGTATCACCCACCCATTTAAAAAAGTTACAACCCTTAATAATTAGGTCCTTGTATCTCGGGCATCTATAAATTCCAAGCCCTTATTGTGTCCTTACTTACACATCCATATTCGTGCAAATTAACCCACAATAACATTTCTTTGAACTAAACCATTGTGGATCATCCACTAAGTTCTTAGTCATTGATGATCACTTGATTGACATACATTATGGATGATCTGTTCCGTTGAACTTTGATCTACATACTCTAAAACCTAACACACCAAATTTGGGGTGAACCCATCGTGGTTTGACCCTCCGTCGAGCACTGTAAAAAAGTTCTATTCATTCGAAACCGTTAAAATTGATACGAGTGGTGAAGGGTCAAACCACAACGGGTTCACCCAAATTTGGTGTGTTGGGGATTTTAGAATATGTAGATCAAGTTCAACGGAGCAGATCATCTATAATGTATGTTAATCAAATGATCATCAATAACTAAGAAACTTAGTGGACGTCCATTAAGTTGACACTAGTTTTCTCTCTCTCTCTCTCTCCTCTCTATATATATATATATATAATATATATATATTATATATATATATATCATATATATATATATCAAGAAGAGGGAA
>NC_033795.1:14707717-14728647 GCF_001876935.1 Asparagus officinalis | reverse complement strand
AAGTTTTACATTATTACAACATTATAAAATATAATAAATATAATTATACAGATACATGTATCATAATACTATATTGTAGTCTAATGGTTATATTATATTTATAATTATTTACCATTTTATATTCAATGTATGTTAACTACAAGCATCATACACTGTTATGTCCAAAGTTGCTTTATGTTGAAGTCTAATTGTCGTTGATATATAAGGGGCAAGCATGTTTACATGTTAGTCTTATTTTATTGTTATAGTTAATTGCCAGACTAGTTTACAACAAACTTATACGAGGTTTTTGGTACTAGTATGCTTAAATGCAAAAGTTTGGACGTTATGCTCTAAACGTTCCTGTTAATTTAAAAGTTGTTTCCTATTGTGTATGACATGGCCTAAGCTCAAATGTTGTATCGTTGTTTAGCTCTAATTTGGTTCATGTCAAATCTGGAAGCATTCTTTTTTCTAAATTGATAGGTTATTACACAATGTTAAGGAGGACAAAACCTTAGCTAGCTAATATTCATGGTGAACACAACAGTGGAGGGAAGGGCTTACAAGACTATTCATTTTGCTATTGCCGCTTGCCATAAATGCTTTTTTGACGTGGATGCTCGACCACTATATATTTTTGGATAGCGACATTCATGAAAGATCGATCTCCAAAAGGTATTATTCGCCTCAGCGTCTGTAGTGAAGGAATATCAAAGGATATTTCCCTACTAGGCGCTATTGCATATGCAATCAGGGAAAATAACCTTAATTTGAAAGTGGTTCTTACCAAGATTTGTAATAAATCTCTATGAAAGGCTATTTTTTATACTTATTTCTTGATGTTTGGCTTTAATATTTGATGATGTTAAGTCTAATTAGTGGGAAATTAAGTCTAGAGGCTTGTATGTGAAGTTCTATTTTTTGTTTGTTAACTGTAACCATGTTATATGTTAAGTCTATATTTCTTAGTATGCTACAGCTAACATATATTATGCTTAAGCCTAATTTTCCTATGTGTGAAGTATAATTTGATGTATGTTAACTGGCAACACATTACATGTTAAGTCTGTTTCTTATATGCTAAATCTTAGACGGAATAATATGTAAGTTTAATTTACTGTATATGAAAGTGCTAATTTGTTGCTAGTGTTAAGCTGTAATCTCTTACGTCGTTAAGCTCTAATTTCCTATATTTAACTTGCCAACTTCGTTACAGGTTTGTGGTCTATACTCTCGATGATTCATGGACTCATCCAAGTCAAAATTTAACAATTCTTTTCCAGTATTAGCACTAGGGAGTAGAAAATCCTTTTATTATTAACATGATAATAACTCAACACCCCCCCACCCCCCAGCATCAAGTGTAGGTATGATCAAGATACAGGAGCGCAAAATAGAACTGTAATGCTCAAATATCGCATTCCACCTATGTATCCCTATGCCATTGACATGTACTTTAGGCAAGGACGTTCAGAAATTCATAACATGCCCCAATACTGCAGATAGGCCTAATTTCTACAAATCAATTTTTTTTGAAAATAACATTTAAATGCTACAAGTTGAATTGACTTAACTAGAACTGCATATTAGACCTTAACAGTAAGCTGAAATTCTAGATTTAAATTGAATGCAAATTTAGACTTACATTAAAATTAGACTTAAATAAGTTATTTAGACTAATAAGAACATTAAATTAGGACTTAACATGGAGGACGTAAAATTCGAGACCTTAACATGCAATCAAATTGACTTATAGGAAATTATACTTAAAATAAGTTAATTAGACTTATAGGAAAAAAAATTAGACTTAACAAGGTTTAAATTAGGACTAAACCAATAATTAAATTGACTTTATAGAAATTTAATGAGACTATATAGGAACCTGAAATTAGACTCAACAGAACTGAAATTAGACTTAAGATGGATTTCCCTTGAAGCAACAATTTAGACTAACATAACACTTTGTTAGTGTTAACATCGTATCTTCATTAAACTCAAGCTAATTCTTCATGTATACGATTAGATTAAACATGAAACACTAAGATTTAGTTATGTTGATGGACTTGATATTCAAATAGACAGAATTAAGAATGTTGATTTAAGTGATGGATGGTCCTCTAAACCTTCGATATGTCCAGCTCTAGAGTAGGCAGTTGCTTTCCCTGCACAAGTTGCCAAATCTAAGTGGGTGCTAACCGGTTGGATCCCCGGTTGTTGCCTCTGACGTAAGTTACTATGATTTGCTGCAGTGTATAAGTAAAATGAAATTGTCGTAGTTCTGTAAGCAAATGGTCGTGATGTAAAGATCTTACAGTTATTATTAAAGATAGTGTCCTATTGATAGTGTGGCTTAGAAGGTGTTAAGAGAGTATTTTATCCGAGGTCATATGAGAGGCGGCGTCTGCGGCGTCTTCAGCTTTGCACAAGTGTCTAGTCAACGAGTGGCGAGGAAGCAAGTCACTTTAGGGTATAATGTGAGCGATTGGGGGTCGATAGTACCGGACGTGTCCGTAGTGCGTCATTAAAGATGGGGGCAGGAGGAATGATGCAAGCCCATAATGCATTTAATGGCTTATTATTTATATGTGATTGCTGCTGTTGCCAAATGTACAGGAGGGGCACGGTCCGTCAGTAGGGCCTTCCTAGACGGAAGTATTGTATTTTGCTCGCTTTTCTACTCGTTCTAGTAGGTGGGTGACTTTACCGTAGAACCCCAGTGATCTTTGAGTGCCTTCAAAGATGTCGGAATTCCGTCTACACACGGATTCACTTACCTGGCAAGTTTGGATCAATGACTAAGACGCGGAATTTCGTTTCGGGTTGAGTCGATACGACAAGAGATTAGTCTCCGAGCCCTAACTACTTGACACCCAAACTTTAGACCGCGAACAAACCTTAAGACGAATTTTTTTTCCTCTAGTTTGCCTAAAGATTAGACCCGTCGAGGCGAAAAATTATTGTTACGCCATTTAAGTCCATCTTGTTTTGTTCAATTTTTTCCCACTTCCATGTCCTTAGCCTTTCGCAAGATGTCGGAGTGGATTTAGGCGAATTAAAACTAGTCACATTAATTTTTTAGGCCGAATGGTGGCATGGTCTGCGTATTAGCGTCGAATTAGCGGAGTCGACCATGGCCCAGGGTCGACATTGCTAACGCCCATTTGAGCGTCCTTGTGACGAGATTTTTTTGTCTTCTTTGTCGGGTGCTTTGTCATAGTCTATCTGTGTCTGTGTCGTATTTTCCTTTTACTTGGAGTCGTTTACTTTTGGCAAATTTATGACCAATTATGGCCCCTTTAATAAATTTTTGACGCTGAATATGAGGCCCAATTAATGTGCCTATCCTCTCACCAACAATGACTTTTTCAAATTTTCTAGGTTTTTTCAGGTTGTAACACAACAAACTGCAGCAATAAATTTGATAACAAGGACTATAAAATAATATAGAAATATAGAAGGGTGATAGAAGAAGAGGAGGGGTGAGAGATAAATGCCCCCTCCCCTTGGGTGGGGGCATTCCGATAATTTAACTCGGGACCTCTTGCACCCTAAGCGAGAATCATACCGCTAGACCAAATGCCCTCTTCTTCGTCACATTTTCCTTACAAATTATTGAGCAAATCATCTTCAGACGACAACTTTCCCTTACGAAACAGAATCTCAAGTTAATTCGTTCTATTTTGTTATCAGATCTAGGAAACAAGTAGTTAAAATTATGTCATAGCAGATTAATTCTTATAAAAAAATCCCACCTCAAAAGTGAAAAGTAAAAGGACACCGTCGTAGGATTCGAATTTTATCATGCCTTTTGAAGGCGAATTCAGCTTTTATGTTTTGGGAAAAATGCTTCCAGCTCCCAAAACCCAAGAAAACGTGCTGCCCCCTCTCCCAAGACTTTGTCAACGGATGTTTTACCCTTAAAAATAAAGATTTTATTCTCTGAGCCCCAAAAACATAAAACCCAAAAGATTAAAATATGTGAAGACCATAATATCCTTCTCTCTCTCTCTTTTATCATGATGGACTGAGATGATAGTTAAAATAATTAATGGTGATTATTTTATTATTTTTATTTTTTATTATTTTTATTGTTGACGAGGGAAACTAACTGTTTGTATTAGGAGATTGTTAAAGTTACGGGTTAATTGTTAAGATTACGAGTTAATTATTAAGGTTACGGGTCAATTGTTAAGGTTATGAATCCATTCTCTCTCTCTCTCTCTCTCTCTCTCTCTCTCTCTCTCTCTCTTTATCATGATGTTACTATGATTATGTTGAAATGATTGAAGGGGATTGTTATTTTATTATTTTTGTTATTTTATTATTTCCGTTGTTGATGAGGAAACTAATTGTTTTTGTTTGTATTGGGAAATTGTTAAGGTTACGGGTTTAATTGTTAAGGTTACGGATTTGTTGTTAAGGTTACAGGTCGGTTGTTAAGGTTACGGGTCGGTTGTTAAAGTTATGGGTTTAATTGTTAAGGTTACGGGTCGGTTGTTAAGGTTACGGGTCGGTTGTTAATGTTACGGGTTGGTTGTGAAGGTTATATGTTGGGATATATATGTATATATATTTTGACTGGATTGAATACTTTGGGTCACTTGGCCTAGTGGTAAAGTTTGGGAGTTTGGACAAGAGGTTAGGGGTTCAAACCCCTATAGCCATAATATTTTTAGAATATTCGTTGTTAATGTTATGAGTTGGTTGTTAAGGTTACGGGTTTATTGTTAAGGATATGCGTTGGTTGTGAATGTTATACTTTGGTTGTGAAGTTAACCTACACAACAAACTCGTAACCTTACCAACAAACCCGTAACATTAACAACCAACCCGTAACCTTCACAACCGACCCGTAACCTTAACAACCGACTCGTAACCTTAACAACCAATCCGTAACCTTAACAATTAAACCCCTATAGCCATAATATTTTTAGAATATTTGTTGTTAAGGTTATGAGTTGGTTGTTAAGGTTACAGATTTATTGTTAAGGATATGCGTTGGTTGTGAATGTTACGCTTTGGTTGTGAAGTTAACCTACACAACAAACTCGTAACCTTACCAACAAACCCGTAACCTTAACAACCAACCCGTAACCTTCACAACCGACCCGTAACCTTAACAACCGACCCGTAACCTTAACAACCAACTCGTAACCTTAACAACTGGCCCGTAACCTTAACAATTAAACACGTAACCTTCACAACCAACCCGTAACCTTAACAACCGACCCATAATCTTAACAACCGACCCGTAACCTTAACAACAAATCCGTAATCTTAACAATTAAACCCGTAACCTTAACAATTTCCTCATCAACAACGAAAATAATAAAAAACAAAAATAATAAAATAACAATCCACTTCAGTCATTTCAATATAATCACAGTAACATCATGATAAAGAGAGAGAGAGAGAGAGAGAGAGAGAGAGAGAGAGAGGATCCATAACCTTAACAATTGACCCGTAACATTAACAATTAACTCGTAACCTTAACAATTAACCCGTAACTTTAACAATCTCCTAATACAAATAGTTAGTTCCCTTCATCAATAACGAAAATAATAAAATAATCTCCATCAATCATTTCAACTATCATCTCAGTACATCATGATAAAGAGAGAGAGGGAGAGAAGGGTATTTTGGTCTTCATATATTTTAATCTCTTGGGTTATTTGTTTTGGGGTTCAGAGAATAAAATCTTTATTTTTAGGAGGAAAAACACCCGTTGACAAAGTCTGGGAGGAGGGGGAACATGTTTTCTTGGGTTTTGGGGGCTAGAAGCATTTTCCCTTATGTTTTTCATCTTCCAAATAAATGTATCGGCTCTAAAGTTTGATATCAAACTCAATTTGTCCAAATTGAATCTTCCAAGTCCAATTTTTTTTGTTCAACATGTCTTGAGCGTAAGAGGTTCCTAAGTACAGTTAATATATTTCTCTTAGGAAAAAGTAATTTGGCTCGCGGTTGGACCGTGAGCCTCCAACTCGCAATGAGGGGAACAGGGGGTGGGCCCTACAGCAGTGGGGGCCCACCCCCCTATTCCCCTCACCGTGAGCCAAATAGTAGGGTTGTTTCTCTTAAGGGTCTGTTTGTTTGCCTAAAAAAATGGGAAATCAAAGAAATGGAAAGCTATTTCTAAGAAGAATTGTTTTGGGAGTGTTTGGTTTGCTAAAAAAAGAAGGAAATCAAAGAAATGGAGATGAGATGAGATGAGTTGTCACCTTATTATAGGATGATGTGAGTGATTTTTTAAGAAAACTTGTTTTGATGTTGTTTGGTTGGCCAAAAAAAATAAGGAAATGAATTATAAGAAACATATTTCTTATAATAGGTTGTTTTCTTTTGTTTGGGTCATTCTTAAAAATAAGAAAATAGATGAGATGAGATGAGTTGTCATTATATTATTGAATGATGTGACACACACTTAAGGAAATTGTTTTCCTAACTTTTTGGTAGGAAATGAGTGGAAATGAAATGTTAATGAGATGAGATGAGTTGTCACTATCTTATTGGATGATGTGAGTGATTTGAAATAATAAGATGAGATGCGTTGAGTGATGTTGTGGATGAAAATAATATTTTATTAGATGTGGTGGATGTGGTGGGTGAGTTGTTGGATGAAAATAATATTTTATTAGATGTGGTGGATGAGTTGTTAGATAAAAATAATATTTTATTAGATGTTGTGGGTGAGTTTTAGGGATGAAAATAGATAAAATTGTACTTTTTGAGTTTTCTTTATTTTCATTTCTATTTCTTAGTTTTTTAAGAAGAGTGGTGATAGGGGCACACCACAAACCACACCACCAACCATACTCTCCTCTCTCATTTGCTACAGTACACAGGACCCCACATGGGTTTTTAAAAATTTAAAATCTCATGTGGGGCCCTGTGTACTGTAACAAATGAGAGAGGTGAGTGTGGTTGGTGGTGTGGTTTGGGGTGTGTCCCTAACATTTCTTTTTTAAGAAATAACCAATTAGGCCCTAACAAGAGCCTGCTTGTCATGGATCTAAAGATGTCCTATCACCGATCAAGTTCGAACACAATCCACACGATATCCTACCACAACATTTGACAGACTATGATGCGCTCCTTCCCGAGGCTCCACACCATCGGCCACATCATTCTAATAGTAGGGATTAGGGATTGAACTCGAGTCTACTCTTAGGATCCTCATGTCTTGTCAAGATTATTGTGGTATCTAAAAATTATAGCTACTTTAAATTGAATTTTTTTTTAAATTGAAATGACTGTCGTTACAATTGCAATGGTTATAATTATAACACCGATCGTATGCAACTGATATTTGTAAAGGAGCAAAGGACAATATCTCACTCTCCTAAGTCAAAGCTTAGAACTAAAACTTTTAGCGCCAAAGCAAAAAAAGGGTAAAACACATATGTTTCAGAAAGTCAAACTTATCCCAAAACCTTATCATAGACAAGTCTAATGAAGAAACAGATCACAAGAAGAAAAATGAACTGGTCAAATTCAAATGTTTCCCTATAACTAACCTACAAATCAAGACCAAGGATAAATTTTAGTTTCAGGGTGTGTTTGACAGCCCTTTAAAAGTGAATTAGAACTAAGTTTTTAGTATTTTTGTGTTCAGTAAAAAATTGAGTTAGGATTGATCCAATTTTTACAGGCCAAAATTTGTCCATAAATTAGTTCTAGTTTGGACCACCCCTCTCTTGGTCCAGTGTAGAACCAGTTCATAAAAGAATGGACCATGATTGAACTGGTCTAGTTTTTAATGAGTTGCCAAACATTCCCTTAAACAAATCAAGAGTCATCCAATAAATCTTGAGATTCTCTACATACTTAATTGTGAAGAATTTCTATAACTCATCAATGACTTCTTCTAATTTTGTAGAGTTCATGAGTGATGTTAATTAAATAAATTATATAAAATATCTTTTAGTTGTGGGGCCTTAAAAAAGTCCACCGTAAACCACAAAAGGTGTGGCTGGAGAGGTGGTTTAAGGGAATAGTTTGCTTCAAGTTTCTTCGTGTTAAGGGGACAAAACCAATACTTTTGAGGAACAAGGTGATAAAAATATATGAGCTTGGGGCCTTAGGGCTCCTAATTCGATCCGAAAGAAAACCATAAATGCGGTATAAACCTTTCAGCTATAAATGAGATCTAAGTTGAAGCTTCAATTTCAATCATCCTTCAATCAAACTCCAAATAATCAGATACCCCCATAAAAAAATAACTATAACAGTGGCTTGGATTTTGATATGGAAACATGTGGAACACCCTGAGACCCCCGTGTAAGCAAAATGATCAAATACTATTGGGAAAAACAGTGTGATTGATTGATCTTTTTCCTTTTCCTGTAGATAAATTGGATTAATAAGACAAATAATAATAATATGACCAAAAAAGATATTTAGCAGTATACTAGTATTTTTAACGTAGAAAACTCTTCAACTAAAAACCATAATACCTAGTTTAGAAAAATCTTGTACTATGAATATAATGACTATACAAAGTTTCTTCTCTAGACACTTGGATGGAAGTACACCAGTAATAAACATGATAGAAAAATAATTTATTCTACACCAGAGAAATGCAAAAGACTATCACTTTTTCTTTTTCTCTCTCTCTCTTCTTTCACTCTCAAACACTAAAATACTCTGTGATTTGAGCTTCCTTGCTTTGTTGCTCACTGGCTTGCTTTGCTTCTTTTGCTTCCAAAGTGAAAGCTACTTATAGCCTTAGCACTTGAATGTGAAACAATCAACTCACCTTAAATTAAGATGGGCTAAGAGTAGCTTGGCCATTTTATTTGATCTTTCTACTGCATTTTATTTATCATGCGCACACTCTTGCACATCCCATGTTTTTATTGTGTGACCTCCAAATGAGGCGGAACCTACACAACAAATACAACATATCAGAGTTTGGGAACAAAGTTTTCAATCTTCAGGGAAGGAAAGGAAAAAAAATAAAAAAGAAAAGAGGGAAGTAAATGTATAACAAAGTATTAGTCTATCAACAATCAATATTAGCAATTTGACACCACAGATTGTGCAATTTCTTGTGATTCCTATAATTTGAATTGTCATCTACTTGGAATACGCCCTATATTCGATATGCTTTGGATCAACAGAGATACGTACTTTGTTCCTAGCAGCACCCATTTCGTCAAGAATCAAGATATGTTTAATCATCTGATCAATGACTAAAAGGGGGGAAAGAAATTAACTTCAGGCTGATCTATTGTACCAAAAAGATGAGTTGTTTATATAAAAAAAGAGAAGGGTGATAATTAATTTTGAGAGGTACGTCAGAGCTATACAAAATACATTGACGACAAATAAAGCAAATACTAAATTGGAGAGCAAGAAACGGTGTGTCGATCTTAGAAACAAAGAACCCTAAAACCAAATCACTGACACAATACTTTCGTAAGTAAATCTGTCGAATCTCAAACAGACAAATAACAGTCCTATTGATCCATATGGTTCAAGCCGGATAATGGGGCTACAATAAGATCAATTTTCACTATGGCCAATGTATACCAAGGTTCCTACAACATTTCCTCTAACTCAGGGTTCTAAACTCTTGCTCGACTAGATTACTGCACCTAGTTCTACAACATTGACATACAATTATTATTTATTACAAAATAATATATAGTGTTGATGTCAGTTATCAAACAGGAGATTATTTTAGAGTTTATGGAGTGATTAGGTTTTCTAACTTTTTCTGATGAGTGGCTCTACGGCTTGTTGTTTTTCCCTGCACATGAAGGAACTCATAAGAGGGTGGAGTTGGGTTCCCCAGTTGCTCCTCGAATGATCAAGTCAGTGTTTAAGCTTGAGTGGAGAAGTAATATATATAGTTAGTTCTTAGTTACGTAGAAAAAAAGCTGGAGAGAGTTACCTCATGTACGTAATACCCCTACTTTTATAGTGGGTTTGAGGGGCAAGACGGTAAAGTTCATGTGGGTCTTTAAAGCCGATCCCGTCTTATGTTTTCCAACGTGGTCGAAGATCATAAAGGATGTGCTGAAGTCAAGGCTGCTCTCAGCTGAGGAGGGATGAAAACTGGAGAAGGTCCAAACCTATGCTGGGTCCCAAGAGATTAGTAATCCCTTCGAGTCGGGTTCTCTTCAAGTGGTTGGCCTATCTAGAGCTCCTCCTACTGAAGTCGATACCATTGGGGTGATGGTCTTAGCTCTCTCCCTGAACCCATTGAAGAATTTGGAGGGGGAGGACCTAGCTATGGTGTAGCGGGGTTCGACTATGAGGCCTCAAAAGCGGTTAAGGGGGGAGCTAGATCCCGAAGAGTTAAAGATGGTGGCAGCGAAGACTGCCGAATTTGCGGCTCAGTTGTCGAGGCTGAGAGCCATCGCTCAAGCTGAGAGGTCTAAGAAGAGGAGGAGGAGATTGAGCAGAGACCGAGAGCTATCATTCAGGCTGAGAGATCAGAGAAGAGGAGGAGGAGATTGAGCAGAGGCCGAGAGCCCAAAGGGGTAGTTGACTCGGCTCAAGTTAACTTAGCCAAAGCGGCGAATGCAGATGTTTCTGTTGGCCTTCTTGTTTTGATGATGTTTAACAAACAATTTATCACTAATGTTGTTTGTCTAGTATTTGTGTTTTCGTATTTGTTGTAGACAAACAACATAGTTGGAGGATGGATGGATTGCGCCATAACGACGATATCAAATGGAGGTTGGCGGAATTGTGGAGTGAAGCTATGCAAATTCAAGTTGAAGATCCAAGTTCAAGCTTCATCCGTAAGATTACCAAGAAAAGCTTATTGAAGATCAAGATCTAGCTTGGGTAACTTAGTTTAGGTTTTATATTATGTGTGTTAAGTACCTTAAGCTCAATCATATACACACATACACGTTTTGGTTTTTGTATATATATAGTTATATATATACATATATATTTTTGGTTTGATAGTTTTCAAGCTTTACTATAAAACAATTGAATATAATTAGAAAACATATTTTTGTTTCATACTCATATGCATATATATGATTTCATCAATATCAATTTTAGTTAGTTAAATGAAATCATGTTTTAGTGCATTATATGTGTACTTTGATAAAATACTACATTTATTGTTTATAGACTTCATAAGAATAGTTTACATCTTTATTCAAGTCTATAAAATCATTTTGTAAAGTTTTAAAAGTTGGTTTAGCCAAAATGTTAAAATTCACATGTTTACATTTTCGTGTTTTGGACTATCTTGCAAAATGATGATATTTTTCATTTGGGAAGTCCTTTTTCAAAACCAGTCGTTGTAGCATGTTTATTATCATGTCTACAATCATTCCCTAAAGTTTTACATTTTTTAGAATTTATTTGATATTTTTTAACAGGGTTTTAAAATCAGCAAAACAGTTTTCTGAAATGTTAGATTTCGGTCGACCGCACCGGTCGACCGCTCTTGTTTCCTTTGCTTAGTGTCCGACAGAGAGTATGGTTGCGGTCGACCGGTCCGGTCGACGAAAGCTCCATCGGTCGACGCGCACCGGTCGACCGACGATGGTCTCCAGAATTGGATTCTTCGTGTTTTGCTCTCCGTATCGGTCGACCGCCGAAATTTTTGTCGTCGACCGACAATGTGACCGTTGGACTTCCAACGCGCTATTTCTGATGTAAGCTTTTCGGGGCATTTTGGTCTTTCTGTTTGGGTTTTTTGCTTGATATTTCCTCTTCCTATATGATACCCTCATTGGCATTCAAATTCTATTTTAATGAGAATGTTTTAAAAAGAGTTTTAAAAGAGTTTAAAACTTGTTTTAAGTATTGTTTAAGTTTGTTTAAAAAGCTTTTAAGCATTTGGAGTTGGGTTTGTGAAATCAACTTCACAAGAGCAAAGAGCGAGCATCATCCTTTGGTGGTTTGGCATTCAACTCATCTGCTCTCTCATCTTGATCTATAGAGAAGTTTTCCTTAAACTCAATTCTAGCTATTTATTGTTATGATCTTAATTTCCATAAGCTAGATTTTTATATTGAGTTTAATTGTTTATTGATACTCTTTGCTTACACACACAACATTGAGCTTATTGTATTTTCATACATTGTATAATTTGGTTGTGGGGTTTGTGTGACATTGAGTGTGAGCCTACATTGTGTTCTGCATCTATTGTAGAGAACAAAATTGTATTTTGAGCCTTAAATATTGTGTTAAACACTTTGTAATACACTTGTACACGAGAGGAGTGTGTGGTGAGAGTCGGGGATCGTCCAGAGGAGTGGCGTCGGTTGACGTTGCCTATGAGAGAGGTATATAACCGAGCACTTGAGGGAGACACGGCTAGGTCCAACACTTAGTGGGTGTAGAGTGTCATTGCAAGAGTGTGAGTTGTTAGAGTTTTGCGCGTTAGCCTAGAAACCGATTAATGTGATGTGAGAAGAAGTTCCGGCTCCAAACCGGGATGATTGTGTGTGATAGTGGGAGATCTCCTCGAGGATGAGAGCGGAGACGTTAGTCAAGTGGTTAGACCGAACTCCGTAATCATATCGCTTTTGTTTGTGATTGATTGGCGTTCTTATTCTGTTTTTCATATCTTATATCGCCTTTGATGTATTGCACATCATTATTGCCCTAATGCACTTGTGTGTAGATTTGTTATTTTATCTTGTGTTAGTTGATATATCATTGCTCATATACTTGTAATAATCTCACTTGATAGGATATTAATTTCATTTGTTCATATTGCTTATCCTAGTTTCATATATCTTTGATGGTATGTTCATATTTACATATGATAAACTCTTTAATTAGTTTTAATTGGCATTTTAATCGGATTAGATTAGCATAAGACCCTAATCACCCCCCCCCTCTAGGGTCTAACAGTTTCTGCTTCGAGTCCCAAGGATGGCTCACCTCCAGATGTCCCTTTCTCTAAGACGGTCGATGTAGTTATCTTGGATGAGGCTTCACCTGCTTGGCCAGAGCCTTCTCAAAGTTAGCAAGGAGTCTCTGCGCATAGTCGAGTCGAGAGAACAACTCTTGCTACATGCATTGACAATAATAAAAAACTTATGAACTTGTGTGCTAAGTCTTGTATCAACGCTTCCAAATCACTCATACACTATGCACACATGTATGGAAAAATTTACAAATATACTATTTGCGGCCGTAAATGTCATCTTGCAAAATTTTGCTATGATGCACAAAAACCCAAGAATGCTAATATTATTGCTCCATGTGCATCTCATAAAGTTTCCTCATCATACACACACACACACGCATGCACATAATGTTTATCATAAGCATGCACATAATATTCATCATTTAGCAAAATTTTGTTTGATTTGCGAAAAGTTTCAAAATCATAAAACATTTTAAAAAGACCAACTTCTTTTAAAAACGTTTCTCGTGCACAACCAAATGGTCAATAAAAATAAATGCATTCATTTTATTGCGTGTATTGTAATAGAATGAGTGATTTGCATAATTATTGCTATGACCGAACATGTGCATAAAATACGCCCAAATAGGGTCATAACCCAAGGGCATTAGATTTAATTAATAGGGGTCATGTCCCTAAACTCTTCAGCACCAATAGTGTTTGAGTGCTAAAATATTTTTGATTTTAAAGAACAATTTTTTAGAAAAAAATTTCATATTTTTTAAAAAAGATGATTTTTGTAAACAAAATTTTGGATAATTTTTTTAAAGAAAATATTTTCATCTTATTTAGAAAAGAATTTGATAGATATGTTCTCTTTTGAACATAATATAAATGGTGTTTTTAAGTTTTTTAAATCAATGCTTTATGTTTAACAATGCACATGGTTTCTGGATGTCATCAGTCAACTGATCCTTTATCATCAGTCGACTGATAAGATGTCAACAGTCAACCGATAACAAATATCAGTCGACTGACCGGCATTGTTTCAGTTTGATAGGTTTTCAATTCTTATTGGATTTTTGCCTTCATAACCCAACCTGTTTTATACCCGTTTAACTTTCTCTTGTGTTTTAAAATAAATACCTTGGTTTCTCATTACATATTATTATTTTTGGTTGGTTTTAACTTTGAAGGTATTGATTGTGACGAATTCTTTGTACCAGCTGCAAGGATAGAGTCAAATTGTTATGTTTTTAGCATTTGTAAATTTTAAAGATTTCAAACTATTTCAAATGCGTTTTAAGAAATGCCTTTCTAAATAGTCTTTATTAATAAAGATATTTATATTGAGCAACTCCCAATTGTATCGATCTTTTACTTCCAAATCATGTGTATCGGGTCTAAAAAGTTTCTTCGAAGAAATCTTATGTGTACTTAATTATTAAATATTTGATTCACGATTTCCTTATCTTTTGATGTGTGCTTATATGTTAATTGTTTAAATAAAATTTGGATCTTCATTTGGACTTTCATGATCTTCATGTTTTTCATGACTTTCATGACTTGTTTTCATTTAAAAATATCTTTTCATGATTTATAATTTTTAGCTTTCATGAGTTTTCATGATTTTCATATTTCCCTTTATTTTTTTCATGATATACATATATATAAATTTATATATTGCTTTTGTTTGTGTTTGTTTTAAAATCTCTGTATTGAGATACCATTTTCATAATGATATATCTATATGTGTTCTTTTGTCATTTTGAATGTGAGTTGCGATTAATATGTTTTTATATATATCTATGTTTACTCACATATATGCCTTATTATTTTTATATATTCTTTAAGGCTTTTTGATAGGGGGAGCCTTGATCTATGTATTGAGACACCATTTTCATAATGATATATCTATATGTGTTCTTTTGTCATTTTGAATATGAGTTGCGATTAATATGTTTTTATATATATCTATGTTTACTCACATATATGCCTTATTAGTTTTTATATATGCTTTAAGGTTTTTTGATAGGGGGAGCCTTCCCTATCTCATTCTATTTGTTTATACTCACCATGCTTATAGGTAGGGGAGCTTTTGCTCTCTTCCTTCTTATTGTTTTCCCCATTTTGCTATTGACAAAGGGGGAGAAACAAGTCTATTGTGAGTATTTTATTTATTGTTCTTTATTGATTTTATGCACGAGAATTATAATTTTTATATTCATTTAGTATCATACATATTTTATATACTTTTTGTGTAGATTATTTATCATCATCAAAAAAGGGAAGATTGTTAGGTCTCTTATTTATGAGCCTACTATCTAATCTAGTTTTTATGATTAACAAATAATTCCTAATATCATTTGTCGAGTGTTTGTATTTGCTTGTTAGGTTTTCTACACAAAGATCCTCTGGTCGGAGGTTGGATGGACTTGCGCTTTCACGATCATATTCAAATGAGGTTGGAATGATATCGAAATGAAGTCATCACAATTCTAGCCAGATACTATATTTGCTTCATCCCCGCTACCAAGATCAAGCTCAATGAAGAATCTTAGCTTGGTATAATGTTTCTTAGTTTAGGATGTTTTACTGTATGTGTTTATACTTAGAGCTCAAAATTCATACACACACATTTGTTTTAATTTATCATCGTTTTAGATTATAGACTTAACAAAACTATTTTATATATTTTTCAAGTCTATAAATCTAGTTGAAAAGTATTTCAAAACTTGTTTGGAATGATTTCATAAAAAATCAAGTTTCGACGATTTGATATTTTTTTAACGGTTTGTAAAATAATAGGTTTTCACAAATGAAAAATGCAATTTTAGACATCCCTTTTCTAGAATGTTCATTTTCATGTGTATAAATGTTTCCCAAAATTTTACTAATTTTGGAGTTGGTTTACTATTTTAAATCGATTTTAGAAAATTAAGTGTTTAGCAGTTTTCAGTATCTAGAATATCTGTCATCAGTCGATCGAAAACAGGTTATCGGTCAACCGACGCATGATCATTTGTCGACCGATCAAAGCAATTTTCTAGCATCTGATTTTTACTTATCATTCGACCAATCACATGCGATCAGTCAACTGATGAGTATCCATCGGTCGACCGACACGACATCATCAATCGACTGATTTGTGTTGTTTTGCCAGCTCAGTCAACTGGCACATTATAATTCGACCGATCCCAACCTATTAGTCGACCAATAACGGAATTTGGCTGTAACGGCTAGTTTTGGCAGATTTTCTTTGAGAGATTATAAATAACCCTCAATGCTTGTTTCTTATGCCAAGTTTTTCAAGGGTTTTCATTGAGGCTTTGGGCTATTTGTTTCAAGTTTTTGAAGATCAAAAATTCATTTATGTGAAGAGGTTTTCACAAGAGAATGAATTAAATTTCAAGTTTGAGGCTTTCATCCTCAACATCTTCAAGAGAACAAACCTCTTCAAAAGATTTGAGAAGATCTAGCTTTTTATTATTTTGTTTCTCATATATTTATACTAGATTAATTTGAGTTTAATTTGTTTTACTTATTGTTTCACACATAATCATTGAGCTTAAGCATTTCATATATAGTATTATTGGGTTGTGGGTGTGATCATTGAGTGAGCTTTCATTTTCATTCCCATTTGTATTAGAGAACAAAATCATTTATTTGAGCTTATAGTTGAGAAACATGTTATAATACACAAGGATACTTAGAGAAGTATTTGGGAGAAGAACGTGATCAATTCCAAAAGGAGTGGCTTGGTTGTAAAATCCTAGGGAGAGGTAGTAATTCCAAGCACTTGAAGAAGGTGACACGGGTCGGCCAACACTTAGAAAGTGTATTGTGTGATTGTCAACGTGTGGTAATTATAAAAGTTTTCGGTGAACTTGGAAAATTGATTGTGTAGTTGAATTGTAATTAGTGGAAAACTCTAGGTGAGGAGCAGAGACATAGGTCGAGGGTTGACCGAACTCTATGATCAATTTCTTATGTTTGTATTTGGCTTGGCGTACTCTTATTGTGCATATTTTCATATCGCCTATTGTCACATAGTTTATATCGCCTATTGTTTAATTATATATCCTTGCATATATCTCTTGGGTATATCATATTGCTAAGATATTCTTTATAAAGTTTTAAATTGGCATCTAAATCAGATTAGATTAGCAATTACCCTATTCACCCCCCTCCCCCACCCTCCCCCTCTAGGGTACTTTCAATCCATACTCCTCGGAGGGAAACACCCGTCTACGTCTGGCTCCTTCCCCTGGTAGCGAGTCAACTCAGCGGGGGCATCTGGAGCCCTTTCGCTCCTTGTTGGGACTTTTGTCTCCACCGAAATATCACCTCCCCCTAGAACCTTGGCCTCGGCCTCGGCCTCGATCCACTGAAGGTCGAGCCCCTCTTCTCGGGCTAGGGACCCACCATCAACACGGCGGCTTCGGTCTCCTCCATTGCTCTTCTAGGCCCATGGTATCTAACTTTCTTTAGCTTCTTCCACTTCTCGACCCAACCGGCCATAAGTGATGGCCCCGCCAACTTAGTGTAGGCGTCAAAAAATGTTGAGAGATATCCAAACACAGCTCAAAAGGAAGTCATCCAAAATGTTAAAAAGAACACAAGTATAGACTGTCTCGCACGCGAGACAGTCTTTACTGTCTCGCCGTGCGAGACAGAGTTTGACTGTCTCGCACGTTGAGACAGCTTTCAGATGGTCAAACACCTTTGTAATGCCCTACACGTGGCCACTAACTGTTCCAGAATGTGGGAAACGTCGTGGGCGAGAATCAACGTGGAATAACTGCCAAAATAACGGAGTTTGAAAGGTCGGGAAGGCAGTTAAAAACGAAAACTGACCTGGCGGTTACTATTTCCGAGACAGCGTTTACTGTCTCGCGGCGCGAGACAGCAAACACTGTCTCGCCCGCCGAGACAGCAAACACTGTCTCGCCCGCCGAGACAGCAAACACTGTCTCGACAGCCGAGACAGCAAATGCTGTCTGGGGAGCCTGTTTTCCGCCAACTGTTCATAGGGGCTATAAATACCCCCCCGAAGGCTATTTTGAGGAGGCTGATCAGAGAGCATCCACAGGCTGATTTCAGAGCAGAGAGGGCAGAGTACTCGAGCTTCTGTAACTCCTTGATATTCAGGCTTTGACTTAATTTCAAGAAGAACGACTATCTTACCTTGATAAGATATCATTTCAAGTTCTCACTTCGATGAACGAAGTTAGAATCATAAACCCCTCACGATTCGATCAGAATCTGTGATTTGGTGGTCCACGGGCTAACGCACCCCCGGCACAGGCAAAGATCCCACGCAAGCAGTGATCCAAACAACGATCCTGCGTTTGTTTCCCAAGAGTTATAATTTTCATTTTGTTGTGTAAAAGAAGTCTTATAAAAAGGCTATTTCTTTTGAATTTATTGTAATCGACTGAAGATATAATGAATTCCATGACAAAACCAACTTTCATGAAATCATACTATTTCCTGGACAAATATCTTTGCATACATCTCCACTGTACAAGTCGTTTTCACAGCAAAATTTCACCGACTACATCAACGAATCAATTATCATCCAAAAGATTCATTTTCTTTCTTTGATCTTAGCATCCCTTTAATGAAATTCATAGATATATCTTCCCACTTTCACTCTGGAATGGGTAAAGGCTGTAGGGTTCTAGCTGGTCTCTGACGTACTGCCTTCACTTATTAGAAGGTAGAACATTTAGCTACATATTTCAAAATCTCCTTACGCACGCCGCTCCGTTAACACGTCCTTTCAACTCTTTGTACATTTTCGATGTGTCTAGATGTACGATATGCCTCATCCGATAAATCCTTCTTAAGTTGTGGATAACCCGACATCACTAGCCGACCTTCCATTTAGAAACCCCCGTCTGTTTCAATAGTTCATTTTGCTTAAATCTTTATAGAAGTTACCTTCTTTTGGATTTTTAATCTAAGAATCTCTTAACTGGGTACTGATCTTTCCATAACTCCAAGATGACTTCACTGATAAAGCTCCTAAGAAAATGTTGTTTCTGCTAATCTCCTGTCTAAAGCTAATCTGGCTGAGAGTTTAAAGTTCTCGATACAATAAACATTAAACATTTTAAAACTATAATCTCTCAACGACGCTTCCTTCTCAACGTGTCTACTACAACGCTCGTCTTTTCCTAATTAATACTAAATCGCAAACTCATAATCTTTAATAAACTGGACTCTTTGCCGGTGCCTCTGGTTATACTTCTTTTGGGATAAAGGTACTTCCAAACTCTAATAATCCGTGTATAGTTTCTTTGGTACTCCATAGGAATGATGTCTTTACTTCTTCAATGCGAAAACCACTACTGTCGGCTTTAAATCATGTGTGAGAAAATTTTGCTCATGAGTCCTCAATTGCCTTAAAATATAAGTCATTACTAAAAGGCCCTAGAGGGGGGGAGGGTTGAATAGGGTTTATGTACAAATAATATGCAATTAAAATATATTCCAACAAACCACACACAAATATGAAATGTAATGATAATAAAAGAGAGTAGGGATAGAGATAGTTAGCCAATTGATGACACGCGGTATGTTCATGAGGTTCAGTCTGCTGACCTACGTTCCCGCTCCCTACTCTCAAGGAGAAATCCACTACACACCCGGTTTGGAAGCCGGAACTTCTTCTACACAACGATCTCCACCGAGATCTGATAACCACACAATAGATCTCCACGAGATCAAGCTCATAACAGTAGTAAATCAAAGAAAAGCTCTCTCTTTACAGTAGCCCTATGGCAAGAGAGGAGATTGCAATTGAAGCTTGGGATGTGGGCTTTAAAATAGTAAAAGCAAATGAAAGTTGAAGCTCTTTGAAAACAATAAACTCAAACACAAGAGATTTGCAATGAAAGCTTCGTTTCAGAAGTAGTTGGGGTTGTTGGGTATTTATAGGGAGAGAAGACAACAGCCAAAACCCCAAAGAATCAGCAGAAATTTCCCAAAAACCGAGAAATAGATTTTGTAAAAAAACTAGCCGCTAGACTGCTTATCAGTTGACTGACGGGAAGCATCAGTCGACTGATGAGCTGAATGTTGTATTCAAATACCAGCTCATCAGTCGACTGATGATCATTGTCCAATCGACTGACAACTCATCAGTCGACTGGTCAATCGACCAAAATAGAACAGAAACTTTTGATGAGTGCAGGCAGTTTAATCAATCGACCCATTAGTTGACTGATGTCATCAGTCGACTGGCCAGTCGACTAATAACAGGTTATTAGCCTGAATCGATTTTGAAATTGAGTTTCAAGGCTCTGTGAAAAATAGTAAATAAACTCTAAAAAATATAAAACTATGGGAATAGTTTATAAACATTTTGATAAAGTTGTTTGAAAAGAAATTTTGCAAAAAGCTCCTTGTATGTGTGAAAATCATCATTTTATCAAAAGTACCAAAATACGAATTTGGAAAAAGTGCAAGTGTGTTATCCCATGAGCTTCAAATGTAATCAACAAGCCTCTTGCCTACATTAAGTACTAGAGAGAAAATAAAATAGTAAAAATATCCCTCATATATGAGTACATGACTTGAGTCTTGATATTTGCTCTTATGTTGATGAAGCTTCTCATGCATATAGTGCTCTTGAAAGCTTTGCTTCATCACTTTAGTGTTAGTCTACCCGTGTCTCCCTCAAGTGTTAGGAATTGCGGCCTACCTCTAGGCATTACCACCCACCCCACTCCTCTTGGGACGACCCCGGTCTCTCACCTCTACACTCCTCTTAGTACCCGTTTGTGCTTAAGCATGGTTTGACATTTTAGGATCAAGAAAAAAATATGACAATGGTAGATCAAAGAATCAAAAAGAATCAAAATAGACAAAAAGATATTTTTTTTAAAGGATGAACATGCCTAATTCATTTCTAATACGGCAAAAATTAACTTCACAAAGGGGTTTGGTAAAGATATCCGCTAATTGAGATTTGATATCATTATAAACAAGGGAAATATCTTTCCGTTCAATATGATCACGCAAGAAGTGATGTCGTACATCTATATGTTTGGTTCTAGAATGCAAAATTAAATTTTTGGAAATATTAATAGCACTAGTATTATAA
>NC_033795.1:14687722-14706717 GCF_001876935.1 Asparagus officinalis | reverse complement strand
CTAGTGGCCAAAGCCGACGATGCACCCTGAGCCGCAGCAGCGACTATCTTGGATTTTGAAACAATTCTCTTCCTTGGAGCCATTTCAATCTCGTTGGAGGAGATGATCAGGATTCCTGTTAGAAGGTCACCAGAGAAGAATGAACGAAGATCTTCATTAAGACCGCGGAGAAAATAGATAAAAAAGTTGAATGACTTTTGATTTGACCTTTGGCGGTCTACTTATAGACAGCTGGAGCTGTCAAATCGGGGCAAGATTTTAGGCAAAAATCCCGCCTAAACGCGATTTCCGCGTTCCTATTGAGTCGGTTGGACTCCTAAAACGTAAGTCTCACCTCTGCGTTTTAGCTTTTAAACGCAGGTCTTGCCTCTGTATTTTAGCTTTTAAACGCAGGTCTCACCTTTGTGTTTTAGTTTTTAAACACAAGGCTTAATCCTGCATTTCAACTTCTAAATACAAAGGACCAATTCTACGTTTCAGCTTTCAGATGTCAGGTTTTTAGGTTTTTTCGGTTAACCCTCCCATTGAGCTGTCACTGCCATTAGGGTTATGGTACAGAGAAACTAGCAATGACCATCAAGGTGATGAAAGCCGAGAAGAAACTGGCCTACGACAAGAAGCAATGCAACCTCTTGGATGAGTACAGACAGATTCTAATCGCTGTCGCTAATAACACTGAATTGGATCCCTCTCGCTTCTCTTCCTTTCAATGGCTTAACTTTCTCACTAAGATTAACAAGGATATTGTTGAAATTACTACCCTTAATGAGTTGATCCTCTGAAATTATCATTTTGGCCAAATCTGGGCTGCGCCTTGGGTGTTCATCAATACCTACAAGGATCATTTGAGCCAAATTTGGGTTACGTCTTGGGTGTTCATCAATATCTACAAGGATCATTTTAGCCAAATTTGGGTTGCACCTTGGGTGTTCATCAATACCTATAAGGATCATTTTGGTCAAATCTGAACTATGTCTCACATATTTATCAAAATCTACGTATTCAATATCATAGCAGGATTGTTATTAATAACGCCAAAAATCCATGCCTCACACGCATGAGGATTTTGTCACGATCCCTAATTAGAGATAAGTTGACGCCTAACACGCGCCACTGGTTAGTCTTTTTCCCGTGAAAATGACAGTTTATGTATTCAATATCATATCACTAAGTCTAAGAGAGTTCATTCTTTTAGCACAACGTTACATGTAGAACGGACTTAGACAATTCACATGCTAGCCCAATTTCAAACGGTAATCGGTAAAAGCACATCAAATCTGTTGATGACTGAGAATTTTCCAAAAATCCTATTATGTTACAGGTCACCAGCATACAGGTCTTGTGCAACAAATTTCTACAATTATGTTCATGATACCTTCAAAACAGATATAGTGAACCATCATTCAACAAAAGATCTCAAACCAATTTGGAGAAAAAAAGTATTCCAAAAATTCGTTCCAGTCAACCGTGAACTTTTAAAAACTTTGGAGGGGGTTCTGTAGGCTGTCTAAAAATCACAATAGATAACTTATCCCTATCAAACACCGACAATAGAAGTTACCATCTAACGACTTCCACATGAACAATTCAATAATAAAAGTTACAATCAAATGACTTTCACATTAGCAAATGAAGGCTAAAATTAAAAGATTTTCACGTAGATCGAGAAAGGTTACAATTTGACAACCTTTACGATAACCGATGAAAGTTCTAATTTAACAGCCTTCACAATTAATATCGGGAGTTATAATCTGACGACTCTCATACTTTCAAGGAGCTAAGACGAAGATTACAAGATGACGATCTTTGCAACGCTCTAGCAAAAAAGACTACAAATTGACGGTCTCTTCAAATCAAGACGCAGAGCTTACCTCTGCGTCCTAGATCCAAAACGCAGAGCTCGTGGCCGCGTCTCAGATCCAAAACACAGAGCTCATGGCACCATTCCAAACACAAAACGCAGAGCTCACTGCTACGTTTTCAGACTCAAATGCAGAACCCAATTCTGCGTCACAGGTCCAGAACGCAAAATTCGTGCCCAGAACGTAATTCTTACGTTTGACTCATTCAAACACGAGCTAAACAATTTTAAAACCATTTCCCCGTAATTTGAGGGGATTACTCCCCCACTAAGGAGCGAATTAAGGGGGCGTTTATACCCCTTAATCCCCTATAAATAGCAAAAAACTCAATTGAGTTAGGGATCCAATTGATCTAAAAATTGATCTCTTTTCTGAGCGGAATTTTGGAGAAGAAGTTTGGCATTCATTTTCAACCGAGAACATTCTTCAGCAACAAGGAGCTTTGGTACTTGGCTTAAAACTGATTTTTGGTTCAAATCAACTCTTTTACAGAGTTTAAACTCGCTCTAAGTTCTAAAACGTATTAAGAGTTTATTTCAAACTTGCCACGCAAGTTCTCATCGACATCAATCAAGAGGAAGAAACCGTGTTCCACGAGGTGAAACATTCGGATCATCAACGAAAAGTAAACTCGACACGGACATCGAGGGAGGCATTTCATCGACACCAAAAAGAACCCAGTTTTAAACGAAGGGAAGGATCTCCGTCGATCTTTCTCTCTTTTGTAAATCTAGAATCTGATACAAGAAGATTATAATTTTTTTTCTAAGTTTATTAGAGAGAGATTGCATTGAGAGAATTGTAATTAAGTCTTTTTCTAAGTCTGTTAGAAAGAATACGATAAATTCATTTTCTTAATTTCTTCTTTCAATTTTCCCAACCAAACACTTCTCTTTCTCACTTTGTAAAACCTAGAATTCCTCTATTCTTTGTCGAAAAGAATCTCTTCTTCTTCTTCTTCTTCTTCTTCTTCTTCTTCTTCTTCTTTTAAAATTCTTAGTTCAACTTCTCTGACCGTCTTCTCCAGTTGTTTCGATGGCGTCCAGTGCTCAACCTTTATTTGCTCGCAATGAGACCCAAATTGTTTTGTTAAAGAAATTCAAGTCAAAGGTGACCCAACCTTGTCTTGAGCAAATCGCCAAAGACTTTGACATACCGAGCAAATTTACTCTGTTAGCTCCGACGAGAGATCAAGATGTTTATCATCATAGCGGCGATTAAATGACGGTGTACATCAATAACTTAGACTACGATCCATTTGTGGCCGCACCCATTCGTCTATCGAGTGTTTGAAGCCTTAGGGATCTAGCCTATGTAGCTAAAGCCAAACTCCATCGCTCTCCTCGTTGTCTTCCTCATCATCTGCTATAAGGCTTATGTCGAGCCAATGATGGGGATTTTGGGCCGCCTACTATGTGCCAAGTACAGCAAGAGTGAGGCCCACTTTTTTTGCAGATGGTTGGTGGCTATCACTTGGTCTCCAACATCCCTGGCACGAGTAAGTGATGGAAGGAGAAATTTTTCTTTGTGTTTGGCGCCGACCCTATCATGGCTTGTTTTTCATGGCTGAAGATCAAGAAGGAAGCTCTAAGGACGATGAAGCTTTCGCAAATAGAGAGGTTCAGATTGGAGAAGATATGAGCTCATAAGGGGTCTTGCCGCAGTGAGAACCTGTTTGACAATGCCATTCTTTGAGCTGTTGGCATCTCCCACGTCCCTACTACTGAGTTGGATTTGGCTTAGGCTATTTTGATGGCTCTGGAGGGGGATTTTTCGGATGCTCCTCAAGCCTGCCTTGTTGTGGGGCCCAAGAAACGTCTCCACCTGGAGTTGGAAGAGGATGAGATATAGGCTATTTGCCAGAATATAGCCGAAATTGCGGCCCGACTAAAGGGCATGGCCTCGGCTACTTTTTAGAACAAGAGTTCTGAAAAGATGAGGCGAAAAAAGCTGACCCCAAAGCGGCATCATTTGATGGAAGACGGCGCACAAAAGCTTCTTGCCTTGGACGATGAGGCGACTGGGGCGGAGCCGGAGCAGGAAGAAGTTGCATCAGGGCAAATCAACAGGTCTTCGGTTCCACAAAATTTTCAAGTTCCTCCATCTGAGATTATCGAGGTTGAGGATGAGTCGTCATACCTTGCGACTAAGCAGGGCGTCAGAGGTGGCGATGTTCCTGTCTTGAAGGCGACATGGCCAAGTTGATGAAGATCGAGCGACAAGAGATCCATGCCTTGGTTTTACTTGTGAGCACAATACCAATAGCTTAGCTCGTGCCTTGGTTTTACTCTGTAAAGATACCAAGGGTTTGGTCTTCATTGCCGAGTCGATGAAGATTGCGGGCAAGAGCTCTGTGCAGGTTAGTACGTCATGCAAAATACTTCTTACTTACAGAAAGGTTTTTACAGTTTTAATTACATTTTGTGGATGCATTCTCCAAAATATTTTAGATTTTATGACAACCATGATGTTCACTTGGCTTTGTTTACTGTTTGTCTTTTAGCAGAACTCCTTTATTGCCATAGCTCTAAGCAATGGTGGTAGCTTCTGGTTTCGAGGTCCGAAAATCGAAGATCAACCATTTCTTCAAAAGGACAAGAAGAGGCCCCACAGTGGGCGCCAAATTGTTTACATCGTGAAATTTATACATGATTTAGTGGGGTAAAACTCAATTTTTTGGGTCCTTTAATCACCTTTGATGGTTGATTCTCCCGTTTTGAATTTTGCGCTATTCATTGCTATGGAGATAACAAAGGTTAGAGACACCAGAGGTTATTTCCTATGACGTGCCCTTCGACACTCAAGTCAGTCACTATTCCTAGTTAATCTGAAGAGAAAAACAGAGTATAGTCTTATTGACTTTTTATGTGTAAAATTGTGTACCTCGGTTTAGTAGAAATTTTCATTATTTATAGAGGGTTTATGCGGATACGTAGGTAATTTCAGCCGTGTGTGTAGTATTGATTCAGACCCTACTTTACACATGCCTGAAGCTGATTGGTCGAGTCGCTTTTGCATAGTTGTGGGACTGTTGGAGTGATGGTGTGTCCAATAAGCTTTGAATGCTCTAGCTCAAAAGGTTATAATGATTAACGCCACATTAATTGCTTGTGGTGACTGGATGGCGAAGTGCAGGCGCAGACTGTGCAATGTGACTTTTGATGATGCTTGTCAGGCCGTGTGTTTCGTCCAAGTGGAGAACGTCTTTTGTCTCAGAGTCGGACATCTAGCGGGATTCGGTTCGGGAGCGCCGTTCACCTCGGATCTGGATCGCAAGGCGAGTTGGCCGACTCGAGGCTCGGGTTATGCTTGCAGATGGGTCCGGCAGTTAATTATCATGTGACCGCTCTTATTTGGTCTTGGTAATTTCTGGGATATAACAATATGATATATTTCTTCCATGAAATCACAGTAAGCTTGCCGTTGGGCAAATGTCTAATTGTACTTCAGTGCGAACTACTTCTCTATATCATAATTCACCAAACAAATATCTATGTAACATACTTAATTAGAGAAAGTAACATACTCAATCAATAAGCAATACTCAATTCAACATAGGGGCATTGCATGTTTTAGATTATCAATATTTTATGCGTCGACAACAACGGACAACTATTTTTTGCTAAATTGAACCGATGTAAATATTAACCCAAAACTATAATTTCTAGTTTTCATCAAAAACAATGTATATATCAAACAATTTGACAGAATTTATCGAATATTATTGCGATACTTACGAAAGTAGCAATCTTTTACTACGAATTACTAGGATTTCATAAAAAGTTCAATTCTTTATCCTCTTTTCCTTTTTTTTTTTCATTCGAATTTACAGCCTTATTATTGTCTTTGGTTTGATCCCGTCTTTTATTGCTTTCCTTATCTTCCTTTTTCGAATTTTTCAACCGTTGATTAGCTTGTTTCTTTTTGGTATCTCGAAAAATGAACTCTTGAAAGGTTCGGGAACAAATCTGAGCTCGAACTTGCTTCAGCCACATTTTCTTTTTAAGTCCAGTGACTTGATCGGAGATGATTTGGGCAAGATGTGGAAGAAGAAGAGGGAAACGAAAAGTAGGTTTTTTTTTTTTTTTTTTTTGAACTCAAAATAACAGTAAATCAAAAAAGTAATCGCTACAATTGCCACATCAGAAAACAAGACGTCACTCGCATCGTAAGGATAATTTGGGAATGGCCCACAAAGTTTGCTAGGAGGGCGAAGGCGGATTCTTTCAGAACGCCTGGCACCATGCGGAGCGCTATGAACCGCAGGCAGGATTGGAGAGGAGGAGGGCAGTGATGATATTTCACCGTCCCCCTCGACCTATCAGAACACCCCACCAATAGGATTTGCAGTCAAGGAAGGCTTAAACCTCCGACCATGTAGTTAATGGTCACACGCTCTAACAGCCTGAGCAACTCCGGCCCGCTCTAACCGACTGCTCTATTCCAGCTGCTGTTAATAAGTCGTATTAACTATGGACAGGTTTAACCTTAAACTGTTGGTTCTGCTAACTTGAGACTAACAGCAAGCGAGGATTAATTCAAGGCTATCACTTTTTTCATTTTTGAAAAAAAAACCAAAAAAAAAAAAAAAACGTAGTCCTTTTTGTCTACTGAGATGCCGCATAACAAAACCTTAAGCAACAACACCTTAAGTGCATATACAGATAACAAAAAAACAAAAATAAAGACCCTACTATAGCAATTTAGTTGATACATTTCGATTCTCATTTCATATAAAAAAACACAATTCATCATAATCACATAGCAATAACACCTTAAGCTCCACTTGCGAATTTGGCTTCATATTTATAAGGTCGCTGCACAATTAACGAGGTTATATAGTTAGGGCCAAAAAATAATATCACATAAAAAATAATCCAATTTTTAAAAGATGCTGTAGTTATCAAGATGGCAATTCAACTCAAACAAATCTCTTTATAATTACTGCCTAGTTACCTCTTGTGATAAGGTGAGAACCCGAGAAGAAAATAGAAGTGTGTTATTCCACATAGAGCTCTAATACATTATTAAAAATTTAACCAGATGCAAGTTCTCACTTCCTATCAAAGGAATGATTTGCATAACTCCCATCTATTTGGAATATAAAGAGTGCCAGTTATTTTCATTAGCAAAAAATCAGCAAGTAATGTAGATGTATCGCCATAGTATTTGGATGTCTACAAGATAATGGTAAAAAAAAACCGCCACGGAAGATGCATGATACAAACAAGAGATTATAAACTTATAATGTCTTGATTATAACTTTTGAGAGTTTTGAGATATACCCAGGACAAGTTATGCCACAACATTGCAAGAAATGAAACATTTTGAGGAAATATAAAACTACGGAGGAGCAAACCAGATTAAAAAAGAATTTTAATTCACTCCTATAAATAGTAGATAATGGATTAAATCAAGATAAACAGTTGGAAAACATTAATGATCCCCCACACATAACTACTGTAGGTATGCACTCACATGTCATGTATAAATGATTCCCCATCCTCGTCAAAGTAAAGATTCAAATATAACTATTACAGAAACGCTTCATACACATTATTTTATGCTAGGTTTAATCCAAAAAATTCATGAAAGAAAGTACTATAATAAAAGAAAACATATAAATAATGAATGCTCCCTCTTATTAAATAATCTGATATATCTCAAGAGAATCAATATAATTAATGTGCATTGTCAGTATAAACATCATAACTTCATATTCTTTTTCAAGTCATATTCACTTGTGAGTACTTCACCCCATGTTTTAATTCAAGGATTATTGTTATCACGGCCTTTATTATTTTGTGTTGCTTCAAACATTATTTTTGAAGGCAGAAGCATACCATGAAAGTGGCAGATATAGCCCTTCCAGCAAACCATCTCATATGCATTGCCCGCTGACAGCTAGCTGCTGCTGCTACACTTTCAAATCGTAGATAAACATGGCCATCGCTAAACCTACAAACAAGAGCAACTGAATTATACAAAAGGAGAATCATAACTAACTGGTTCAGTACTAAAGACTTCTCAATATTTTGAATTCAAAGTCAAATGCTAAAAGCTAAAACTAGCAATAAATATATTGTTCCCAAGTAATGTCTAAAACAAAATAAATAGGAAAATACTTTAAGATCCTCAAGAAACACTAGTTCTGAAAATGGTGTCAAGTCTTTGAATTCCTATAAACATTACATGTTTTGATCTAGTAAGACTGGGTTAGTACTGATGCAAATATAAGGTGGTATAATGCACAGCCTATAGCATGCAAAGGAGAGAAAGCTCTATGCAGCAGAGAAACTGTATTCTGCTTTGAAATGCTGTCAAAAGGTACTCCGAGAAAAAAGGCAAGAGAGAAAAATACCCGACCTTAAGATAAATAATAATGATGGAAACATGGGGTTTGTCCCTTACATAATTAAAATGGGGAATTACTATACAGCTGTGTACATGACGACAGAGCAAAAGAATCCACCGAAAGATACACCCCCTTTCTTAAAGATAGACACTATCGATTGACAAACCTCTTCCATTTTATTGAACCACCCTCACATCCATTAAACATGCACAATCAATAAAATATGCAACCCATAAAGACATGATGATTTAAACGAGATGTCGACGACAACTCACCTATTTACCAAATAAATTTCAGAAAACAAAATGGTGCAAGAATTATTGTGATTATATACCTCAGTAACCCAGAAAAGGTTGGAAAAAGAACTTACTTGTCCACATAGATATGCTTAATAGGGCCAAATTTTGAACATTCTTCCTGCACTTCATCTCTGATATCCAAATCAAAATCGGGATCCGTCTGCATGATCAATCAAATCTTAAGAACCAATGTGACACCCTTTACTATGTATAAAAAGAAGCAACCAACCTCGGTCCTTGGATCAAACATATTCTTTAACGAAATGCATTCACTGGGTTCTCCAATTGGCACAGCGGCGAGTGGGGAAGTTAGCAATGGAGCTGCAGGTAATGTAGCCTGCCCATTTGTAGTTAAGGGTAATGCCTGCGAGTGGGGAAGTTAGCAATGGAGCTGCAGGTAATGTAGCCTGCCCATTTGTAGTTAAGGGTAATGCCTGTTGATTTGGTTGTGCAACCCCATTCTGCAGGTAATGTAGCCTGCCCATTTGTAGTTAAGGGTAATGCCTGTTGATTTGGTTGTGCAACCCCATTTACCAAGGGTACTCCAAGAGATTCAGCAATACTACATAAAATAAGCATAAATTAGTTTTCAGAAAATAATTCTGTTCCACAATTCTACATAATGAAGCAAAAACCTTGAGGCTGTTCCCGTGCGATCGAGTTTCTGCATCAGCATGGCTCTTGATCGAGCATTCAAGGACTGCATTAAAAAACAAAGAAAATTCACATTTAACCATCAACAGAGTTCTTTTTAAAAGTTAATTCAAAACTCTCGCTGTGACATCAATTGTGATAAAATAGATAAGAGATTGGGTTCAACTGTTGTATACAAAGAACCAATGAAGTAAGAAAAGTAAACTGTGAGATTGCGTTATTTTCTCAGTCCAAACCAGTAAAATGAGGTAAGAAGGGGGCACAGTATCTCTAGATATCATAAGATGCGTTAATGGCCATAGTCATAAGACTCACAGGTCGCAAGACCCGTGAGATAAAAAAAAAAGCAAATTTCTAACTCACCAAACCACTGCCATCATCATCATCAAAGTCAGCAGCATTTGCTCCAGTTTCCTGTACAGGGACATGATCTGTGACTGCTGATACCTGTCATCATAAATAATTTATTTATCTTGTTAATTACGATCAACAACAGAAATCACCAAGAAAAAAACCTGCAACTAAGTTTAACAACAGATATCACCAAGCAGAAAGCTGCAACCACAAAAACCAATAGTGGATTTACTACCTTGATGACCCGGCCGGCTATCTCTAGCTTCCCATTCAAACTTAGAGCTGCCTTCGCATGTTCCATTTGGGCAAACTGACCATGCAAACAGAAAATTAGCAATGAAGAGATAAGTTAGTCGCACAAGGGACCTTGAGCTATACTTACTTGAACAAAACCATAACCTTTACACTGCCCAGTTTCCAGATCCAAAGGTAATTGTACAAGTTCAACTGGACCAAAAGGTTCAAAAACCTGAAGAGAAAGGAAAAGGAATCATAAAGACGGTCTTTATAAATCAAAAAAAAAAGGAGAGAAACTAATCAGCAAGCCATTATATACGATAGTTCACCAAAAGAAATAAATTGTCTACTGTAGACCACTTTTCATTTGGGAATTCTGTTGGTCATTAGACATGGTTGGTATAAGAATAAATCAAGTACAAATGTAAGAGCAAGTACCACCACAACAAAAGGGAAGGGAGAAGTATTCAGACTAATATTTCGACCAGAAACATGAGATAAAGTTAGAAGTGTGCAGATATGAACACACAGTCAAATACAAGAGGTGGCTCTAGCAATTGAACTACTAGAAAAACACAATGATTTGTGGATAAATTTTAACTGAGATTGAAAGACTAGATATCATATCTTAAGATGGTGTACCTTCCGTATCAGCACCACAGCCATATAAAAATGATCAGCCTGGTAGAGTGCTTAAATATGAGAGTACAAGGTACCCCTAGTAATCACAAGGCGCCCCTAGTAATCAGCAATTATGCTAGACAGACATGAGTTGTGGTTAACATCCACATGCTAAAGAACATTTTGATGTGTAACCGTGTAACAGACATGTTAGACAGGTAAATTTATCGCTGTGAAAAAACCTAAAAGTTTTCTCCCATGAGTCTGTCGCTCATCCCTTCTAGCCAAGCCAAGTAAAGCTTTCCAGCAGTCAAGCTAGATGCGGATTTAATAGCTGCGCTTACTCCTTCAACCCCGAAAAGATCAGATTTGCACTAATGCAGATTCGCAAATAACAGATTTGATAGTGCCGTCTTCTTCTTTCACACAAGGCCATGCCTTCAATTTAATACGACAGGACCAATGGCAACTGATGAAACAAGAGAAAAAGCTATCGAGACACACTAACCAATTGGCCTGGCTTATCCGGTTCTATAGATTATACTGCCAAGGTGCCAAGCTCAAAGCTTAAAGGCAAGTATCACATTCCTACTGTCAAGCTAAAGGCGAAAGAAGTGGCTTAGCTTAAAAGCTCCTCTGCGTAGGCACATGGGCGATCCAAGGATTTAGGTTTGTCCAAGTTACCACAGGATAGGTATGAGAGGCAAGGGTAACCCATGATAGTCATAACCGAGATTAAGGTATGTATAATAAATCTAGAAAAAAAAAACCTGTACTGGGGGGAAGGATATGGATACCAATAAAACATAAGGAAAATAGAATAATAACTTGCTGATTTCAACAGACTTCCTTTGTTATTTCCCCTCTATGACCCCAGCCCAGCCACTTCAACCCTAGGAAACACAACCACAGGCTTCTATGGAGATATCCGATGGTATATGGTTCTCCCGTATGTCAATGCAATTTTCTGTCGAAGAACTAATAATTAAACTTCATCATTCTATAACTTCCAAACGTACCCAACAAAAGTAAACAACATTGAATAAGAAGTAAAATTTAAAGTTCCCAGACAGAAGATATGTCTATATGATCACAGAGTGCATATCAAATCCATAACATGTCTGCTCAGGTTGACCAGCCACCAGAAAAGCTTTATAACTCACATGTCAGGAAACTTTGAGCTATGGAATGGTGAAGCTGAAAACTGTCAATTTTTTGCAAAGGACAGGAATGCACCTATAAGTAGATATTCCTGCCCAGCAACAGAAAATAATCATATCTGCTCTTAAAAATAATTAAACTTCTGTAATTATAAAAGAAAATAAGATAATGTAGATTTTTTTTTAATGCAGATGCATGATCAGTAAGCAAATAGTGATTTCTTGCAGTCAGATTAACTATCTTTTAATGTTATGGATTGTAAAAAGAAAGGTAAATTAACTCAAAAGTCACCTGACGAAGTTGATCTTCTGAAATATTAAAATGAAGATTCCCAACATAAATTTTCCTAGCAGCTCCTGCACCCGCAACACCTGAGCTTCCTGTAGCAGTTGATTGGACAAGATTCTTTTCTGCTTCTGAAGGTTTGACCATCACAGGTTGACCTAAAAGGAGTTGACCACACAGAGCTATTGCCATAGGCACTGACATTGCATCATAGAACTCAATATACCTGTAACAACACAGAGAAAAAATTAAGACCTCGCGCAAAACTGTGACAGCTAAAAAGGGAAAGGGAACAATTAAAGAAAAATGTTGTCAGAAGACATTAAGTAAAATTCCACCTAGAACATCTAGCTACTCTACCAGGCTATAAAAGGTAAATCAAGAACAAGGTACAATTCCTAAAAAAATACTCAAGAACAAGATAAGAGTCTGCAGTAAAGAAGCATGAGAAAGAAAATAATCCCATATAAAATAAAATAAAAAATTGTCATATAGTATTTCAATATTTAGGGGAAACTGAAGGGCTGCATATGGTCACATGAAAAGTAAGCCACATGACCAATCTGTTGATCAGCCAACTCGCTTTTAACTTACAGCAAAGGTTCTCTGACATGGCTCTCTCACCCATACTTGGACAGAATTAATGGACCGGCCTGAAGAGGATTAATATCAGGCTAGTGTGAAAGTTTATCTGAACTCGGTCAATTCTTCAATGGTCCATGTAACTTCCTCGACTTTTGTGGGTGCTCTTTTAACAAGAGGTTTAGAATCTTGTGTGAGAACATTAATAGATATTTCACTCACCCCATAACACAAACCCATTAAAAACCTAAATTCAATAAAATGACAGATATTTTAAGTTGACCCTGAGTGGCAGGTTCCCTGCCACATGAACAGCTGCTAAATTTTATTTATAACTCTGACAGGTTCAACAGTCATAACTTTCACCCTTGTTCAAACAAGAGTAGCTGCTGACCCCGAGATATTCCGGGACTACCTCAATGTAACTAAAGCTATCCAACTTATTAGAAAAATATTCAGGGAAAACAATTTACACTCCGAACAAGGATATAAATCCAGCAGAAATATATCATCTCATTACTCTCTAATGGTCCGCCAAATACAATTTGGGTTTAACCACGTATATCTAGAATAAATCTATGGAAGCCATATTTCGTATCCTTCAAACAGAAAAAAATGTTCAACCGAGAAAATAATTATGCCTCTTTTGTATGATGTCCTCTACAGATTCAACAAATGACAGTCTCTTGTTTAATCTTCTATATTTAAAATCGACATCTTTAATGGTGAAACACAAAAGCAAACAGGAAGTATGACCCTTATTATGCAAGATAGATAGGAATAACATGCCATATGAGTAAAAACCATGGTAATAGAGAAAGGGTGAGCTATCTAAGATATGGTTGAAGAATGGAGATCTACAGAACCAATTTCAGGTGGTTAAATAGTAAGTGTGAAATGAATTTGACATTAACTATGCTCAAAGGTTCCAATAACTTCTCGAGCATTAATTAAGGTTTTATGATATAACGTATACTTCTTTCTAATGTAGAAACAGGCTCTTCTATGATACGTAACGTAATATTACATGCATTCATTTTTTGCAGGCAAACATAATTCACTACTTAGTAATACTTCTCTCTCTTATTGTCGTGGTCATTACTATTATAGTCATGATCATCATTCTCTGAGCAAAAGCCTGATTCCCCTAGGAATAAAGTCATGAATACTCCATAGAGGTCTCATTAAATGTGAACTAGGCTCTGGCCTTGTACAGAGCTTGATGCCAAAGTAATTACAAAGGGATTCTTTTAATTCACCGGACAACGTTTAACAGATCTAATTCATTGGGCAGGTTAACATCTATTGCTGCGGAAACGGTTGTGATAAAATGAAAAAGAGAGCTCAAAAGAATATCACATTATGTTGATTTCACTTTTGGGCTGCTTAGAAAAAAATACACCTTGTTGGAAGTGCTCTAACTACTAAGAATAGCATGTAAACTTTTTTTAACAAGTTCTGTCATGTTCCAAAACAAATAAAAAGGCTTCTCAGCTTGCAACCAGATGATGCATGAGTAGAACATGCTTAAAAGATTTGACATCTGTGTCTAGATAGTGTAGTAGATAACAACGGATGATATAGACTATCAATTTTGTTCTTCTGCCATGAATTAAATCAAACTACCTGCATCTACTTCTGAATGTAGATTACCTCAAGCTCAAAATCTATCAAAAAGAAGGATCCCAAAATATGTGGTGCAAAGTATTATATTTTTCCAAAACATCACCTTTTATGCCTTACAACATTCATAAAAATTCAAGTTGTTTATTATCATTACTTCCTGAAACCTCCATCACGTGATGTTCTTTCCTTATCTGACTTTTTGAATAATCGAGCAAAATAACTTTAGAAGGATCATCCTCATGGAAGCATGTCTAAGAACCTTGCTATAATGCATCAACAAACAAGTTAAAGAACAAGAGAACATACCCAACTCCCTTTGATCGTCTCGAGTTCCGATCCATGATTAGCCGCACGTCTCTAACCTGGAAGCCATAAATTAATTGCTTGTAAATCTGACATCATTAACGAAGTAATACTTATACAGTTTGCAGCTTAAAATGCATTGACATGCTTACTACACATAACACCACCCTAAGGACTGCACCCAATATGGTGAGCAATCAAACTTACAATTCTTTTCACTCACCAAATAAAAGAATGTTGAGCCACAAAAAAGTCATTATAATAGGCCTCATTGAAGGCACAGGAAATAAAAGAATGTTGAGCCACAAAAAAGTCATTATAATAGGCCTCATTGAAGGCACAGGAGCATTTACTGCAATAAGAAGCAAGTGTATCTAAAAAAGTCATTATAATAGGCCTCATTGAAGGCACAGGAGCATTTACTGCAATAAGAAGCAAGTGTATCTCAACGTATGTACTGAAGATATTGAAATAGCGAATTGCCTACCAAAAGCTTTAATCCTAATAAGATAACAAGTTATGAAATATTTTAAATAATAAACTGGACAGGGGAGATAAGTATACTTGTAGTACTATGTAAGCTCAGATACCTGTGGTTGCATGATACATGTAAATATCAGAACACTCTTATCAGATGGATGTGTTATGTCAATACAAGAAGCTAAACCTAACAAATTAAAAACGATCATCAACCGCATATTATTGTGTGATAAGAGGAACAAGTAACTCATTCCACTAACCTTTCCTGCTTTCGAGAAGAATTCATAAACATCTCTCTCTGTCGCTTTCAAAGGCATCTAAAATAACAAAAGAGAAAAAAATTAGAAGTTGGTTGTGTATGGATGAAATGAATACCCCTTTCCAATAATAAATGAAGTGAAAACATAAACTACAAACTATTACCTGATAAGCAAAAACAGTTCTCTGGTCCCTTTCAGGATCAGCTTCTAGTTCTGCGGCTTCTTTTTTCTCTTTGAATCTCCTACACAAAAATGTAGATAGTTTATTAACAAAATCAAAATATTCAAGACTCAAAAACCACATATCAAAATAATATAGAGCATTCATTCATTGATAATAGGTCTAAAATAACATGGTCAGTTCATGCCAGGTAATCGGCAATTTTCTTATTATAAGAAACTAGTGTGAACACCGTGGAAAGCACTGCATTTTTTTTTGCTACAGTAATCCCGGTTTTGACTGCTCCAGTTTTAAATTTTTTGGGTGCTACAGCATCCCTCCTCTGCTACAGTATTCTCATGTGCTACAGTAGTGTTTTTCAAAAACCTGTGCCCGGTTTCGTACTTGTTACAATAATAATGTTACAGTAAATATTACTATAGTATTTACTGTAGCATGAATAGTACATCTTGGGTTCACCCATTTGTATGGAGTGGATAGATACATAGATGACAGAGAAAATATAGGCTAAAATATGCCTATATAAATTCGATATGAGGCACTTCGAACTACAGTTAGTGTGCATGCAATTTTAGTTTTTCTAGTCAGTGAACCAAAAAATTGGCAATGATATCGACAACAAATCCTTTATCCCATTTTTAAAAAAAAATACGGCTACATGTATCTCATTCTTTCCATTAAGAGTTATTGCTTCTACCAAATTAACCATTACGCATCCTTCTTAATTGCTTCCCAACATATTCTAAGCCTACCTCCAGTTACCCTTCCTCCACTAATTATAATCTATCACTTCTTCTAATTACAGTGTTTAGTGATCTCATTTGAACATGATCAAACCATATGAACCAATTCTCTCATTTTATCTCAATAGGAGCAACTTTTAACTTTCTATGAATGGACTTAATTCTTGTCCCGTCTTTTAGTGTACAACCATTTTTCCACCGCAATGTTCTCAATTTCTCATTTCTGTCAAACTCTTTTTTTGCCTATACTTTAAATTATTCAACATTATGATCTATAAGTATTGTTGGTAGTTCTCTTATAGAAAATTCCCGTCAATTTCATTTTATATGATAGCTACAGGACCAACAATAGTTTATAGCAAGCAATGCAAGTTATAAAAAATTCAGTTACAATTTACGCTACTCTACTACTCTGATTTATCCCTCTAAATTGAAATTATATGCATGCATCTAACTAAGAAATTTGAATGCCAAGCTCTAGAATGAAAGTTTAACAAACAAAGAACGACAAAAATACATGTTTTCTAGTTTCTACTCTCTAGTCCTCCTTTCTCTTTATTATGACTCTACTTTCCCTAGCTAGTGTATTTAGTGATCTCCTCTACACATTATCAGACCATCTCAAACGGTTCTCCTCTCATCTTATTTTCAATAGAAGAAACTTCTACCCACCTATAAATGTACTCCTCTTTTTACCATATAGTTTATATCCATTTATCCATCAGACCATTCTCATTTTTGCTACACTCATTTTCGGTATGTTTATAAATTTTCACCAACATGCTAATCTATAATGCATTTTTTTATCTTATAGTTGTCCTATAGAATTTTCCCTCAATTTAAAACAATTCCTCTCTTCCATCACCCTAACATTCTCATTTCGGTTATGCTCATTTTTTTAATATCTTATTTCAATTGGCAATGGTGGTCTAGGAATTTGCGTACACGAGTTTCACTTTATGGAAAACATTGAAGTTCTACGCACTCACAAAGAAACAAAAGGATGAGAAATACCTGCTTTCTCTCTCCCTTATCTCACGCTCCAATTCCCTCTCTCTATTGGCCCTCTCTCTGCTCCTCGCCCTCTCCATCTCTCTCTCGGCCTCATGCCTCGATCTACTGCTGCTCCTCCTCAATCTCTCCCTCTCTCTTTCTCTTTCTTTTTCTCTCTCCTTCTCTCTGTCCCTCTCCCTATCTCTGCCCTTGTCTCTCTCTTCCTTGTAATCCCTATCCTTACTCCGACGCTCCCGATCCCCTTCCTTCTCTCGTTCGCGCTCCCTCCGGTGATCCCTCTCGCTCTCTCGATCCCTCTCCTTGTTCCTGCGCTCGGACCGATCTCGATCGTCGCGCTTGTCTCCGTCGGCATCCTCCGACCTGGAAGATTTTCTCTCCGACCTTCTCTCTCCGCCGTCCTTCTCGCGGCGGCGGGAGCTCTTCTCGTCCTTTTCGTCGTCCTTCTTCTTATCCTTGCGGATCTCGACGTCGTCAACCGCCTTCTCCAAGTAATCGTACTCGTCGAAGTCCATCTTTTTCCGGTGAAATCGATGGGAGTGGGAACTGTGAAACCCTAGAAATATAAGTGAGAATTGCGGAAGCGAAGAATCTTTTGAAGAATTAGGGGGGATTTTAGGGGTTTAGGGCTTATATAATAAGGATTGGGATGCGGAGTCGGCGGAGTCGGAGCTCAGAAGCGTGTGGCCTTGAGAACGGGTCGGGTTTGCGTTCCAGTAATAGGCCTGGCCCATTTACATACTGTATGGAAATGATAATGCAATTTTGATTGGATAAACAACAGCAATGAGGCTAGTGAAATGATTTTAAACCAAAAGATTCAGATAAATCAAGCAAATATGAATGAAATAGTAATCAATAATATTTTTCAATCATAAGAAGTTTCATTAAAGAAGTTAGGAAGATAATCATATTAGGCATTGAAGTTCATGTCAATTTCATGTGACAATATTTGATATTTTCACCTTATTAAATCACCAAGAAAATGATCTCTCTACGGAGCCGGAAAAAAAAAGGTGGGGTAGTATAAAAAACTAATTGAAGAATATATCATGTATCAATTAAGACGAACCAAAGAACAAATGTGAATGAATAGCATGCCACAGGACCAACAAAAGAGATCACAGATTAGATATGTGGAATCCAACATCAGCATATTACAAAAAGAATCAATATCCCCACACACGCACAAAAAAAACAATAACAATAACAATAACAAAAAAAAAGAAAACAGGCGGACCCAGTAGCAACACCAAAAAGGAACAGCTACACAATGAAAAAGCAAAGAGAACAACAATCTATAACTTCTAAAATTTTAAGCTCCTAATTAGAACGAAAACATCTATTACATACACGTATAACAACATCAACACCAATATAACCCTCAAAAACTCTAAAACATTCTAAGCTCCGGTGAAAGGCTGTGTCTTGCCAACAATATCCTGTGATATTTCCCAGGTTCCACTTCTCCTTCTTGAAACAAGCTCTGACTCGGACACAACACTGTGCATACCAGTACTATTTCTCCCGCCCAACTCCTCGTCAACCTCTCCAGATGTTCGTCTTCTCGAAATCTTCAATAATTCTCCGCCAATCTCGAGATCATCTTCTACCTTGGATCGCGGTTCACTGGTTGATTCTGGTTCTGGCTCCGGCTCTCTAGAACCGATGATAGGAGGCCTTGAGTTTTCTTCTGAAACGTAGGCACGAAACTTATTTTTTGATGGCTTTACTCTCGTGCAGAAGACTTCTAGGAAGTTGTTGACGCAACCTTGGTCATAGACGTTCGGCCTGTTGTCGGCTCTGTATCGGAAGTTCTCATATGTAGTCTGAAGATAATGAGCATGTAAGATAGCCAAAAACCAAAATACTTATAATCTAAAAATCTGAATGATGTCTAGAATTTAGATATCAACTATACACAATCATTATCATTAGGGTTAATTTCAGAAACTCCTCTGAACTTTGGTGGGTGTTGCAC
>NC_033795.1:14671621-14687712 GCF_001876935.1 Asparagus officinalis | reverse complement strand
CCAACACACCCACCCTGGAGAAAAAAACCGTTTGTTCCAAATTAGAACCCTCAACTCTAACATGTGACAAGCATGTATCAAAAGAGATGAAAACTCCTTACTAGACCAAAGGAAATATTGATGAGGATAATAAATGGCAATTTCCATATTTGATAGTTGACTTTTTTATCTTAATTTTAAATTTTGAATTGTAATTTAATTTTAGTAGTTTAGATTTGAATTTTGAATTAGGTTTAAATGTAATAGTTATTAGTTTTGGCAATTGAGTGATTTGAGGGATTTTCCCAGATCTGCATTTTTGCTTTTCTATTTAAACACTACTGTAATTCAGATTTGAGGAGTGGATTATCGAACCAAGAAATTTGTGGCTAATTGAATTAATGAGTGTGTGAAACTCATGATTGTGAAACCCTAGCTACAATTCTCTAGTTTCTTCTCTCCTTCTTCCAGTCGCCAAACCTATTCTTATTCCATCCCTCTTCAAGCCTCCAGTCATCAACTCTCTCTAAACTCATTCTCAACACACCAAGCCCTAGCCCGCGAACCTATTCCCCTGACACTCCAACGAATCCCGTGTCTCCTCCGCCTCCGCCTCCACAAACAGCTGACATAAAAAACCTCACCCCAACTACAGCCGAACACCCCTCACCTCTTCTCTTTCTTCACTTGAGACATCCCTCACCCGGCACCCCAACTCCCCCTCCCATTCTTCTCCTCTGCCAAAACAGCCCCCCCTACTCCTCGTCGATTCCCCTTGTTCTTCTCCCCTTCGAGCAGCCCCACCAACAACCGAACCCCTGCCCTTTTTCCCCATCACAGGCCACCACCTCCTACCCTATTCCCCGCCGAAACCCCCCAACTCTTCACCTTCCCTCCAACCGCCTACCCACGAGTCATCACATCGCCTCATCCCGTCGTTACGTCGTCATCCAGTTCGACGTTGTCGCACACGTCGTCATTGCTCAGTTCACCGCAGTTGTCATCACTCAGATTCTCCGCCGTCGTCGTCAGCCAGTTCAACATCGTCGCACCATTTCCAGGGTCTCTCACGTCGATTTTGTTCAGACCGACGAAGGTTTCGTTTTCTCTTTATTTTTCTGTTAATCTCATTTTATTAGTTAATTGCATGAGTATTCCACCTCTAAACTATTATCATATATTCACTGTTTAGATTATATTTGTGAGTTGAAAGTAATTGAGCATGTGACTGTTTAAATTTGATATTGATTGTAGAACTTGAGCATAATAATGAATATTGCAGCTAAATTGATCGAGATTGGAATTAATCATAACTATTGATGCAAATTTCGCTAAATTCATCTGTCACATTAGTTGTTTTGAATTTAATTTCCTGCCAAAGATCATGGAATTTGGTGAAACGATGCATTATTCGATTTAGATCACTGATCTGATAGACCCTCTGTCCCGTTTTCGCATTATTTTTGGTACCAGAGCATGGTTCTAGGTTAGGAACTTTTATTTTTATTTTTTTCTAGATTAGTTTAATTGAGTCATTATTTGATTAAAAAAATTATTACCCTCCATCTTATTTAGCTGTTAGTGCATATCATTTATCTCATTTAGTTGTTAGTGCATGCCCACTCGCACATGGCTATCCTATCGATTAGGAGAATCAAGTGAATCAACTAGTGAGTCCAGCATGTCTCCCGAACTCCTTAAGAAATTCGATGAACCAGTAAGACAACTAGGTGTCGTAGCCCAGGAGTGTAGAGCTATCCGCGAGGCCTCCCAAAACGCAACTAACAAGACGTGCGCTAGGCTTGACGAAGCGCGTGTTACAACTCCGTCGCCACAAGGTCAAGGGAATGGTCATGGGTACATCGTTCATCGACCCCCACCTCAACCTGTGTCTGATCCACCAACCTTTGATGGTGAGCTCGGCCCACAAGCTTTCTTGAATTGGCTGAAAAACATGGATCGCTATTTTGACTGGTATGCCCTGTCAGAACCCCAGAAAATCAAGTTCACAGCAATGAAACTTACCGGATCAGCCTGCTAATATTGGTCCAAACTCGAAGCGTTAAGGTATATTAGAGGTGAGCTACCAATTTTAACTTGGCAAGAAATGGCCAACGAGCTAAAAAGAAAATACCTCCCACCTATAACGGAATCAAAATCTATTCTTGAGAAAACCGTTAACCAGGTCGTAGATTTGACAAAATCTAACTCTGAAAAGAAAATCCGAGATAGTAATATTGAAAAACCATGCATTTTTGTTTTTTCTGAAATTACCCCTGCAATTATGGAGTTGACCGAAGTTTCATGCAATGACATCACTTCGATTATTCTCCAAGCTACCCCTCTGATTACGAAGTTCACTGATGTTGTCCCTGAAGTTGCTCCTGAAATTGAAACTCCAACTCTTCCTGAATCCACTCCAGTGATTGAAAACGTTGTTAATATTCCCCACGAAGTCCTCCCGGACAAACATGACACCCAACACGTTTCTGATTTGGTTCCTAAAGTGAGTCATTCAGATTTCTGTATGGAAATTGAATCCAAAACTGAGCATAGTGAAATAACTACCATATTAGATATCAAACCTTCATGCATTGTCCCGACCGTCACTCACACATACACTGATCCATTTTGGGAATATATAGTGATTAGGGATACAAGTTTGAGCACGAGTGTTTTCATTTCCTTTCTCTCTCATATTAAGCGCACAGAAACACTCCTCTTTCATGCATTTGTTTGCATGCTCCTCACTATCACTGCTAGAATAGGAAATTTGTTATTCATATTAACGAAAGAACACCTAATTATTCCATTTGATAGAGGACGTCATGCATTTTAGACACTTCGTTGAGTTTACATCTGCCATTGATCGCATTGTTCGAGACTGTATTTCATACAAAGTCATTTGAGTTGATTTGCATCATTTTATTTTGATTTGCATTGATCATATATTGGTGAATCAGTGATCTAATTTGAATAAATATATTATTAACTAAAATATATGATATGAAGTCAGGACATAATTTAAAATTGTTAATGCTCATATTTTAGATGATTTGGACATGTCCAATACAGTTTCTTTTATAGCTGTTTGAGATTTGACATAATATTTATGAACTTTATCAACTCTTGAAATAATTAATGGTAACATTTAAATTGTCGATTTGGTCATAGTTCTATTCTCAATATTGATTGATTAAGCAACTCACGATGTTATTGACAGTCCACTGATACAAGCCTGACCCTAACCTATTGTTACTGAGAGCTCTTTCACTTTACCTTACTTCTATATATTCACCCATGCAACAGTGAATTTTGATAATATTTTAGATGGTGAATTTATAATGCAATCTAGCTAATGATTTGAGATGCAGGAAAGTAACTGACGACAGATTAAGATGCAAACAGAGTATATTAAAGATAACAAGTTTCTGCAACTAACTCGACGGAGTCGAGTTTTCTCCCACCTGGGGAGAATGATGAGGACAAAAAATAGCAATTTCCATATTTGATTAGTTGACTTTTTTATCTTAATTTTGAAATTTGAAATTTGAATTGTAATTTAATTTTAGTAGTTTAGATTTGAATTTTGAATTAGGTTTAAATTTAGTAGTTATTAGTTTTGGCAATTGAGTGATTTGAGGGATTTTCCCAGATCTGTATTTTTGCTTTTCTATTTAAACAACACTGTAATTCAGATTTGAGGAATGGATTATTGAACGAAGAAATTTGTGGCTAATTGAATTAATGTGTGTGAAACCTCATGGGTGTGACACCATAGCTACAATTCTCCCGTTTCTTCTCTCCTTCTTCCAGCCGCCAAACTCAATCTTATTTTGTCCCTCTTCAAGCCTCCAGTCATCAACTCCCTCCTTCCCTTCTTCAACCACCAAGCCTTAGCCCTTCCTCTTCCTAACAGCACTAAAGCCCATGAACCCATTCCCCAGCACTCTCAGCGGCAATCCCGCGTTCCTCCACCTCCGCCTCCCACAAACAGCTGACAAAAAAATCTCACCCTCAACTACAGCCGAACACCCCTCACCTCTTTCTCCCTTCACCTGCGACACTCTCACCCGACACGCCCACTCCCCCTCCCATTCTTCTCCTCTGCCAAAACAGCCCCCCTCCTCCCCTACTCGCCGTCGATTCCCCCTGCTCTCCTCCCCTTCGTGCAGCCTTGCCAGCAGTCGAACCCCTGCTCTTTTCCCCACCACAGGCCACCGCCTCTTACCTTTTTCCCCGTCGAAACCCCCAACTCTTCACCTTCCCTCCAGCCGCCTACCCATGAGTCATCACATCGCCTTGTCCCGTCATTGCGTCGTCATCCAGTTCGACGCCGTCGCACACGTCGTCGTCGCTTAGTTCACCGCAGTCGTCGTCACTCAGATTCGCCGTCATCGTCGTCATCCAGTTCAACGTCGTCGAACCATTTCCAGGGACTCTCACGTCGATTTTGTTCAGACCGACAAAGGTTTCGTTTTCTCTTTATTTTTTTGTTAATCTCATTTTATTAGTTAACTGCATTAGTATTCCACCTCTAAACTCTTATCACATATTCACTGCTTAGATTATATTTGTGAGTTGAGAGTATTTGAGCATGTGACTGTTTAAATTTGATATTGATTATAGAATTTGAGCATGATAATGAATATTGCAGCTAAATTGATCGAGATTGGAATTAATCATAACTATTGATGCAAATTTCGTTAAATTCATCTGTCACATTAGTTGTTTTGAATTTAATTTCCTGTCAAAGATCATGGAATTTGGTGAAACGATGCATTATTCGATTTAGATCGCTGATCTGATAGACCTACTGTCCCTTTTCACATCAAATATCCTTATATTGAAGGAGGCAAAAAGGTGATTTTTGGGATTGGAAAGCTACTTTCATCTTTTGTTATCACGTGCTTGAACACGGGACAGATTAGAGTTGACGGTGCTTATTTGGGGATCAAATAAGAATTTTTCATATGAGATTTGGTGGAATAAAGAAGTTTAGGGGTTTATGTGCAATAACCCCTAAGGGGGTTTAGTGCAACACCCTACGGAGCTCAGGGGGATTTCTGAAATTAACCCTTCTCATTATCATCACCTGAGCCTTCTACATCAATTTGAGATAGGATAGGAGCATCTATACTATTTTAACACCAGCTCTCTATGAAGAAGACTATTAATTGCTAGCAAGGCGTGTCCCAGTAGTAAAGTTGGGTGTTGGATTACATACCCTAGGTCGAGGAGCGGGCTACATTAAAAAAAGGGTTAATTGTAAATACACACCCTATACAGCTATACTTACAAAAGAATAGGGAGTCAATCTGCAACACATTGATGTCAAGTGACAGCCATGTGATAGGTTCAGAAGATGGAGAGAACTCTGTTTGGGTTTCAGTGGTTTTAAGTGTTAATAAAGAAATCTAGGATAATTAGTGGTTAACCCTATAGTACTGGGGATGTATCTGCAATTAACCCTGTAAAAAGAAAAAAGAAAAAAAAGGTAGATAGTTTCACGTGAATTTTGCAAAGAGCAACTTAACAGAGAACAAATAATGATCCAAAAAAACATGTGTAATGAAACTGACCTGATTGTTACCAATGAGATATAAATGAAATCCAGTAAGGCCACCAACAAACCATAGAGATATAAAACAATATATCATCAGTACCACAGATGCAGGCGAATGTTTCATTGCCTTCCACACTGTTGGATAATCATCATTCATGAGAAACTTGATGTACAAGGCACACATTGAGAACACAAATATGCAGAGAAGAGTTGAGGATGACACAAAGAAGAAAAAGAAGCGATAGTTTCTCTGCAATAAGATAAAGTCCTGAAGTAAGCCATGAGCACTCAAGAGGTCTGAATGTAACATATCCAAAGGGTAAGATATAAAGTCAGCAGAAATTTTTAAAGGTACAAGGAGAGGCAAATATTAGAAACATAAGATTGAATTATGTAATAATTAAATTCAAACAGTGCCTATAAGTCTAAATCCATTTATTTCATATGTTTCGCGACTTTCGCCACTGATAAGAAAAGGTGGAGAGGAAGAAGCAACAGAGAAGTGGGAAGGGAATGAGACCGGTATTGCACCAGTCCTTATTGGAGTGAGATTCTTGGTTTTGCACCCTCAGTTGCTGATTAGAAAATTAGATATACGGTGTTCTTAATGAGCAAATATTTGCAACACAAAGACAATCTTTCAACAATAGTTGCCAGCAAAAATATATTAGCAAAGGAAAAAAAAACAATATAACAAAAGAATTAATAGGTGTGCAAGTATGCATAAACTGAAATGAGTCAAGCTAGCATGAAAAGTTTGTATGAATAACAATGTCGATTATCGTATAGACTTGAAATATGATAAGCATTCTCACAATAATCTTGCACATATCAAAATTCAGAGGACAAAATAAATATCATGGGTGTCAGTTAAAACAACACATTAAAATGGGTAAAGTGGAATACCAGTCCAACGCATTGTCCAACCCAAGGGCAGTGATGATCAAAGCGTTCTACACAATTGTTGCAAATTGAACAATGAGAACAACGCGGGGGACGATAGACCATGCAAGTGTCACAGTATTTTACTTTCACAGGCATTCCGTGGACCATGACATCTTTGGTGCGAGGAAATTGCAGGCTTGGTGTGTGCCTTCCCCCTCCAGATGGAGCTGAAGTCTCATAAGAGAACTCTTCCTCTGGAGGATGTGAAGCGCGTGGAATGATACCCGGATCTCGTGCTGAAGTAAGGAGCAACAGCAACAGTACCTAAATTATCAGGGTGTAGGTAAGTACAGATAAAGCGGAAGTTTGTGTATATGTGTGCAAGTTAAAAAAAACATAATACTTAGAAAGAAAATTGCCATTTCTGCAATAAAACCTGTTATCCAGCAGTCGCAAGCAAGCTTTTGCACTAATGGAACTGCTCCAAGTTAATTAATAAATATTCAATAAGAAACAAAGAACCATGACTTTATCAATCGCAATCAAGTTCATCTCAGCAATCAATATGTCATGTCCTAAAAATATACATCGCAAACCCAAGCCAATATATCACAGTTAACAAGTTGCATATTAGGATCTCATTATTTAATGGAATTTTTTTACCATTGTATAGTTCAACTAATAGTTTGCCTCGTGATTTTTTAAAGTCAAATGCCTTCAATGCACTTTATATAACAAGGAGCTTTATTACTACCACTACTTCTAGCCTTCTCATATATGATACTTATATCAGCTTCCAAACCTGACATAAACACAAATGTATAATAGCAAATCCCGAATAAACTCACATTAGCACATTAAAAACAGTTATAAAGCATATAATGTGCATAAGTTCAATTTGTAACAGCACAAATAGGCAGGCTTTCCTTGAAGAAAATACTTGGGGGATTTACCAGTTATTAGTCAACTAGTAAATTGTTGCTAACTATAAATTGCGTAGGACATTCAGTAAGCTCACACTAAAAATATAATGTCTTAATGTCAAATCATAAAGAAAGTACATGACAAGCACACATTGCCAGCTGATTTTCAGGTTAGCATATAATGAAAGAAAGTGAAACATTGAAACGTCGTCTGAAAAGTTCATGATATTCATTCCACTAAGCAGAAAGAGACAATAATCCATTAACATTACATGATAAACATGTCACAGTCTGAAAATGGAATATTAGTGCTGGCACGTAAAGCTTGTGTTAGTGTTCTGTGAATGCATTCCTATGTTTCCCTATTATAACACAAAAAAGTTTAGAAGACTAACATAGATAGTAAATGCTATTGTAACCACCAATATTGCATATCCTGCATTATGTTGAGAAAATCTATGAAGAAGATGTCTTGCAACAAATACACAGAATATCACGATAGGAACCACTATGAGTGAAATGGTGATGAGCAGTGACCGAGCATCAGGTCCAAATATCAACCTCCCCCCACATATAAATACCTGCAGTGGGAAAAAGAAGAGTTGATCATACAAAAATATTGCTTAAGCAGTTGAAGGAAAATATAGGAAAACATCAAACATAAAATTCACCAGCAAGACCTTCATTAGTTTTGAGATAATAACTATATGTTTAGCGAATAGCAGAGAATTTTCGCTCTGGACCATTGATACTCAACCATTTTGTATCCTTAATAAACAATAATTAATTGAAAGCAATATAGATCATTTGGTTAAAGTCCACGTAAGCCATCTAAAAGCCAGATATTTGGGTTCAAAACTCCAACATCTACTCATTGTAAACAATTGAAAACGACATATACACAAGCATAAAATTATTGATTATATGATATAACTTCATTACATATATGATAGCTTCATGTGTTCCAGCTTTGAGATGCAATCTCAAAATGATTGAAGCAGATGTTAGCAGATCAGCAAAAGCAGATAGGATTCATGCTTTCTGACATATGAGAACATGCAATTAGTCATTGTGGTAAGTGTCTAGATTGTATAAAGTTGAGTACAGAACATTTCGCCGATGTTCAATTTTAAGTGAGAACTTGCTTATTATACCTCAGGTAAGTTATTTTCATGAAAGCCAAATGCTAAATTCTTGCAGTATTTATGACTACTATGTTTCATACAAAGATTTCGGTTTTGGATATCGATCATGAATGGCTAAGGACTTTACATCTTGTTCAAATAAGTTGGAGTTTTTCTTATTGATACATCAATATCTTTGCAGTATATGTGTCTCAAGGAAAAAAATAAATTTTAGAAATATTTGCAAGCACGTAAGTCTTGTAATCAGGGAAAGCAAGTGCCTAGATGAAAAGTAAGGCCCACTTTAAACAGTAGAAGAATATTGAAACAGAGAATCATCAGGCAATAAGGATTTTTTGGGTAGGACTGTGCTCTTCAGTCTCCCAATTTGATGAATGCCAGTGGGATATCAATATGTAAGGTGATTAGGGACTATCATCTTAATGCAGACATAGGCCACACAAGTGGTTAGTTCTTCGAGAGTTCCAAATATTGTGCATATTTAGGATAAATGTCAGCTATTAAGTTAGTAGAATATTGTTGTTTATTGTACATGTTTCTCGGGATTGAGGAACTAGAGAACTGTGACACTTGTATTTTCAGCTCCTTGCATAATGTAATTTGCTTAACCATTGTGCTTAATGGCAAACAATTATCACCAAGTGGAACTGATCACTTCAGTTATCACATTTCTGCATTCGTGGCAATCTACAAATCTCAGCTTCGTCACTGTCATACCTTAGCATATCTATGAAAAATTTAAGTTTCGCAAAGTCACAGAAAGATGCATACATATACAAACACTAGAATGAACAATCACCATTTCACAAACTCAACCCCCCATTACAGCAAGTACAAGCAACTAAAAAGGTTCTCCAATAAACACAAAGCCAAAAACTCTATTATTACCAAAATTCTCAACTACTCATACAAAATGAACTGAGCAAACATACCCAGATGCTAAATTCCACCCATCAAGCAAATCCAACATGACACGCTCAAAGAACTAAAAGATTCACACATACCCACATGCTAAATTCACCAAAGGTAGCAAATTAAACCTTGGGCAAATAAATAGCCCAACTATTTTCACACGCCCAGATGCTAAATGCAATTAAACAAATCCCAAAACCAAGAAATGAAATCGTAAAAAGCTTACATTGTTTCCTTTCCAAACTTCATAGACTCGCTTAGCCATTGAAAAATCGAACCAGCAATCGACCTACGCTGGAAGAAAATCGAATATTTGGAACTCACGCATCCTACATCGCCCTCTCGATTGCAATAGGGTTTTGATTGAGCTCTTAACTTGGAAACAGCCAAGCAAAAGAAAATTTTTAGGGGTTTTCTTTTTCTTTTGGGCTTTTCATTTTAAAAACCCAAAGTTTCACGTTGATTTATTCTTGGACCCACCCGTTCCCAAAACCATTTTCAAACCTAAAACTATCATATTGATGTCATATTGAATTTTCATTTTGAAACCAAGTTTCTTTGGTTTTACTTGTTTGCTGTATTTTTACCCCTAATTAGCTATATTTACATTTAAGCAGCTACTTTGTGTAAATTATTATATTTTAAGTTGTTAATAATTTATAAGAGTAAATTATATATAATCTCATAGTAGCACTAATCATCTCTCAATTATTTTACTATGACTTGAATTTCTCATTCTAAGAACGATAAAACTGTGATAATTGTCCTCGCTCTATGAATTGAGTGGCATTAAGGGCTGTGCTATTTTTTGAGAAGTGATAAGTGTTGTTTAATATATGATGAAGGGGTTATCCACAGTACACCTTTTCTAAGAGTCTATTATTGTTGGAGCTTGTAATATGTTGCTTATATAAAAGTAACATATATAAGCTGCTGAAAACAGCAGTCCGGTAATTATATATCATAAACTACTAAAAAGGTTGTTAATGTGTTTGATAGAACTGTGTTTAATGATCATTATTAAAAAATTATCAAAATATATAATGAATGTGTGGAATATAAGCTAAAAAAGATAGAATATGCTTTTAAAGGCATCCCTCAAGTTGCTTGAAAAATACTTCCTTAAAAAATAGAAGCAGCTTCAAAAATCATAATAAGAAAATTTCACCAAACAACATTATGTGTTGCTTCTTGAAAAAAAAAAGCAGAAGCACTTTAAAAAAAGGCAAAACCAAACGGCCATAGATACTACATACAAAACTAATGAATTATAGGAAGCGGGACTAAAAGTCTAAGGGCTTGTTTGGATTGAGGGGAATGAGGGTGAAGGAAAGTTAGGGGAACCATTCACCTCCATTCATCTTGTTTGGGAACACTTAGGAGGTGAAGTTAATTCACCCTAGTTCCCCTTGGTTCACCCCCTAATAGTATAAAAATTGTTACCCCCCAAATTGGGGTGTAACCAAGGGGAAGGGAACTCCCTTCCCTTCCCTTCCATTCACTCAGTTTCTCTTAACTTCCCTTCACCCCTTACAAATCCAAACAGGCCCTAAGGTAAGGGGTTGTTTGTTTAGGCCAAAAAGCCCAAAAAATAGGGTTAAGAAAACTAACACAAGAAAATGAGCCTTATTTTTCTTTACAACCCGTTGTTTGTTTCGCAAAACGAAAAAAGGAAGTGGGGGAATTAGGGCTTCCGCGATCGATTTTTAGCGGTTTTGTTTTCCGCTCTGAAGCTCCCGATTTTGCCGAAAAATAACGGAAAGTGAGTTCCGTCTCTCTCTCTCTCTCTCTCTCTCTCTCTCTCTCTCTCTCTCTCTCTCTCTCTCTCTCTCTCTCCTCCTCATCTCGTCATCGCTCCCTCTCTCTCTCTCGCCTCTAATCCCTCGTTCACTTGCCCATAAATCCCTCGTCATCAGCGGTTTTTGGAGCTTGAAGCCGACGAACACGAATCCCTCGTTCCCTTGCCTCTAATCCCTCGTCAGTGGCGGTTTTTGGTGCCTGAAGCCGACGAAGATGAACTGGTAAATGCCCTAATTTTTTTCATATTTTTTTTATAATTCAGGTAAATGCCCTAATTTTTTTCATATTTTTTTAGTCTGTAATCTATTTTATGTGTGGTTGAATTGGGTGAAAAGGTTAATTCTTTTGTAGATTAAAGTTTAGATCTTCATTGTATGTTCGAAATTTAGATTAGGGATGTACGGTACAGAGGAAGAATTTGTAAATTATGGAAATTATTAAGTTTTGGGATAAAGAAGGAAGTTATTAATTAAGTTTGTGAGTCACTATACTTGAAATTTCTTTATATGGTTTGATCAGGGGAAGAACGTGAACACAACATATATTACATCAAATCCCTCCCTTGGTTTGCAAGTTAAATTGCTAGCCAATACAAAACTGAAATAAATAAAATTGGAAGGTAATTACAATAAATATATTAAGTTATGTAAGGATTAAACTGAAATAAATAAATAAAATTGGAAGGTAATACAAAAAAAGAAATGTGTGGATATTAGTTTATGTAATGATTAAGTTTCCCAAAGTAGTTGAATTTTTATGAAATTTGCATGATTTATTAAACATATGTTCTTGCATGCAAGTGGGTGATAGTGCTTAAGAAAAATGTATAAAGAAAAATAAGATTTATTTTTAATTGTATGATTGTCAAAATTATGCACGGGAAAAAAACATAAAACACACACGCGCTCACACACAAATGAGACACCTAAACACCCAAACATTAGTCCAATTTCAATCAATTGGACCTTGTTGTCTCGAATGAATAGTATTAGTTAAGTAATTTTTACACATACGTTTCAATAAGAAAATTCATGTGCAGACTAACTTATTGACCTTAATAGCACATGTTCCAGCACCTCAATAGCACTTATTTCTAAATGACTTATTTCATTTGCCTTTAATGTTGGTATCTACTTTAATATGACGCTTGTATTTTAGATGGATGGTGAACTCGATGAAGAGACAGTAGTTAATATGTGTTCGGGTACTGCACTATTTGTTTTAGTTATGATTATGACATTCATGAGGAGAATGCAAAGTAGACGTAGATCTATACGTGCAAGTCCTAGTGAGGAGAAAATAAAGCAATATCAAAATAGAAAACAACACATGGATCAGATATATAATAGATTTAGTGATAGTTGTGTCAACTATGTTAGAATGCACAGCGGTACTTTTTATGAAGCTTGTAGAAATCACGAGGAGGAATGATTTATTGCGAGACTCACGACATGTTGTAGTGGAGGAGCAACTTGCTATGACTTTGAATATTTTGGGGCATAAAACTAAAAATCGAAGTGTTAGGTCATATTTTATTAAATCTGGCGAGACTGTGAGTAAGTATTTTAACAAAGTGTTAGAAGCAACTTGCCACATACGTCTATGCTTTTTGAGACAAGCACGGAATGAAGTTTCACAGGAGATCCTTAGCAACCCTCTATACTATCATTATTTCAAGCTATTTTCTCTTTAATCTGTGATTAAAAGCATGTTTATTCAATTTGCCACAAAATATTCAATAGTAATTTTTTTTTGTTTTCTAGGATTGTATTGGTATGATAGATGAGACACATGTTAAAGCTATGCTACCTGCTAGTCTTCAACCACGATTCTGTGATCGAAAAGGTGTTACACAAAATGTTTTAGTGGCTTGTACTCTAAATAAGTTGTTCACTTACGTATTAGCAGGGTGTGAAGGATATGCAAATGACTATAGAGTCCTTCAAGATGCATTGTCTAGGATCTGGAAATGTTTACTATTTTGTAATGTTCATTTCTTATCAAATATTTCTAATTTTGTTCAATGTTGTCCAAATAAGGATTTGATACATTCCTTAACTATGCAGGACAAGAGTATGAGTAGTTCTAAACTTAGGGAATACATCAACAAGCCCATGAAACATTATGAAGACCTTGCAACTATTACTAGAGATGATGTTGCTAGAGGAGATTATGCGGGAGATGTGTTGGACAAATTTGGTGGTAGTGCACATTTTAGTATTGGTGATGATGATGATGATATTAGTATGCCAAAGGAGAACACGCCTAGCTATGTCTCTTTAGATGAAGATGATATTTCACCACCGAAGGTTCCAACTATGCCCTCAAAATTCAATCCATCTTCTAGTGTGAACAAAGCTAAAAATAACGTGTCAAAAATACGTAAAGGAAAGGGGGGTCTAGTGAGGACACGGTGCTTATGCGTGAGATAGTAAATGAGATTAAACAATTCACCTCATCTATGAGCATGGTAAGTATGCATTGGACCGAGAAGTTGGCAAAAGCTATATTATGATGATGAATTTGACATAAAAATTCTTAATAAGTTTTATCAACAATTGCATGAGAATGAATCACAAGCTAGGTTGTTTATGGGGAGGCCAACTGTTATGCAAAAGAAGGTGTTGACTGAGTTCATGAAGAGTCAACCTTTTGATTAGAGTGGTGGAAGGTTGGATTGCCTAGCTTTTGGCACATTTTTGTGAAACTAGCTACTTATATCAATGCTTGTGTAATTATTTTTGTATGTAAATGAGCTAGATGATTGCTCATCCTTTCGCCTAACAACTATGGTAGATGTATTAAACTTACATTTGTGCAAAACTAATGCTACTATCTCTATGTTGATGATTCATGTTATACATTTTATACATTTTATTAGTATGCTAATGTAAACTTGTTTGACTGGTTTACAAGTGGGGGTAAGGTGAATGATTTCACGTCGATGAATTAAAGTTAAAGAGGTATGCATATTTTGTGTTATGATGATGGGCTATGACTTTTAGAATATGCAGCTAAAGTTTATATCAACAAAATATTGGCGAGGCAATACATTACAGCCAACATGGCTATTATAAACTTCATGGCAAGGCAGATAATGAAGAAAAGAGCTTTTTCGAAGCATAATTTTTATAATTTAGTTTGAGCTTTGGTTTGATTTCCATCGTTGGGTTGTTCTGAGCACATCAAACTCGCTTGCCTTATTCATTTCCATCAACATTCTGTTTTCTGTTTTCAATGCTTGTGGTTTCAACCTTATCTCGTACACAGTTGTTGTGTTGGATATATAAAGTTAGATTTTGTTCTCTGGTTTGCTGGTTACATGTTGAGGATTCATGTACTTTTCTCTTTTATTTGGTGTTTTCATGATTATATGCACAAGTTGAGATCAATCATGCATATCTGCTCAGTTTGAGCTTGTTATTTGATGGAGCTATGCCACTTGATTATTCTGAATTTCCAGGCTTGCTCAGTTTGAACTAATATGACAGCAGCTAGAACTAGCACGAGAGCCACTAGAACTAACAGGGGCTCAACTAGAACTAACATATCACTAGAACTAACGTTTATATTAGAAATAACGCTAGCTAGAATGTTAGAACTAATATGATAGCAGCTAAAACTAGCACGCGAGCCACTAGAACTAACAGGGGCTCAACTAGAACTAACATACCACTAAAACTAATGCTTATATTAGAAATAACACTAGCTGGAATATTAGAACTAATTGAGCCTTTGGCATTGGTTGTTATGACACTGATAATATGATATTATGCCATGATGATGATCTTTTTCTAATATATGCAGCCAAAATTTATACTAGTAATCAATTGGCGAGGCAATACATGCAGCCAACATTGCTATTATAAATTTCATGGCGGGACATACAATGAAGAAAATGACTATAACTAAGCATATTTTTCTCTTGAGCATCAGGTTTCTTCAAATCTTGTTCATTGAGCATTTTGAAATTAGGTCCTCAAATCTTTGAATATTTTGCAAATCACTACCTCAAATTTTTAAAAAAAGTACAAACAAGTCCCTCAAAATTTTAAATATTTTTATATGACGGTTGATATATGTTCACCTCTCAATTTATGTTAGAAATAAATTTATCTTATAAATGTGGTAATCTTACCATGGTGACCACAATAAATTTTCTTGATTTTTTTAGTTTGAACCAAATACTAGAAAATGAGAGAATCTATTCACATATCAACTGTTTTCTATTTTTTTCTATTTGAACCAAACTAAAAAAAGTGTGGGAAAGTACTTTCCGCTAATATTTTTTGGCGAAACAAACACAAGAAATATTTTCCATGAAAGTGAAGGATAATAAGTTTTGGAAAATGAAGGAAACTAACAAAACAACCCCTAAAACTAATTCAGCATGGTCTTTTGGCTTTAATCAATAATTACGGTAGGCTTTGGGTTCATAAGCAAAACCGTTTTCTTTTTCTTTTTCTTTTTCCTCCTCCCTTCTCTTTTTCTCTTTCTGGAGTTTTTTCGAAATTTCAACCGAAATAGGCAGTTAAGAAAGGGGTGTTTTCGCAGAATATGAGCTGGAAATCCCTACACCGTCTCTAATTGTACAGAACCCAAGGATTTGTTACTGACTGAATTGCGGGCCCCGCGTGATTTAGTTGCGAATCAATTAAATGCGAGGAACGACGATTTTATCCTCGGTCAGAATCTGAAATTTCCGGCGAAAGCCGGCCCTAAGGCCTAAAGATTTCTCCTCTTTATTGGACTTTTGGAAAAGAGGGTTTTGCTGTGATTCCGTGTCTTTACGGTTGTTGGGAGCTAGTAAACGGGTCGGGTGCGACCCTAAAACAGAACCAGGCCGAAATTTTATTCCTCGAATGTTACGTACTATCTAAA
>NC_033795.1:14667683-14671611 GCF_001876935.1 Asparagus officinalis | reverse complement strand
TACTTTGGATATTACCAGAAAAGTCCCATGGTTTTTAAAATATCAGAAAACCCCCCTTAAGCTTCATGGTTATCAGGAAACCCTTTCACAAAATTTCAAAGTTAAACGGGGTGGGTATCTGAAAAAAAAATCTAAAAGTTAAAGTGAGTTTTTGTGATAATCCCTATACTTAGGGTGGCGGGGTGTTGGTGTTTTGACAGTTAATGGTGTTTTTTGTTAATTTCCCAAACTTAAGAGGGGTTTGCTGTTAATTGCCCAAACTAAAGAGGGGTTTGGTGATATTTTAGATGTTAAGGGGTGTCACCGATAATTATTCCAAGTGAGAGGGGTTTTCTGATAGTTTCGCATGCTTCCTTGCAGGTGCAGCTCATTTGGACTGACCACACGATGTCACGAAGACTTTCCGTTTTCTTCTATCTACCCTACAAAGTTAATATATGAGGAGGTAATTACCTTGGTTTTTAAATAATAATAATAATAATAATAATAATAACCCTAAGTCTAGTTTCCCGTTTGTTTTCTATTATATTTCCACATTCTTCAAATCACTAACTTAAGCAGGGGTTATTAAGTCGTTAAGCCTTAGGGCTCGTTTGGTACGCGGGAATGAGTGGGAATGGAATTCAATTTCAACTCTTTTTTCCCGCGTACCAAACACGATGTACTTTTAGATGTTAGAATTGAAATTCTCACTTCTTATCAATTCCCACTTTATGTGGGAATTGTCATTCCCAACCATTTAACAAGGAATTGATATTCCCACTTAAGTGAGAATAAAAATAATCAAATGATTTCCATTTATACCCTTCTTAAAAGATACAATTAGATATAAATTCCTATATGAGATTATTTTTATAAAAAATATCTTATCTTAAGCTACTACTACAAATATATAAATAAATATAAGCATGAATATAACATGCCCAAGTTCCAATTTACAAACATGGTTCCTAAGTAAATTTATATCACTGACCTTACCATAGTTCCAATATCTTGTGATATTATTTTTTAATAAATTTCTGATATCATTCCTAAGAAGTATATTAACGCCGACATGTAGCATTAGAAGTTAGAAAAGTGAAATTATAATTATTTATAATTAAAAATAATTTCTATAAAAATTATTTTTCAATTTGTAAGCCAAAAGTCCAAAATTGTTGCCGAGATGTTGTGACAAAATATAACTATTAATTACATAAAAAATTATTTCTTGTAAGGAAAAAAATCATTTCTATAAAACTTATTTTTCTAAAAAATGAATTATTTAGTTATTTTAAAAATATTTTTAATATTTTTAAAATTCTGTGTTTTGGTAAGGGCATTATTAGAAAAATAAATTTTATTCTCACTTGTGAATAAATGATACCAAACGAGGGAATGGGAATAAGATTGTCATTCCTGTTCCACTCTCTAAACGCGTCCAAACATGAGAATGAGAATATGTATTCCATTCCCACATTTATTCCATTCCATTCCTACATTCTTTCCATTATCACTTGATTTCATTCCCGCGTACTAAACGAGGCGTTAATACCTTCTAATGGGTTGTTAGTGATTTCCAGAAGGAGCTCAGCCAACTAAACAGGCAGCAGCAGCAGGAGTAGAAGAACCTCTCCTCAACTGTTTTCAACCCGAAACAGGTTTGGGTCAAATAAAGTACCAAAAATTACCTTGAATGTTACTTCATCGGTCATATCTGCGCTTTAAGAGATGGGAGTTGAACCTCACATCGCGGCCGACATAATAGAAAAGATTCGAGCTGCTCGGCCTTCAATGTGATTCCCGTCAACAAAATGAGGTGGACGGGGTCGCAGGTCCTCGGAACTTGCTCATCTGAAAGAAATCAATAGGGTGATGGCTTCGTGGTTCGGCATCGCCTAGCAGCCCACGATCCCGCTCAATTTTTTTTTTTTTATTATTCTAACCGCTCAATTTCACAATCAAGGGCTACCCCCACCTTAAATCTTCCGTAACTTCAAATTAGTCCCACAAATCATTCAAAGTGCTACTAGATCTCTCGAAGCATAGGTGCATGCTCTTGCAACTTAATCTCTTTGTTAGTTTTATTGTTAAATATGTAAAATGTGCATAGTTGGGGTAAAGTTCTCAACCTAACGCGGACAATTACTAAACCGTCACCTGGTTAACTAAATTAGCTTTTAAGAGGAAATAGCCTCATCATATTTAATATCAGCTACTAGAGGCACTAAACTGCATGAACTTACCTGAATTGAGGAACCTAAGGGGCTGTTTGGTTAGAAAGGGTGCGTTTGGTTGCCTCTTTTAGAGAGGGAAATGAGTTGAAAGCCTGTCAAAACTGACATTTTTGGCAGGCTTTCCCCTTCCCCCTTATGCAAACAAACAGCTCCAAAGAGTACGTACGGGGCCCACACTTAGATATGCTAATAATACAACAAGTCCCACAAAAAATAATAAAAATATGTTTTAGGTTGCTGTGAGAGGAAATGAGCTAAAAATGATGGGAAAATATGCCAATGTTTTGAGCAATATCTTACAGCCCATACGCCCCCCTAAAAAAGAGGCCCATATCTAGGGGTCTGTTTGTTTGCTCAAAAAAAATGAGAAAACCCCCGCCACATCACCTTTTAAGAAATTCCCTATGTGCCACATAAGATTTCGGTTTCAAGTGTTTTCCATTTCTCCCGTTTGTTTCGTTTTGTAATTTAAAGAAATGAGGCACCACGTAGGATGCCACATCAGCTTTTTAAGAAATGTGTTTTCACAACAAAAACCTCTGAAAACACTTGGAAATGTCACTTCAATGAATTTTTTATTACTAAAAGCACTGTTGGAACAGTGAAGCTGAATAAAACAGATTATTTAAATGGGCTGATTTCTCTTTCTCTTTTTTTTTTGTTCAAACAAACACAAGAATTAGAAAACCAGTGCACTGTTACTATTGCGGCTTTTTTTGTCTCTTGTATGACTTGGCGGTGAAATGGAGTGATTTCTTTGCGAAACAAACACAAAAAAAGAAATGTGGAAAAACTCTTGTAATTGGTTGAAATCAAATGAAATGTGACATTTCTATTTCCGATTTTTTTCGAAAAACAACCAAACAACCCCTGAAATGAACCAAAGAGGCCCTAATAGCAATTTCAACCATTTGAGGTGCTAATATAAAACTTTGGAAGACTTTTTCGGAAGATAAGAACCAATGTCTAAAAGCTCTACAATCAATTATTCATTAGATTCAAGAAGTTAAAAAAAAAAAAAAAAACTAAGAAGTGATGCACACCAACCAGCCAAATTCTTATTACCGAAAAACACCCTCCATCACACAGAACACAACATGAACACTGCATAAGATAACTAGAACACAGCAACATGCACGACTAAAAAGTAACGGCACTCTCCTCCAATTCCTCAACCACCGACCACAACGTCGACTTCCTATCGGCGTTCCTCGCCGAGCAATTCGCCCTGATCTCGCCCTTGTTCCCCGTCAACACGCTCAGCTGCCCCATTCTGATCATCGACGCTGCAAACCTCTCGAAAAACAAACTCTGGTTTATGGCGTAACTCGTCACGATACCCTTAGTCCTCGAATCCGTGTACAAATCCTGGTCCGAACTAAACAGCCCCTGCCGGTTCATCAAGTCGACGTAGTACTTGTTGTCGAAAACGTTCGGGGTTCTGATGTCGTTGATCGTGGTGTTGTCGGTGTTATTTTTCGGGCACGTGAGTTTGAGGCTGTTGGCGAAGGACTTGTTGAGGGTGGCGTCCTGGGCCGGGTAGAGTCGGTTGGTGAAGGAGGTGCAGTGGGCGATGCCGATGGTGTGGCCACCGGAGAGGGTGACGAGGTCGGTGGTGTCGAGTTTGATGGAGTTGAAGACGGAGAGGAGGGTGGACACGTTGGAGAACGGGGAGGGGAGGCCGGCGAGAGTGGCATTGCGGGTGGCGAATG
>NC_033795.1:14659424-14667673 GCF_001876935.1 Asparagus officinalis | reverse complement strand
TGTCGCGGCGGCCCAGGGGGACTCTGTAGTTGGGGCCGCCAGACTGCAAAATACAGAGATCTGTTAGATTATAAAACTATAACTCTCAATTTTTCATCTTAGTTTGTTAGATTAACAAGAAATATCTTTTTATTGATATATAATTCCTTGATTCACATCACACTAGATTGTCACATATCTTAATTATCCGGACTATATAACGCACAACTTCCATCAGAACTATAGAGTTTGTTAATTTTATGCGCGCAGGTTGAACAAATTTAAATAGATATGAGAACATCCAGATTCAAATTTCATTTGCGTAAAGGCTTGAAGTAGATTTAGAGAGAAAAAAAATACCACCGCCTAAAATAGCAAGTATTTGGAGCCATTGGAAGGAATTTGGATCCTTTACACTAAAAAAACATTAGGGAGACCACTAATTTTAATTATAGGTGTTGATTATCTAATATGTGATAGTGATACATTTTAAATCTAATACTCATCATACCCCCTTAAATTGCATTCATTCATAATTCACACTGAAAGAAAAAAAAAATCATAACTATGCACTAGCTAATCAATGGCTGTGATTGAATAGTGGTCCTTCCGCTATTTTTTTTGCTAGCGGAGAGGATCCAAATCCAGCTGGAAGGACTATGGAGCTCAAAAACATGTTAGATTATGAAAAATCCAGCTGGAAGGACTATGGAGCTCAAAAACATGTTAGATTATGAAAATGTAACCCTCAACGAACATAATAAATTGAGAGTTTTTTGGCAACTTTAAGAGTTATAATTTTCATTGGCATAAATAATAATAATAGTAATTATTATTATTATTATTATTATTATTTAGCATTGGCTTCTCATATTTTAGATGTAACGTGTTTATTAACTTTTAAGTATGCGGCACAGAGAGGATCTGTATCCTATTCAATATTGCGGTGTCATTAAAGCTCTAAAATATCCAACGTCCTCTGCTATGCGTTTATAGTACTGAGAGATATTTTTAATTTAATGCCTTTATACGTAAGATCTATTTCTCATGGATAAATTAACACGTTGCTAGCTTTAGAATTGATTTTATATCTAAAAAGTTCTGGTTTATTAATCATTGTTTTTTTATAAGTAGTCCTTTTCTGTGAGATTGCAAGCCCTCATGAGTAGCATGAATGAAGAATCTAATCGACAATCTACAAGCACTATATTCCAAACATGCGCAGAAAATCTTTACCACTAATAAGATCCTCTCTGCACATGAATTCAAACTACGCGCACTTTGGTAAGTAATATTTTTGGAATAAAGGTGGTCCCAGTAAAAAACTTTCCTATTGAAAATCAGACCTTGGGAAATAAAGACTGGATTCTCTGTATTTTCAAATCAAAAGCTTTCCCTTTTTCTCTTTTCCTTTATTTTTTCACTTTCACGATTCATTTTTTTTTTAAAAAAGTGCGACACTGTTCTTTGACTAATATGTTTATTTATTGACCTGATTTTCGTGTTACATCGAAATAGACTTGACCCATTTGTCCCTGTTTTTACTTTATTTTATTTATTATTGGTTATAGCTAATGGATTTCCTTAATGATGATTATCTATTTACTAATATTTAAAAAAATACATTTCTTTAATGATGATTATCTATTTACTAATATTTAGATTATTGTTAATATTTCGAATCTAGCCATCGTATTATTAGTGAAATACCTATTATTATGATCATAATCTTATATTGTAGCTCATTATAATTAGTTCCGAGTTAAAAATGGGGGGAAAATGTGCGCAAAATAGGGGAAATAGCGCAAGTACTAATAGACGGTTGCGATCAAAGGTAGTGACCTCTGTATTATAACTTCGCGAAAAGGGATAATTTGCGATCGTTTTCTACTATAAAGATTATCCGAATCCTAATGCAACGAATTAATCAGACATTCAGATCCTCTCCACTATCTAAAAAGTAGTGGATATACCACTACATAATCACAACCATTTATTATCTAGTTGGTGGTTGTGATTTTTTCTTTTAGTGCAAATTAAGAATGAGTACAACACATTGGGGTACGACGAGTGTTAGATTTACATTGTATCATAACCGCATACTAAGTAATCAACGATCGAGATTAAAAATAATGGTATCTCCGCTGTTTTTTTGTAGTGGAGAGGATCCAAATTCATTAATCAGACCGCTGGATGATTTATGTCAAGTTACATCGCTCGCCCCACCTTGCCCCTGCGTCCATTAATGAAACCCTACGCCAATTAATGGAGCAGGCGCAAACGGATGAGACCTTGTACTATGACACGGATAGAGAAAGAATGAGAGTAGGTTTAATTACCAGTATGACGGAGTCACGAGCAGCCAAGGCGACGACATCAGCGCAAGAGACGACTTGTCCGCAGGCTTGGTCAATGAGGGCTCTGATGTCGTTGATGGCCTTAAACGCCGACGGCCTCAGCGTCAGGTTCGGCGGTGCCGACTGCTCAGATCGAGGCCCGCTCGCCGACCCATCCAGCAACACTGACGCGTCGCATCCCTGCGTAAAAGCACAGCCCGCGAAAAAAACAATCAAACCATGTTTTGTATAGCTTTGTAATTAAGGCCTCGTATTAGTTACGAACTCTGAAGTTACGGTGAGGACAATAATTCTATATTCTAAATATGTTCCCGTTTGACTAGAACAAATTTAAATTCCGGTCAAATTTTGGTTTATTTGTCAAACTTATAATTAGCTAGGTTCGGCCTAAACCAATTTAGTTTTGGTGGAGGATGGACTAAAACAAACCAATTAAAGGCCAAAACTTGGCCAAAACAAAACCAATTTAAATCTCGGCACTCAACTTTATTCGTCAAACTACTACTAAGACTTGCACTGATTTTATCTCACTAAATCATTTTTCAATGAAGTTGTCAAATATTGCCCTTACGGTTTAAATACCCCAGTTTGACTGTTCGTAGTATTGTCAAGTGTTGCATATAAATCATCGAATTTTTTTTTCCACACTCAAAATAGATCAACTGACCTAAACTTCTTTTTTTAATTAGATCTACTCTGTTCTGTGCAGTTGAAAAGACTGCTTGTTAAAAGTAGCTTTAAAACGATATCAGAGCAATCCAAATTCAAATATAAGCCGCAGAGTACGGTAGAAGAAACTTTTAAGGAAGAGACCTGCACGAAGCAATCGTGGAAATGGATGCGAAGGAGTCCGGCGGCGAGGCCGGTATCCTTCTTGAACTCCCTCCGCAAGTAGTTCCTCACTACTGACTCTAATTTGGGGCATTTGGATCTATAGAACGAATAAGAGAGTCCCTTCACAACAGGAGGAGAGGTCTTAGCCTCTGAGAAAGAGAAGCACAGTAGGAGGGAGAGAACCAAGAAGAGAAGGGAAGGAGATGAAGCCATTAGTAAATTTAGCTCTGAATTAAGCGTGGTCGGCACAAGACTGAGACAGTGGTAGTCGCTATTTATTGGCACTCGGTTAGCTACAGGTTAAATTAATTAAAGAGAGGGTTAGGTGACATTAATCTCTTTTTCTAGTTTTGCTTTGGAGTTTGGATGGTGACGTTGTGGACCGCTTGTGGTTAGCGGTGGTCTTCAGCGTGTCTCCACTTGATGAAATTGTGGGATTTTTTTTTTCTTTTTTCCCCCCTATGGTTTTTGGATTAAAATCTACACGGATGTCTAACTAACGGAGCCAGAAATTTTACCTCTGAGGGTGAAGAGTCCAACATATATAAGTTGTTTCTTATTTGTTTCATAAAAAAAAGTTTTTTTAAAAAAAAAATCCATTACATTTTCAGCACTTTAAAATTGGTCCGTCAAATAATTGAAATTAGCATTGGTTCCTTCAATTCTCATGATTAATTTAAAACAATTCATGAGAATCGGAAACTTTATAGCACATTCAATAAATATTAGAGGGACTAATTTCGAAAGAGTTTAAGAATTTGGAGGCACCTAGTAGCAATTTCAATAATTTGAGAGACTAATTTTGTTAAAACAATTGAGAACTAGGAGGCATCTATATAGCAATTTCAATGATTGAGGAACGAATTTCAAAATATTAAGGATGTGAAGCTTAAGGCACTAAATTGCACAAAGGCCAATGATATATATAAATAACATATGTGGCTCCGCCACAGGATATCTTGACTATCATTTTCAACTCTTGCATTCCGTGAGAATTGTACATGTGTAATATATACATTGTTTTGAAAGAAAACTTTGGCTAAAGTCTAAAGATGCATATAAAGGTTAGCTAGAGTCTAATTTTAGCTACAGACGATGTTTAAAACATGAAATACTATCAAATGTCTCTTAAGCAACTGGGATTTAAATCTCGCACGGATTATTTTCATTAACAAATTGTTGTGTCCTCTTCTTTCAAGTTCATAGATGACTTGTAATTATTCATTAAACAATTGTTAATTAACAATTAAAGTTAATAGTGTTGAAGCAATCAACGACAAAGTAAATAGAAGTATAATATGTATGAACAGAGATTTAGTAGGAGAAGCAAGTAAAAAAAAACTCTTCTTCACTCTCGGTTACTGTAGCCACAGTACTCGGCCCCTTTCTTTTTTCCCTCTCTTTTTCTCTTAGGTACAAGGATGCATGAATGCCTATTTAAAGGCTTTACAAAGTGTTTCATAATAGAATTCTAGTATGACTATAATTCCTAGAGATAACTAACTCAAATCCTTTTAGAATTAGGATTAACTTCAACATCTCCCCTTAATCCTAATTCTGTAAGGTCTTCATTCTCATCATGTGCTTCAACTTGACAAATGCTTCAAACTTCAAAGATTTCGTGCGGATGTCCGCAACTTGATCTTCAGACTTGCAATAAATCAATACGATCTCGTTGTTCTCAACATTATCTCGTAAAAAGTGGTAACGAGTATGAATATGTTTGCCCCTTTCATGAGTGACTGGATTCTTCACCAAATCAATTGCAGACTTGTTGTCAACATAAATCTTTGTAGGACCTTCAACTTGAAAATGAATCTGATTAGCACATTGCACAACCAATTTGCTTGACAAGCACTCGACGTAGCTGCTACATACTCCGCTTCACAAGTTGAGAGTGCAATAATAAACTGCTTCTTTGACGACCATGAAAATGCGGTGGTGCCAAAATTAAAGACATAGTCAGAAGTGCTTTTATGATCATCATGATCTCCACTCCAATCACTATCAGAATAGCCTACAACATCACACTTGTTAGATGAAGAATAAAACAAACCATGATCATACGTCCCTTTTAGATACCGCATAATTCTATTTGTAACTTGTAGATGAGATTGACAAGGGGCCTTCAAATATTTGCTGATTAAACCAACTCCATAGACTATATCTGGCCTTGTGCATGTGAGATTTCTCAAACTCCCAACAATTTGCTTGAAATAGGTAGGATCAACTTGTGCACCATCACCTTCTCGAGATAATTTAGTACCAACCTCCAAAGGAATTCTAACAGGATTGTAATCAAACATCTAAAATCTCTTCAACAACTCTGCACAATACCTCCTTTGACATATGAAAATCCCATCATCTTCTTAAACAACCACAATGCCGAGAAAATAAGACATCAAGCCAAGACCCGTCATCTCAAATTCATGTAATGGGTCTGTTCGAACCGTGGGTCGAATCGGCCCAGTTGCTCGCGGTTCAAGACTTGGCCCAGCTCGCAATAGGCCTAGCCCAACCCGGGTCACAATTTAACTGGGCCATGAGCTTGGCTAGATTTTCCTCTAAACTCGGGGTCAAAAAAGTAGACCCGCCCCACCCCGACCCTGTTTACCCAGACAAGCTGCAGCTCGTCTCATTTATGTTTTATTTTTTTTATTTCAACCTCCATAGATAAAATTTTTAAAAAATTAAAAAACACCCCAGATTCTATATTAAAAAACAACTACCACAAATGCTACTAAAACAAGTATACTACCAGTACTTACTTTTCCTTACATTTAGTAACAATCTTTGAATACATAAATCTAAATTTAAATGACCGTAGGGTATTATCATGTTAGCATTATACGTAAAGTACATATATAAATACAATATTTAGTTAGTTATCCAAAATTTTGGATTAACATATCAATTTTAGTTGTTTTATAAAACTATTTACAGTTTGTTAATTGATTTTTTTATTTAATGATATTATATTATTATTTTTTTAATCCTACTTCAAGAAATTACTATAATCCTATTCAACAAAGCTTTAAAAAGTATAAAACTTGATTGCATTATTTGTTACTAGCTCTAATTACACTAAACCAAAATATAAATTTGAAAGTGGTGTTTGTTTCAACAATGGAATCAAACAAGCCGTACCATTCACTGATCATACTCCCTTTAAAAATACGAGTTCAGGAAAATCTTTTGGTAGACAAAAATACCCTTAGAATTCGAATATTAATCCATTAAGTAAGAGTGAGTTGATAAATTGATGAATTCTTATTGGATATACATAGTATGAAGATAATGATATAGTTTAAATTGAAATGTAAACCTGAATAAAATTATTAAATGCCAAATTTACAAATGTATACAAGATGAATGGCGTGTATGCAAAAACCAAACAAATTAGTGAGACAAATAATGTCCGCTCCAGAGGTTGAACCCAGTAACATCACAGACCTACAAATGTACATAATGTGAATGTGGTATTTGCAAAATCAACCAAATAAATTAAAGAGACAAAATCATTCTCAAAATTATAAAAAGGAAAAACTAAAACAAACTGCTGTGATATGAGGACACAAAGTGGCGATCTCTCACCAACTAAAATTTAAATAGTTCACAGTACTGCATAATTAGTTTTAAAGTTTAATTATACTCTTATTATTTATATAGAACTCTATTTACAATTGTTATCATCTCACATACAACATCACATACCAATGTATATAAGCCAAGAAATTACAATAATTTTCATAGCACTTTCATCTCCATCTACAGATATATGCCTTTGTTATTTTCTTATTATTATTAGATTAGATTATTTTAAAGTAATTAATTATATTGTATGTTTGATTTTTTTTCAGATTAAAAATTGTAATAATTTTCATAGTATTTTCATCTCTTTCAAATATGCATTTGTTATTTTCTTCTTATTAGATTAGATTAGATTGTTTAAAATTACAAATTATAAAATTACAATAATTTTCACATTATTTTCATCTATTTTCTTCTTATTAGATTAGATGCGATTATTTTAAAGCAATTACTTATATTGTATGTTTGATCTTTTTTCAGATCACAAAGTTTAATTATACTATTATTAATTAAATAGATACTATTTGTATAAAAATCAAAGAGAATCTCACACATATTTTAGATTTTAATGTCAATTGTAATATTTACACATGTGTGTAGGTTAAAATAAATTTTAAGCATGAGCTTAACTTATATGATATTACTTTAATCGGATTAGATAATTTAAATTTTTTTAACACCCAAACACTTCCACAAAATTAAAAGAGAGTAGCAGTGCTATAGCTATATATATCCACATGACCACATATATCTTGAAAATGAACGAAGAAAACCACACAAGCAAAAACCATATTAATTACCCACACGCACCCACTATTTTCAAAACCACCATTCTCCATCTCCATCTATAACATATTCACATACCAAATTAAGTTGCTGGAGTTTCCCCTCACCAACTACACCATTGATCAACCCGTTTTTTCCTTTGTACTTAAATTGTATAACATTCATTGCAATGAGGACTCAAGTTGGCCCAACAAAAAAAAGAATAATGTACTGACCTTGTAGTTAGTTAATAACGAGATCATATCATTATAAACAAACTAAGTAAAGATTAATAATTCTTAAGAATGTACTACGTTCCCCTACTCCCACTTCAACTTGTTAGTTGTTTATTCCTGATCCTAAGAGATTTTTAAATTTAATCATCTATTTCATAAATTTTTAAAAAATATTTAAATAAAGCTTATGGGAAATGTAATAATCCATGTTTATAGATTTTAACTCAAAATGAATCTGACTTATTTATAATAAGAAAATAAACAAAAACAATTATTTTGATATTTAACCATGTGCATTGCACGTGCACAGGAACTAGTATGTGTTAAAATTGTGAAATTAAAAATGCTGTAGGTTGTATCGACTAGTCTTATAGCGGAGGGTTGAATAAGGCTATAGATAAAAAAAGAAAAATAATAAAAAAGGGTAAAAAACTAGTAGGCTGACCCAGAACAAAACTCACCGTGGGCTGGGTTTGGCTCGGGCCGG
>NC_033795.1:14658807-14659414 GCF_001876935.1 Asparagus officinalis | reverse complement strand
TCATGGACCGGCCTAGGTCTAATCTCAAACCCAAGATCAAAGTTGTAGGCCCAGCTCGTCAAGGCCCTCTTGGGTCAGACTCAGTTTGGTTAGAAACCGGTTGAGCCACGTCACGAGTGGGACCCGACCCAGCCCACTCGCACCCCTAACATTGACAACAAATGTACATGTGAGTCTTATCCACTTGAAGATAGGGCTGTCCAAAATACCCGCCGGCCCGGGCCCGGTCCGGAGCCCAGACATTCGACAAAGCACCGAATAGCCTGAAGGATTGAAGGAATCAAGAACAGAAGTCATTCCAAGGTCCCGTTACACCGACTGAAGGTTGGGACAATTATATCCAAAGTATTCCAGACTCTTCTATAAAAGAACGAGGCTGAAATACTTTGGAGGGGGTATCTGTAGGCGTATAAAATTGCTTAGAGATCCCTTAGCACAGCTCAGCACAAACCGACGAACCAACGAGGCGACGAGGTTAACGAATCGCACGCAAACAATGGAATAAATCCACTCGCGTGCGGAATCAAGCCAAGGGTTCGAAGAATCAACGAGTCATCCATCCAAGGGCGGACTCGGACGAATCACGATCGAATCAAGATCAGTTTCG
>NC_033795.1:14643903-14657807 GCF_001876935.1 Asparagus officinalis | reverse complement strand
GATGCCGGTAAGTTCATAATACCACAACTGCACATTAGAGAAATAAAAACTTAACAAACACCTTTATCCATAACAATTAATAAGTAACCCTAACAATAAAAACATAATCTTAACAACCAAACCGTAATATTAACAACCAAACCGTAACCTTGACAACCAAACTGTAACATTAACAACTAAACCCTAACCTTCACAATCAGTAATAAAATACATGATTACTTACACAAACTAGAAGGGTACACCCTTGCAGATATAAAGTCGTCTTCCCTGGCTCAGGGCCCTTCAGTGCCCTCTCTATCGCGTCAGATGTCTCACTAAATATATAGGTCCCCCAAGCAGTGTTATTGACCTGTTCGATGTTGTCGACGTACTTGAATAAATGTCTAGGAACGCCGGAAACACTGCTTGGACACCAAATCATGCTCAGCTGATAAGGATCTGTAGCAGAACAAAGTCCTTCACATCTCGGCGATAAGAAGAGAGTACCAGCTTCAAGAGCAGGTCCTTCACATTGCGTCTGGTGGGGCTTCATTTGGGGGGAGCTATACTGTTGGAACCCCCGGCCTCGGGTTTGTCAAAAAACCTGGACCAAATCCTATTTTCCTATCCCGATTGTGGTCAACATGAAGCCCCTCATTTGAGAACCATGTATGCTCCATTACCCACTCAAGGTTGAATGAGCATGCGATCTCTTCTCCATCATTCCTATCGGAGAAGACAAATTTTTTGCTTTTCTTGTCCCACTGACTCAAAATGTGCTCAAAGGCGGGAAGATCGACACCAGGTGGGCCAAATTGGACGTAGTGTCTGAATACACTATCTTCGTAGGCCGCAAAATGCCTTAGACCCATACGCATCACCAAATTCCGCATGAAGTCGTGATAGGCACTGAAGCTGGCGGTGGGCCACAACGTAATAGTTGGCTTTACCCTTTTTCTACAAAACAAAAACACAAGACAAGAGCATTTTTGAGTATAATCAGTAAGCATAACAACTATGCTGTAAACTTTATGGATAAACCAACAACCTTAACAACAACCCCATAACATTATCAACCAAAACCTAACCTTAACAACCAAAGCCTAACCTCAACAACCAAACAACCTCAACAACCAAACAACAACCTCAACAATAAAAGCATGAACCTTGCATGTTAACAGTAACCTCAACAGCTAACAGACACCCGTAATTTTTGACCTTCCCACCAAACTAGGAGCATTATCAATCAAACCATAACCTTAACAACATAAAACTTACGGTAAAAATTACCTTTTGGGTGCTGCAACATGCTTCTCTTTTTTTCCTCTCTGTAGACCAAGGAGCGCTCTAGTGGCATCGTTGGACGCGCCGGTGGTGTCGGTACTGCCCTCTAGACCTTCACGGGGGCCTACACTTAAATTTTGAGGTGGGCTTCTGGGTTGAGAATGGCTGGTTGCGATGTCCGCTAGAACATCAGCAATCGCAGCTCCAGCTTCAGATTCAGTCCGCACTGCAGTTGTATGAGCTCTTTCTGAGATTTCAAACTGCAGGGCGTCATCGCTTTCGTTGTGGTCGGCATGGAGGTTGGCTTTAGGGGTTGAACCGCCGGCCATTTTGATCCTTTTGCTTTGATTCGGTTTGCGTTGGAGTCGGTTGATTTAGGGCTAGGGTTTTGAATTGGGTTTCTGGAGTCGGTTTGCTTGCAGAAGAGAGAGATGACAAGGTACGGACGAGGATGTAACTCATAACGGGGAATTTTAAACGTAAGGGTATTTTGGGCATTTCAAGTGGGGTTTAAACAGAGTTACGCCTGGGGATTCGTTTTGAGGGCTGGAAGAAAATCGCGGGTGATTTTGGGGGCAAAACACCCGTTGAAAAAGTCTTGGAGGAGGAGAGCACGTTTTGTTGTGTTTTGGGGGCTAGAAGTATTTTTCCCATTATTTTAACATCTTGTGAAGGGTTAATTAAGTTAGTCCTTCCCCAGAGCCAACCCTAAGCTAGGGCCACCAGGGCTACAGCCCGGGGCCCACAGCTGAGGGGGGCACTAAGAGTGGGTGAGCAAACTATGGGGTGAACTAACATCCATTCGTATTCCACGGGCCCCACCCCTAGGCCAGCCTCATAGCAAGCTGTCACCGCCTCTTCTTCTAGGCCGGCTCTGCTAATTTTCCATCAATGGTCAAGCCCAAAAAAGTTCTGAAAACTTGGCAGCATTCAACAAATAACAACAAAAACTACTCAAGAACCCAAAAAAAGAAATTTTATTTAAAAAAATCTCAGATTCTTTCTTTCTCTTGTGGGTATCTAAGGAGGAGCCTTGGCTCTCAATCTCATCGTCCTCTTCAGTCACTCTCATGGATCGTGAAGCAGGTGGTATTTTGTTTTTCTTTGGGAGGCAAAAGCCCCAGAACTTTAAAAAAAAATCGTTGCGCTTCCTCAAATTCACTAAAAATTTGATTCTTTATGCGTTTCAGTGATCGAGTTTCTTGCGCAAGCCCCACTGCTGCAGAGGCTCCCCAGTTCTTCTCTCCGTAAGATCTCCGAACTCGTCAAGGTCGAGCGTTACGGTGAGATTCTCAATCGATCTCAAATTTGCAATGTTTTATTGATGACGTTTGAGTAGAAGCAAAGATCTGGAAATATCATTATAATGGTTGTAGTTTTTTTTTTGTTTAAAGAGTTTAATGGTTGTAAAGATATTTGGCATTTTCTAAAGGGTTTTGTTTACAATCCCAAACTTCTACTTTGACTTAATTTTTAGCCTCGCCATCACTCCCAAAATAATTTTTTTAACCAAAATTACCCATACTGGGGAAGAGTTGCAGACTTTTCTATTTGTTTGAGGGCCTTTGGAGGCCGTTGGATGAACTACGTGAAGGCTTGATTCCTTGGGCAAGAGGATACGTAGGCAGTCAGTTTTGATGCAGCCGATTTGGTGAGCGACGTCATGGATGCGCTCAACGCGCAAAATTTGGAAGATACATTGGAGTTGGTCGGGAAACCGGATAATATTGATGAAAAGGTTTGGAAAAAGATGAATCGAACGGCGTGTGGTGTGATTAGGTCTTGTCTCACTCAAGATCTAAAGTATGATGTGATCAATGAGACTTCTGCAAAGAAGATTTGGGAGATCCTTGAGAGCAAGTATTTAACCAAGAGTGTGGAGAATCGCTTGCATTTGAAGAGGAGGCTTTACCGCTTCCAGTTGAAGAAAGGAACCTCCATTGGTGATCACATGAACCACTACACGAAGCTTCTTGCGGATTTGGCGAATGTAGATGTGGTGATTGAAGATGAGGACAAGGCGTTGTTGTTGTTGAGTTCCTTGCCCGACGAGGAATATGAGACCTTCGTTCTTACTCTTATTAATGGGAAGGCATCTCTTTCGTATAGTGAGGTCACCGCTGCACTTGTGAATTATCAGCTTCGAAAGAAGGATAAGGAGACTTCGATTGAGCCGGTAGCGGGGGCGTTGGTCGCAAGAGCAAAGGGTCCAAACCGTAGTGGGAGGTCGCAGTCTAGAGGGGCACATCTTGGAGTTCGTAAGAATCAATGTGCCTTTTGCAAAGAAGATGGACATTGGAAAGCCGATTGCCCAAAGTTAGTTGATCGAGCCGGGAAGAATAAGGGAAAAGCTATTCAAGCTTCAGAGGCGAATGTTGTCAAGGCTAGTGGCAACGATTCAGATTCGGATTCTTCGGGCTACTCGTTATCTGCACTGCCGTCAGTTTGTGTTGCCTACTCTACAGAGTGGATATTGGATTCGGGTGCTACATACCACATTTGCCCTAGGAGGGATTGGTTCTCCAGCTTTCAGGAGTTGGAAAGAGGGGATTTCGTGCTCATGGGGAATGATCACAAATGCTCTATTGGTGGTATTGGTACTGTTCGGATCAGGATGAGTGACGGGGTGATTCGGGAGTTGGTTGGAGTGAGGTTCGTTCCTCAGTTGAAGAAGAACATCATTTCACTTGGAGCTTTGGAGGCAGCTGGCTATAGGGTGACCTTGGCGGATGCACGCTTGAAGGTTACATTTGGGTCCATGATTGTGATGAAGGGCGTCAGAAGAAGAAATTTGTATTATTTGCACGGAAGCACGGTGATTGATAGGGAAATGACGACTTCATCAGATTCGGCTAGACTGTGGCATTGTTTGGTGCTGGGGTATATGATTGGTAATACCGTGCATTGGTTGTTGAGGAGTGCTATGACCTGCAGATTGAAGTCCTGTGAGCACATTAGGATGAGCGAGACCGTGGTGGAGTTTGGCACTTCTATCCATCGAGCGAGGGGTCTTTTTGGAGGTGTTCAGTCAGGCATTTGGGGGCCTTCCAAGGAGGCATCATTGGGAGGTAATCGTATCTTGGTTTCCACAGTTGGTGATTGTTCTAGGCATTATTGGGTCGCGACCAGTTCCCGTTGGTGTAAAGTCCTAGAAGTCAACAACAATTGGAAGAAGTGTATTGGCAGAAAGGTAACTCATTGTTTCAGCTTTGGTAGGGGTCCTTTCTTGCGTTGGTGCCGAGCTCACGGCAATAGGAGACACTTCATTGGTGTGGAGACTTTGGGGCGACGAGATGAGATGACAGTTTCGATGGGTCGTTCCTTTCTGGAGGAGGATCGGCGTTTGATGTCGAGCATTGGCATTGGTGTGCGGGCTTCGACATATTTGGGTCATCTTATGCATAGGTCGCCGACTGCTGCTTTAGGAGTTATTAGATCTGGTGGAGCTGCTTCAGATTTTGGGTCGCGTCGGATATTTGGATACCCAGCATTTGGTCACATCGTGGATGTGAGATTGGATCCGATTGCGCGTTTGGGGTTCGGAGGCTCAGTTGATTATCGTTTGGGAGCTTCTGATTTTGTTCTGAGCAGGTATGTCACTTTTGACTCTCGGCAGGTGGAGAGTGTTGATCAGGTCATTTGGATATCGCAGCAGGTGGAGAGTGATGCTACTCCACGTTGGGTGGAGATTACTCCACATACTCCAGATCATACTGCGTCATTTGGGATTCCAGCTAAGGTGACACAGGTTGGAGATCATTTGGTTTTGGATGCAGATGATGGATTGGTTTTGGATTCAGTTGCAGCTGGTAGATATAGTTTGGATATGGCCATTGGTTTACCTCAGGTGGAGGTGTTTGATTTGTCTCAATTTGGGGTCATTGGGAATACTATCAGTTGCAGATCGTTTGGTGATATTGGAGAAGAGTTGCAGACTTTTCTATTTGATTGAGGGCCTTTGGAGGCCGTTTGGGTGAACTACGTGAAGGCTTGATTCCTTGGGCAAAGGATACGTAGGCAGTCATTTTGATGCAGCCGATTTGGTGAGCGACATCGACATTTGGGGTGAGTGTTCACACTCTCATTTGGGTCTCAGCATGTGAGGCATTTGTTTGGTTGGTGTCGGCTCAGTTTTGGGAAAACTTCGCCGAGGTGGAGAATTGTGGAGAAGAATTGGAAAAAGCAGATTTTTGGTCATAAGTCGACTCATGCACAGGCATAAGTCGACTTATGGTAAGTCGACTTATGTTGGTGCATGAGTCGACTTACGTTCTGCTCTGGATTGTTGGTTTTTTGCTCTGCCAAGTCGACTTATCAGGTCTGATAAGTCGACTTATGATCTCTTCTCCAGTTGCTGTTTTTCGCTCTGCCAAGTCGACTTATGCAGACTGATAAGTCGACTTATGACGGGTTTTTTGGAAAGTTCAGGTTCCTATTTGCAGTCTGTTTGGGTTTCTGTTTTGGTATAAATACCAATACGATTTGAGGGTTTTGTGAGGAGAGTTTTGGGGTTTTGGAGCACAGAAAAAGAGAGATCTTTCTGAGCTATTTGTTAGGGTTATTGGTTGAGAGATTGAGAGATTTGTTGGTGAGATTAGTTGGTTCGTTTGAGCGATTTGTAATCTCAATTTGTACTCTCCTTCTCTATTAGTGAAAACCCACCCCCTTCTTGCCCCGTGGACGTAGGCAATTTGCCGAACCACGTAAAACCTTGGTGTTTGTGTTTTGTTTGGTCTTTCTCTCGGCGTTCGTTGGTTTGGTTTCTCAAAGCATCAGTCACAACAAGTGGTATCAGAGCACGGGCAACGCTTGGGCTATTTGGAGGAGTAGATCGCTTTGGAAGTTCATCTAGGGCTTCGTTTGGTGATAAAGGTGGGATCTTTTTTTGTAAAAATCTCGTCTTTTTCAGTTTGGATCTATTTCTCGTTTGTTTCCGCATTGGTTTGGTGGTGCCTTGAGGATTATGGCCGAGAAAGAAGGAGTTGTGGGCAGTACTTCCGGCGTGAAGACCGTCCAAAGCTTGAATATCCACTCAATGAAGATTGATGTGGAAAAGTTCAATGGCACAAACAATTTTGGACTTTGGCGATGCGAAGTCATGGATGCGCTCAACGCGCAAAATTTGGAAGATACGTTGGAGTTGGACGGGAAACCGGACAACATTGATGAGAAGGTTTGGAAAAAGATGAATCGAACGGCGTGTGGTGTGATTAGGTCTTGTCTCACTCAAGATCTAAAGTATGATGTGATCAATGAGACTTCTGCAAAGAAGATTTGGGAGATCCTTGAGAGCAAGTATTTGACCAAGAGTGTGGAGAATCGCTTGCATTTGAAGAGGAGGCTTTACCGCTTCCAGTTGAAGAAAGGAACCTCCATTGGTGATCACATGAACCACTACACGAAGCTTCTTGCGGATTTGGCGAATGTGGATGTTAAGATTGAAGATGAGGACAAGGCGTTGTTGCTATTGAGTTCCTTGCCTGACGAGGAATATGAGACCTTCGTTCTTACTCTTATTAATGGGAAGGCATCTCTTTCGTATAGTGAGGTCACCGCTGCACTTGTGAATTATCAGCTTCGAAAGAAGGATAAGGAGACTTCGTTTGAGCCGGTAGCGGGGGCGTTGGTCGCAAGAGCAAAGGGTCCAAACCGTAGTGGGAGGTCGCAGTCTAGAGGGGCACATCTTGGAGTTCGTAAGAATCAATGTGCCTTTTGCAAAGAAGATGGACATTGGAAAGCCGATTGCCCAAAGTTAGTTGATCGAGCCGGGAAGAATAAGGGAAAAGCTATTCAAGCTTCAGAGGCGAATGTTGTCAAGGCTAGTGGCAACGATTCAGATTCGGATTCTTCGGGCTACTCGTTATCTGCACTGCCGTCAGTTTGTGTTGCCTACTCTACAGAGTGGATATTGGATTCGGGTGCTACATACCACATTTGCCCTAGGAGGGATTGGTTCTCCAGCTTTCAGGAGTTGGAAAGAGGGGATTTCGTGCTCATGGGGAATGATCACAAATGCTCTATTGGTGGTATTGGTACTGTTCGGATCAGGATGAGTGACGGGGTGATTCGGGAGTTGGTTGGAGTGAGGTTCGTTCCTCAGTTGAAGAAGAACATCATTTCACTTGGAGCTTTGGAGGCAGCTGGCTATAGGGTGACCTTGGCGGATGCACGCTTGAAGGTTACATTTGGGTCCATGATTGTGATGAAGGGCGTCAGAAGAAGAAATTTGTATTATTTGCACGGAAGCACGGTGATTGATAGGGAAATGACGACTTCATCAGATTCGGCTAGACTGTGGCATTGTTTGGTGCTGGGGTATATGATTGGTAATACCGTGCATTGGTTGTTGAGGAGTGCTATGACCTGCAGATTGAAGTCCTGTGAGCACATTAGGATGAGCGAGACCGTGGTGGAGTTTGGCACTTCTATCCATCGAGCGAGGGGTCTTTTTGGAGGTGTTCAGTCAGGCATTTGGGGGCCTTCCAAGGAGGCATCATTGGGAGGTAATCGTATCTTGGTTTCCACAGTTGGTGATTGTTCTAGGCATTATTGGGTCGCGACCAGTTCCCGTTGGTGTAAAGTCCTAGAAGTCAACAACAATTGGAAGAAGTGTATTGGCAGAAAGGTAACTCATTGTTTCAGCTTTGGTAGGGGTCCTTTCTTGCGTTGGTGCCGAGCTCACGGCAATAGGAGACACTTCATTGGTGTGGAGACTTTGGGGCGACGAGATGAGATGACAGTTTCGATGGGTCGTTCCTTTCTGGAGGAGGATCGGCGTTTGATGTCGAGCATTGGCATTGGTGTGCAGGCTTCGACATATTTGGGTCATCTTATGCATAGGTCGCCGACTGCTGCATTAGGAGTTATTGGATCTGGTGGAGCTGCTTCAGATTTTGGGTTGCGTCGGATATTTGGATACCCAGCATTTGGTTACATAGTGGATGTGAGATTAGATCCGATTGCGAGTTTGGGGTTCGGAGGCTCAGTTGATTATCGTTTGGGAGCTTCTGATTTTGTTCTGAGCAGGTATGTCACTTTTGACTCTCGGCAGGTGGAGAGTGTTGATCAGGTCATTTGGATATCGCAGCAGGTGGAGAGTGATGCTACTCCACGTTGGGTGGAGATTACTCCACATACTCCAGATCATACTGCGTCATTTGGGATTCCAGCTAAGGTGACACAGGTTGGAGATCATTTGGTTTTGGATGCAGATGATGGATTGGTTTTGGATTCAGTTGCAGCTGGTAGATATAGTTTGGATATGGCCATTGGTTTACCTCAGGTGGAGGTGTTTGATTTGTCTCAATTTGGGGTCATTGGGAAGGAAGAGTTGCAGACTTTTCTATTTGTTTGAGGGCCTTTGGAGGCCGTTGGATGAACTACGTGAAGGCTTGATTCCTTGGGCAAGAGGATACGTAGGCAGTACTTCCTAGAGACCATTGGTTTGGTGGTGTTTTGAGGATTATGGCCGAGAAAGAAGGAGTTGTGGGCAGTACTTCCGGCGTGAAGACCGTCCAAAGTTTGAATATCCACTCGATGAAGATTGATGTGGAAAAGTTCAATGGCACAACATTTGAAGATGAGACTTTATCGCTTCCAATTGAAGAAGAGGACATCCATTAGTGATCACATAAACCACTACACGAAGCTTCTTGCAGATTTGGCGAATGTAGATGTCATTGTTGAAGATGAGGACAAGGCGTTGTTATTATTGAGTTCCTTGCCTGACCAGGAATATGAGACATTTGTCCTTATTCTTATTAATGGGAAGACACCTCTTTCATATAGTGAGGTCATCGCTGCATTAGTGAATTACCAACTCAGAAAGAAGGACAAGAAGACTTCTATTGAGCCGGTAGCGGGGGCATTGGTTGCAAGAGCAAAGGGTCCAAACCGAGGTAGAAGGCCACATTCTAGAGGAGCACATCTTATAATTCGTAGGAATCAGTATGGTTTTTATAAAGAAGATGGACATTGGAAAGCTGAATGCCCAAAGTTGAATGATCAAACCGGGAAGAATAAGGGGAAAGCTGTACAAGCTTCAGAGGTGAATATTGTCAAGACTAGTGGCAACAATTCAGATTCGGATTCTTCCGGCTACTCATTATCTGCACTGTCGTCAGTCTGTGTTGCCTACTCTATAGAGTGGATATTAGATTTGGGCGTTACATACCATATTTATCCTAGGAGAGATTGGTTTTCCAGCTTTCAGGAGTTGGAAAGAGGGGATTTCGTTGTAACGCCCCGCCCCGGAATCCCGGAGTCGGTACGCTACTAGATCTGATGGACTGGCCTCACAAACCACCACATATCTTTTCAGCACGTTTTGTCCTCACTCACGCGCTCCCTGGAAAACTTCTCAGGGGGTCACCCATCCTAGAATTTCTCCAGGCCAAGCACGCTTAACTTTGGAGTTTCTAAGAGTTGGGTTTCCGAAAAGAAGATGCATCTTGGTGGTATGAGTATTCCAATCAAATCTATCAATACTAATCATATCGCCCTCTCAAGGGTTGGGGTATTACAATCTCCCCCACTTAAACTCGTAACGTCCTCGTTGCGCTAAATCATATCATCCAAGACCGTACCATCCGTGTGAGATTCTAGAGGTGACTCCTACAGCCTCAAGAGGTGGCTCCCGCCCTCTCGACGTAGCACTTTGCGCCGCATAGCACTTAGCTCTCACAATTCCGGTTGGTTTGGCTCTGATACCATTTGTAACGCCCCGCCCCGGAATCCCGGAGCCGGTACGCTATTAGATCTGATGGACTGACCTCACAAACCACCACATGTCTTTTCAGCACGTTTTGTCCTCACTCACGCGCTCCCTGAAAAACTTCCCAGGGGGTCACCCATCCTAGAATTTCTCCAGGCCAAGCACGCTTAACTTTGGAGTTTCTAAGAGTTGGGTTTCCGAAAAGAAGATGCATCTTGGTGGTATGAGTATTCCAATCAAATCTATCAATACTAATCATATCACCCTATCAAGGGTTGGGGTATTACAATGCTCATGGGGAATGATCACAAATGCTCTATTGGTGGTATCGGTACCGTTCGGATCAGGATGAGTGACGGGGTGATTCAGGAGTTAGTTAGAGTGAGGTTCGTTCCTCAGTTGAAGAAGAACATCATTTCACTTGGAGCTTTGGAGGCAGCAGGCTATAGGGTGACCTTGGCGGATACATGCTTGAAGGTTACATTTGGGTCCATGATTGTGATGAAGGGCGCCAGAAAGAGTAACTTATACTATTTGCTTGGGAGCACGGTGATTGATAGAGCTCTGACGACTTCATTGGGTTTGGCTAGATTGTGGCGTTGTTTGGTGCTGGGGTATTTGATTGGTGATGTCGTGCATAGGTTGTTGAGGAGTGCTTTGACCTGCAGATGGAAGTCCTTTGAGCATATTGGGATGAGCAAGACCGAGGTGGAGTTTGGCACTCCTATCCATCAAGCGAGGGGTCTTTTAGGAGGTGTTCAGTTAGGCATTTGGGGGCCTTCCAAGGAGGCATCATTGGGAGGTAATCGTTTTGTAGTTTCCATAATTGGTGATTGTTCTAGGCATTATTGGATCGCGACCAGTTCCCGTTGGCGTAAAGTCCTAGAAGTCAATAACAATTGGAAGAAGTGTATTGGCAGAAAGGTAACTCGTTGTTCTAGCTTTGGTAGGGGTCCTTTCTTGCGTTTATGCCGAGCTCACGGCAATAGGAGACACTTCATTGGTGTGGAGACTTTGGGGCGACAAGATGAGATGACAGTTTTGATGGGTCGTTCCTTTCTAGAGGATGATCGACATTGGTTGTCGAGCATTGGTTCCGGAGCTTCGACATATTTGGGTCATCTTAGTCATAGGTCGCCGACTGCTGCATTAGGAGTTATTGGATCTGGTAGAGCTGCTTCAGATTTTGGTCGGCGTCGGATATTTGGTTACCCAATATTTGGTCACATCGAGGATGTGAGATTTGATCCGATTGCGCGTTTGGGATTCGGAGGCTCATTTGATTATCGTTTGGGAGCTTCTGATTTTGTTCTGAACAGGTATGTCACTTTTGACTCTCGGCAGGTGGAGAGTGTTGATCAGGTCGTTTGGATATCGTAGCAGGTGGAGGGTGATGCTACTTCACGTTGGGTGGAACTTATTCCACATACTCTAGATCATACTGCGTCATTTGGAATTCCAGCTGAGGTGTCACAGGTTAGGGATCATTTGATTTCGGATGCAAATGATGGATTGGTTTTGGATTCGGTTGCAGCTGGTGGACATGATTTGGATACGTCCATAAATAGAGACACGTTTTTTAGGGTTTCTTTGGCTTTGTTTAGGCTTTGATTGGGCTTTGATTAAGCATTGATTGAGGGATATTTGGAGCACAAAAAGAGATATTTTTTGAGCTTTTGGTTATGGTTTTGTTTGGAGAGATTAAGAGTTTTGTTGGTGAGATTAGTTTGTTCCTTCGAGTGATTTGTAATCTTAATTTGTACTCTTCTTCTCTATTAGTGAAAACCACATCCCCTTCTTGCCCCGTGGACATAGGCAACTTGTCGAACCACGTTAAAATTGATGTTTTGTTTGTGCATTGATATTTAGTTTGTTTGGCTCTCTTGGATTGGCGTTTGGTTTGGTTCCTCGACACAGCTTTTGGCACAACAAGTTCTACATACGTCTTTGGTTGACAAATCTTGTAATAATTATTTTTTAGGAATTTACAAACGGGTGCCCATGCCCAATCTATAATAATAACTGAACCCTAATTACCAAAAACTAAACCCAACACCCACCCCTTGAAGCGAGTGATAGCCGCACTCGCTTTACGCCGACCCAGCTCAGTTCTGTCTCCATCTCAAATTGAGACAGTTGTGAAACTTGGTAATAGGTTATGCGGGTGAGAGCTTAGCTTGGAAATTTAACTTATACATTATTTAATGCATCTTTTGCATTTCGTCTGATACTATTGGAATTAAAATCTGTAAGTGGTATTTTAAGTTGTATCCAAAGAATTATAAACATTACTTCTGGTAAAAATTCGTTTCAACTGTAAATGTTACTGCGTTATGCCCCATGAAAATGGACAATTAACCTTCAGAGAGGGACATTTGACTAAGCTGCTGCTGCAAAGTTTAGTAAGCCACTGGGCTCAGCCTACTTAATTAGACTTACCTTGAGCCCATAGCCCCAGGCCTACCTAGTCTATTCACATTATGCTCGTGGGCTAAGCCTAATATCTCATACTAAAACTCACGGTGACTTAATAAACACAATCTTAATTTCAATAACTTATTGGGTTTTAATCAAAATTCCCAAATTTAATTATAAGGATCATAAATTCAGATTTAGACTGGATTATTACCAGGTATCAAAGTCTATTGTTACCACTAAACAATAAATTATTCCATCATGTTGCTTGAGATGGAGTCGATTTTGCCTAACTAATCAAATTAAATCAAGAGTGCTGCTACGGAGACTCAAAATATGGGACCAAGGGATGGGACATGTGAGGTGTCCCCTCCCTATTACTGAGTTAGCATGGCCAACTTATTATGCAATAGAGAGGGGACACCTCACCTGTCCCCTCCATTGGTCCCATATTTTGGGTCCTTAAATCATTTTTCTTAAATCAAAAGTGATAGCATACTATCTACTCGTAGAGTGAAAATTAATGCGCCGTCTCTCTCACAATTTGAATGCTTGTGAAGTTCCGAGTCAAATTTTTTCGATGCAAATATAGCTCTAGTGCACACGAGAATTCAACAAGCATTATGTCATCTATTAATGAGATTTCACACTAAAAATAATTCGCACGGTGATTCTTAATGAGGAGTCTTGGATGTCCTCATTGAATACAATCACATGTTGAGAATTTACTTGGAAATTGTTGGAACCAAAAGAAAATATGACTTGTTTGCATCCTGTTAGATCTCGTACAGTGCAATGTACATGCCCAACACCAACGTATATTGAAAAACAGATGATATTAATAAATAAGCGGACATTCCACTACTATATACATATAAATATTATTCAAAATCTTAATTAAACAGGATTTTCCTCATAAAGAAAGAGAAAAACACCATGGCAACTACCAAATTACTCTCTCTTTCTAGATCTCAAAATCGACACCAAAAAATTCTTCGCTCTCACCCAAATTAATCAAGTTTGGATTTGTATTAACAAAGTATAATTGACATTCCACTCTAAAAGTTACAGTAGAAAGAGTATTTCCTTTAATAAATTAAAAAGCGAGCTAACTAGCGGGACTAATTTAAAACAACTTTTTTAATTATTGGGGGACCTAACAATGATTTGAGGTACTGTAATCCAAAAAGAAGAAAGATTGAAGGACTAGAAAGAAAATAACGAAATGGTAATCCACGGAATGTTTTGAGTCGCACGGGAAATTTCATCGCCTCTAAAGTTTCCAAAACCCAACATCTCATTGAGATCTGCTCCCCATGCCACGCTCCAAACATCAAGCTCCAAAAGTTGTGCTTAATTTACTGTATCCCATTTTACAAGTAAAGACATCAGCAGAAAACCTCTACATCATGTTTCTCGAAATAAGAAAAATGAAGTGAGAATTCGAGGTCACAACTAACAAATTAAGAGACGGGAGGAATTTATAAACATATCAAAAGAACAGTTTCCTTGC
>NC_033795.1:14599171-14643893 GCF_001876935.1 Asparagus officinalis | reverse complement strand
CCCCCCCCCCCCCCCCCCCCCCGGATAAAAAAAACTCTAGCATCTTCATAATCACTTGTCCAGATACAAATGAAGTGCTATAGTTTGCCAAGATATATTGGATTTAATCTAATAAATCTATTTGTGGGTACATATGATTAATCAATGTATATTGCTATCTTTCAGGATAACCCACTAAAGTGATCAATTAATTTAGGTTAATGTGTATTTAAATAAATCATAGGGTTATATGTGCAGATACCAGATTGTAATTGTTATTTGTTGAGGGGCCAAATTGCAAATTTACAACATCTATAAATAAGAGGTTATGGTCCCTAATCTAGGGTTACATTCTCTAATTCTCTTCACCCCCATCTAGAGAGAAATTCGGCTATAGAGAAACCCTAAGGTTAGAAGATCCAAAACCCATCTCAGGTTTCATCTATGGATTCAGGTATAAGCTTATGCTCTTTTGATTATTGTTAATCTCTTCGAATTAATCATGGCTTTATGGTTTTAGATCTCAAGTTTTTATTAGATCTAACAAGATATTCTATTTCTATAGGATAAATTTCACAAACCCCTTATTAACTTGAGCTGTTTGCCACGAGAAAAGACCAAGTAAGGCAGCTCATGACAATAAATGGGCATTCAATAGTTATCGACCTTTGGTTATTGAACTTCACGATTCGTGCACCAATATAAGATTTGATATCCCTTAAATGCACATTAGTTGTCGTGGACCGTCGTAATACTTTCTAGTTTGGCATATAACTCTCCTACACTAAATATAACAGAGAAAATTTACCCTATTCTATACTAACATTAAAAGAATGTCTATGTTACTTATCCTATTGTTACTGTATGAATAAAAGTCTATTGTAGACAAGTGAAATACATGTGATGTTATGATCGAATTGGTATATTTCTTTCTTCAGTCCTGAATACTTTTCTAACCAAACAGTATAACATGCTGACCTGCAGGTTAATAATGACAATTACATAGATGGATGGATGGATAGACAGAGATGCATTGAATAAGATCTCATGATGAAACCCATGCGCATTCATGAAAAATACTACGTAGATACAGTAGATATAAGCAGCATCAGTACAAGCAAGCAACCTCATCACTCCTCATTAATAACCCCCCCAAAAAAAAACCCACACCCACACACAAGTCTCATGCATGAATCTAGTAAAGCACTGACTCCTGCATCACACCTTACGCTTGAAACCCTAATTAATTAAAGCATCTTACACTTTTTCCCCCCACAAAGTACCAAACTTTTACTTTTTTTACACTTTCCATCTGCATCCAAAGATCCTATCACCACCCAGTCAAGTTACCCCACGTGGCACAGCTAAGACAACTCGGTGGTGACAGGATCTCAGCAGCAAGCAGACCCTGGCGATCACCACCTCGGTTGATCCCGTCAACTCCCCGGTGAGAATACCCCATTCCAAATCTCGGCAAAGGCCTGAAGAATTTGAGGGTGATGGCGAGGAGAATTGAGGGACAAAAACAAATGCAGCAGCTCTTTAAGATCATCCCAACTGTAAATCTCCTTCTCAACTATCATCTGCAGCATCGAATCCCTGAAATCTAAATAGGGATCAGAGCTCTCTTTCTCTACAGCAACACTATCCTCAACCACTCCCTTCTTCCTCTTACTCTGTTTTGGGCTCAAGAAGGCTTGTGAAGGCGGTGAAGTAACATTTGAAGGAGAGAATGAGGAGCTAGTGTTGGTTGTGGTTGTGATGCTCTCTGTTGAAGGAGAGAAAATGCTTGGGTAATTTGTATGGGTTTTTCTTTGCTTGGGAAAGAAATACGAGAGCTTTGGTTTTCTGCAGTTGCAGCCAATGTCGACGATGGCTGGCTGTCTGACGTGGAACTTTCTGCGAGTCGAAGACATGGGTTTGAAGGATTGAGGGGTTTAGAGAAACGGGCAGGTGTCAAATTTTGATCTTGGAGCTTAATGAAGGAGAAGTGATTATGGAGTTCGTCGCTGCTGGTGAGAGCAAAGAGATGAAAAAAGAGTTGGATTTTTTTTTTCCTGAAGGAGAAGCAAATGGCTGTGTCTTGAGCTATATAGAGAGAGAAAAGTAAGGAGTTAATTGAGACAAAAAAGTTTCAGAGGGAGGGGGTATTTTGAGATTTTTGAGCAAGTTGGTTAGTGTTAATAGGGACATGTGATCTTGAGGGCCGCCCTTTAAAAAGGGTTCTGTAGATTATTCAGTCTTGCTCTTTAATTTAGTTTATAGGAATATTATGAGAATCCAAAGAAGGGAAAATTGTAAAGCGTGACGGATTCATGATAAAATATGCATCCAATAAATTTTAGCCCTTCAATCATTAAATTTTAGAATTCATGTACATATATTCAAGGATTGATATTTTTTAAATACACATTTAATATCATCAAACGGATACTTTCTTAGAAGGAAATAGTTTTTGCTAGGTGTTGAATTTAGAAAGCTACTTAGCTTAGGATGCATGGTTGAGTTTTATAAGTTACGGGATCCTAAATTGACTTGTACATTAGCTGCAAAAATTATTTTCAGCTTATGAATTTGTTGGGGTTTGCCCCTTAGATTTGGGAGGCAATTACACCATAAATACGGTTATATTGTCACCTACAATTTTGAGATATAGATGCTATCTAGCTCTATGAGTGAAGAACCAAATAATTAACAAATAGTTTTTGGTCATATTCGATATGATAATTCAATTAACTGTAACGAAATAATTTTAGCATTCGATTCATAAACAAATAAAATATAACTAAATGTGTATTTGATTTGTTTGATTATTTGTTGAGGGGGGTTAGTCAAGTAAAACTCAAAATTGAAATTAGGATAATTGTATGGGATAAAATTTTACAATGTTAGTCAATTAGAACTAGATCTATGATAAATGTTTATAGTATTAGTCAACTAGAACTAAAACAATGTTAGAACTAGGAGAATGGCATAAAACTATCTCACTTTTTTTTATTTCTCTATACAAATATGAGAGTTCTAGTCTCTCAAATTATCCCAAGTTTTGGGCTAGAACTACTTGGTAAAAACCTAGAACTCTCTAGTTCTTATTTTCAGTTTTCATATTTCTTTTTGTTTTCCCTCCATCCTCTCTTCCTCTAATAGTCAGCATCATCATCTGACCATGCCGTCATACTAGACTGTCTTTCCTCTTAATCCTCTCTTTATATGTTATTTTCTTTTTTTATCAACCATTAGATTTATATAATTATTTAAAAAACCATAGATCCTAATTTATTTCAAAGATTATTGACATTGAAATGAAGGCGAAGCAGACTTGTGGGTGTAAAAAAGGACTACGAAAAACTTTAAAGTTTTTAGACCTGCACTATAATAACTCACAAAAATAAAAAATTATGAAGTATTATTGGAGTTATTATTAAAAATATATTGTATTGTAACCAAAAGCTATTCAACAATAACTAACATTATATTAAACAATTATTAATAAATAATAGTAAGTTTAAAATATAAAATATTAGTTGTTGCGCGTCGTGCAGAAGTGTGCTCGACAACCAAACGAGTCGGTGTGCGATGAGAGAAGAAAACCAAAACCAGACACGAGTGCAATTCACCAAAATATGGCACAAACCAAACCAAATAGAGATATACATGGTTCGGCAATTGCCTACGTCCAAGGGGAGAGGATGGAGAGATTTTACTATATGGATGAGAAATACAACGAGTTACAACTCGCACAATCTCTCAAATATAACACTAACCAAAGATCTCAACTCTCTCACAATATCTCCCTCTCTAAGTGCTCAAAACAATGCTAATTCTCTCCTTAAGAAACCCTAAAAATCGTGTTTGTATTTATACCAAACACCAATCCAAAACCAACTGGGAAAAACGAACTGGCCCAATTACTCGCTTCGCGGTTGATCGGCCAGAAACCCAAATTTCGGTCCTGTAAAAAGCACACTTTCGGTCGACCGCACGAGCGTGGCTGGTCGACCGACCCGAACAGGGTTTCAGACCATGTATTTATTGTGCACGAAATCGGTCGACCGGCCTATGCCGTTCGATCGACCGACCCGCAACCAAACTGTATATGCTGATTTTTCACGTTTTTCTCAATTCTTTCGTCGTTTTCAATAATTCTCCACCTCGGCGAAGTGTTTCCAAAACTTAGTCGACACCAACATAAGCACCAATGCGTCGTCTCGCCAAATCCGGTTGCATCAATGTGGTTGCCTACGTACCCCCTCTCCTAAGGGATCAAGCTGCCCGTAGTTCATCCAAATGGCCGCAAACGGCCTCAACAATCTCGAATTTGTAACAAGTTTCTACAATAATCAAACTTGTTGCTCGGGACCACCTTCGTGAGCATATCCGCTGGATTATCTTTTGTATGGACCTTCACAAGCTCCACATCCCCATCTTCAAGAACATCTCGAACGAAGTGATAACGAACGTCGATATGCTTCGTCCTCGCATGAAAGACATTATTCTTCACCAAATAAATAGCACTCATGCTATCATAATAAATGGTGACGGATCGTTGCGAAACACCAAGATCCTCCAAAAGTCCTCGAAGTCAAATTGTCTCCTTAACAGCCTTTGTAATCGCCATATACTCTGCATCCATCGTTGACAAAGTCACTGTAGACTGTAATGTGCATCTCCAACACACCGGCGTACGGGTCAAAGTGAACACATACCCTGTCGTCGACCGGCGTTTATCCAAATCTCCAGCGTAGTCTGAACCTACGTATCCAATGCATAGCTGCCCACCACTAGTGTCCCGCTCAAAAACCAAACTAACGTTGATGGTACCTCGAATGTACCTCAAAATTCATCTCACGGCATCCCAATGACCCGGTCCCGGGTCGTGCATGTATCTCAAAACCATGCTCACTGCCTGTGACAAATCCGGCCTCGTACAAATCATGATGTACATCAAACTTCCAACTGCGCTCGCATATGGAGTCTTCGACATCAACTATCTATCTTCAACTGTCTTTGGTGAAAGGTCAGTTAAAAGCTTCAAATGGGCTCTCAATGGTACACTAACTGGCTTTGTCTCCATGCTCACATTAAATCGCTATAGGACCTTCTTCAAATAAGCCACTTGTGTCAAACAAATTATGCCACTATATCTGTCTCTGCCGATCTTCATCCCTAAAATGCGCTTCGCTTCACCCAAATCCTTCATCTCAAACTCGCTCGAAAGCTGAATCTTCAATCTATCTATTGCGGATGTGGTAGTAGAAGCAACCAACATGTCATTGATATAAAACAGTAAGTAAATGTACGCACCTCCATGCAACTTGTGATAATACACGTAAGGATCAAACTGGCTCCTAATTTACGAATGACCGAGCATAAACTCATCGAATCGCCTATACCACTGTCGCGGAGATTGCTTCAAATCGTATAGCGGTTTCTTCAATCTGCAAACCAATTTCTCCTTCCCTACAGCTCGAAACCCCAATGGCTGAGTCATATAGATTTTCTCATTAAGATCACCATAAAGAAATGTCATTTTCACATCTAACTGATCTAATTCTAAACCATACTGTGCCACCAATGCTAGCAAAATATGATTCGAAGAGTGCTTCACCACCGGAGAGAAGATCTCATTGTAGTCAATACCTTCCTCCTGTGCATAGCCCTTCGCTACAAACCTAGCTTTGAACCTCACGGGAGTGCCCTTAATGTCCTCCTTCTTCATATACACCCACTAGTAACCAATAGCCTTCCGACCCTTTGGAAGATCGACAAGCTCCCATGTGTCGTTCCTGTGAAGAGACTCTATCTCCTCCTGCATAGCCACCTGCCACAAATCACCCTCCAAACTCTGCTCGGCCTCTCTGAATGTAGTAGGAACCGTCTCATCGATACTCTCCACCGGAAGTGAATATGCAACGATTGTGTCTGTATACCTCGCTGACATCCATATGTCTCTCCTCGGCCTTCGAACTGCAATATAATCATGAACCTGAGCCGTCAGTCCCTGATCCTGCTCAACTGTATCTGTATCCTCCAAATCATCACCGTGCTCGCCTGGTGTCACATCAGTCGACATTCTAATAGATACGGTCTTATCTGGACATTGTGGAGCTGCATCAATCTCCACCACCTGTGATATCTCCTCTTTCGGTGTGCTCTCCACCTGACGAGAGCTAAAAAGCAAGATCGAAGCTTCATAAAATGTGACGTCTCTACTCAGCACAATCTTCTTATCAACTGGATCTCAAAACTTGTATCTTTTGGCACCACACTTGAATTCTACAAATATGACATTCCTAGCTCAAGGTTCTAATTTATCAGTCTTCACATGATAAAATGCATGGCACCCAAATACATTGAGCTGATCATAATCGCGTGCTGGCTCTCTCGACCACATCTCTATAGGGGTTTTCCCCTCAATCGCAGATGAAAACATCCTATTAATGAGGTGGCTCGCATAAGAAAGTGCCTTGGCTCAAAAGATCTTCTCCAAACCACTATGCGATAATAAATATCGGACCTTCTCTAGTAAAGACCGATTCAATCTCTCTGTCACCCCATTTTGCTGCAGCGTATGACTAACTATGAAATATCTCTCTATGCCCTTGTCTTTAACATAGCTGCTGAAAAGGGTCTGAAGTATATTCGCCACGGTTGTCGGATCTCAATGTCTTGATCTTTCTCCCACTCTACATTTCTAATATCCTCTTTCACTCCACAAATATCTCTAGAACTTCACTCTTCTTCGTCATGGTGTACACCCAACAATGCCTAGAATAGTCATCAACAAACGTGATGAACTAACGTCGACCACCAAGTGATGTCGTCTTGGTGGGACCCCAAACATCTGTGTGCACGTAGTCCAAGATGCCTCTCATCCTTTGTATGGTTGTCCTAAACTTTACATTTGTCTTCTTATCAAGAACACAATGCTTACAGAATTCTATCTTTTCACTCTTGGCTCCCTTCAATAGCCCCTGCTTGCACAAAGCCTGCAGTGACTTTTCACCTGTGTGCCCCAATCTATAATGCCAAAGTCTGCTCGTGTCCGCCTATGAAACAGCTGAAGCTACCTGGCCAATCTCGGTGCTCCCCTTCAGATAATATAAATTTCTACTGCGGACTCTCTTCATCACCATTAAAGATCCCTTAGTAACTTTTGCTACAGCGTTCTCAAAAGTAACCTTGAATCTCTTTGCCTCCAAAGCTCCAACGGAAATAAGATTCTTCTTCAACTGAGAAACAAATCTCACTTCATTCAACTCACGAACAACTCCATCTTGCATCCAAATCCCGACGGTACCTATCCCATAAATGCCACAGGATAGATCATTTCCCATGACTACAACGCCCACATCGAGCTTCTCGAAAGATGCAAACCAATCCCGTCGGGGAGTCACATGATAAGTAGCGCCAGAATCCAACATCCAATTCGATGCATCCGCATGGTTCACTTCTTAAGTAATCAATAGAGAAAAGCAGGAATCATCACCTCTAGCGACGTTTACCTCATTGGCCTTCGGGCCCTTCTTCTTGCTATTCTCATTCTCTCTGAGCTTCGGACAATCTCTCTTCCAATGTCTTTATTTCTTGCAGAACGCACACTGGTTCTTTGCTAATTGATGGTGGCCCCTTGACTTTGACCTACTTCGATTACCATCTCTTGGATATAGACTCTTTCCTCTCGTCGACAAGGCCTCTCCTGAAGTACTAGCTCGGGAAGACTCTTTATCCTTCCTCCTTAAATTGTAATTTGTCAAAGCATTAGTCACTTCACTGTAGGTGATGGAAGATCTACCATTTAACAAAGTGAGCACGAATGTATCATACTCCTCATCGGGTAAGGAGCCTAACAAAATAATCGTCTTGTACTCATCCGATATCTTCTCATCCACATTCGCCAAGTCCGACAATAACTTTGTATAGTTATTCACATAAGCCGCAAGTGAGGTACCCTTGGACATCTGGAATCTGAACAATCTTCGCAGCAAGTGCAACCGATTCTCAACACTCTTCATAAGGTACTTGTTGTTAAGAATGTCCCACATCTTCATCGCAGACATCACTCCAATCACATCATATTTCAGCTCTTGTTACAAACACGATCTGATCACCCCACAAGCATTTCTATTCATCTTGTCTCATATTGCCTCATCATACTTCGGTGGCCTCTCATGGACCATGATGGTATCTTCCAAATTTTGAGCATTGAGAACGTCCTGTACGTCGCTCATCCACAAACTAAAATTGATTTTATCGTCATACTTCACAACACTAATCTTAGTATTTTGAAATGCAACCTGAACTGTACTCGTCATCGCCTTACTACTTTTACCAACTTCTTCTCCAATTGTAAACTAACTCTAATTGTAAAGAGAGATTCGAAATTTGTTAGAATTGAGAAATTACCCAACTAAACCTTAGATAGAATTCTAAACACGATATCCTAACCACACGAGGAAAGCGAGATTTCCAAACGGCAACTCCGCAACGCTATCTCCACCGAAGCCTAAATATCCAAGATCCAAGCTTCCAACAATGAATCTTCCTCCACCCAATGCAAAATCCTAGATCTGAAACCCTAAAGCTTTGATACCAATTGTTGTGTGCCGTGCGGAAGCGTGCTCGACAACCAAACGAGTCGGCATACGATGAGAGAAGAAAACCAAAACCAGACACGAGTGAAATTCACCAAAATGCGACACAAATCAAACCAAACAGAAATATACGTGGTTCGACAATTGCCTACGTCCACGGGGATAGGATGGAGAGATTTCACTATATGGAGGAGAAATACAACGGGTTACAACTCAGACAATCTCTCAAATATAACCCTAACCAAAGATCTCAACTCTCTCACAATATTTCCCTCTCTAAGTGTTCAAAACAATGCTAATTCTCTCCTTAAGAAAACCTAAAAACCGTGTTTGTATTTATACCAAACACCAATCCAAAACCAACTGGGAAAAATGAACTGGCCCAATTACCTGCTTCGCGCTCGACCGGACACAGGCATGCGGTCGACCGGCCAGAAATCCAAATTTCAGCCCTGTAAACAATACACTTTCGGCCGACTGCACGAGCGTGGCCGGTCGACCGACCCGAACAGGGTTTCAAACCCTGTATTGTGCACGGAATAGGTCGACCGGCCTATGTCGTTCGGTCGATCGGCCTATGTCGTTCGGTCGATCGACCCGCAACCAAACTGTATATGCTGATTTTTTACGTTTTTTTCAATTCTTTCGCCGTTTTCAATAGTAGTTATATCATCAAAATAGAAAAATTATATAGTTTTTTATTATCACAAATTATCCCGCATCATCTTATCAACCTATCCCACTTCAAAAATCTATTCCCGATTATCCCACAAAATTTCTTACTTTCAAAATTTTATCCCACTTCAATATTTATCCCACTTTTTGTAAAACTGTTTTTATTGACTAACAACCCTTAAGAGTTTTACCTCTCAAAATTTGTACTGTTATATGCAAAATGTTATGTTTTTGACCCATTTATATTTTATAATTTAAATTCAACATGTATTTTTTTACAAACTTAAAGAGTTCCATGTCAGTTTAATATTCATAAAATGTAGATTATTAATCAAATAGATATACCATATTATTCGATAAATATTCTAAAATATTCTAAAATCATTTGTATTAGAATTCAAAGAAATTAAGAGTGATGTTGGAATTCATATTTGAAAATTTTAAACAAATACAAATACGAGCATCATGACATTCGATTCGACTGATACCCGCCCCTACTCTCTATAGCATTTTGATAGCAATGATTTTGCCTTTAATCATAACAGGGTAATATTTATTCATATCCAATATTAATCACTTTTTTTCCTCATTAGTAAAGTGCACGTGCGTTGCATGTGGGTATACTTGTTCAGGATTAAAAATTTTAAATGTGGACCGTAAAATGATGAAGTGAATCGATGATTTAGATTTTACCAATATTCATGTAATTAAGTTGGTTTCAATTTTGCCAATATTCATGAAACCCACATAAAGAACGTAATAAGAGATTTATGTGCTAAGATTATTAGATAATTTGATTGGCCAATAGCTAGAATACCTAAACTTATTTGGTAATGAGACAAAAAAAGGAACCAATTCATATCATGTTTTAAATTTAATTACCTTATCAAAGTCTATATTAATCATCAACATTTAAAGCTGAAACAAAACATACAGACATAGAGAGTCAAATTTACTAAATAGTAGATACCCGACGTGGATTAATAGAGTGAAAATATTATAACCCTATGCATGAACAAACTTATTCTATAAACACAATAGCAATATTAAAAAATGATCTAATATTAGAGATGGGAGACACATCTTTGCTCAATTTACACTAAGGTTCAAGCTATTTAAGGAAATGGTAATTAATAAGAGCTTTCCCAAATAAATTTCTTAAAGTTAAAACTAAAATTGACATATTTGAATGATGGAAATATATCATGCGAAGGGACTTGTCACTTGTTGAAGTTTCGTGACAATTACAAGAGAGACTGATTATGTCATTGTTTGGTGGAAAATTTACAGTAAAAGAAGCGAAAGGAAAATTGATTTGTATTCCTTTAATCTCAGTTACAATTTGGATTCCGATTACAAAAGAGAGGAGAATGAATCTGGATTCTCCCCTTTGTTTAATTCTGGGTTCTTCACGGTGGCGATGGAGTGCTTCCTTCGAATGCTTGCGTCGAACTTGCTCTCCGTTGACGATCCGATGTCTTGTTTCACTGGAACGTGGTCTTCTCCTCACGATTTGACGTTGTGGAGAACTCTGAACGAGTTTAAAACTCTATGAAAGAGTTGATTTAACCGAAAGTCGGTTATAAGCCAAGGATGAAGAAGATCTTGTTGCCGATCTCCAAAGCTCCAACCGAAGGATCAGAACCGAAGCCCCTGCTGCCAAGGAGTCCCAACAGACCGAACCCGAACTGAATTGATTTTTAGTTATTTATAGGGGATTAAGGGGTGTAACCACCTCCTTAATTCGCTCCTAAGTGGGGGTAATAGGATGTAACCGCCCACCCTAAATCACTCCTGAGTGGAGTTGTGATCCCCTCAGATCGTGGGAAACAGTTTTGAAACTGTTCAGCTCGTGTTTGAACGAGTCAAACGCAAAATCCACGTTCTGGTGTAAATTCTGCGTTCAAACGCAGTGTCTGGAAGCTTGAACGCAGTGATTGGAAGCTGCGTTGGCATCTTGTTGAAAGCTGCGTTTGACAGCTTGGGAGCTGCGTTTGGCGGCAGGTGAAAGCTGCGTTGATAGCTTTCGTGTGCGGGGAGGACTTCCACAGTTTGATTTGAAGAGACCGTCGATTTGTAGTCTCTTTCTGTCGAAGCGTTGCAAAGATCGTCATTTTGTAATCTTTACTTTAGCTCTTTGATATGCAAGAGTCGTCAGATTGTAACTCTCGATGTTGATGGTGAAGGCTGTTAAACTAGAGCTCTCATCGGTTGTCGTGAAGGTCGTCAGATTGTAACCTTCAGCGATCTACGTGAAAGTCTTCAAATTGTAGCCTTCTGGAAGTCGTCAGATTGTAACTTCCATCATCGGTGTTTGATGGGGATCAGCTATCTATTGTGATTTTTTTGACAGCCTACAGAACCCCCTCCAAAGTTTTCGAAAGTTCGCGGTTGACTGGGACGAATTTTCGGAATACTTTGGATCTCAACTCTGATCTTGGAGCTGTTGATTCCTTGTGGTAAAGGATTTGTTCTCTGCACTTGCTTCGAAGGCATCATGGTTGAAGGGATTTGCCACGTAGGACCTGTGTGAAGGTATGCGCCATAATCCTGCTTCTGGAATGTGGGGGTGAACCCTGCATTTTGAACTTGAGATGCGGGTCTCACCCTTGCATGTTGAATTTGGAACACGGGTGTGACCTCGGCGTTCGGTTTTTGCATCGCGGGTCTGACCTCAACGTTTTGACTTAAGACATGGAATTGGCTTCCGTGCATTTTTGACTAAGTCTTTGAGACTTGTCTTTGGCTCATCTGTTTTAAGTCTCGGCTCACATCCATTAAGCTGATGGACCTGCAAACGTGCATAGGATTTTTGGCAAACCCTCAGCCATCAACGGATTTGATAAGCCTTTACCGACTACGGTTTGAGTCGGGCTAGCATGTTGATTGTCTAAGTCCGTTCCACATGTAACTTTGTGCTAAGAGAATGAACCCTCTTAGACTTGATGCTATGATTTTGAATACATAGACTTTGTCATTTTCACGGGAAACGACTAACCGGCAACGCGTGTTAGGCGTAGACTTATCTCTAATTAGGGATCGAGATAAAGTCCCTCACGCGTAAAAGGCATGGATTTTGATGCTACGATGTTGAATACGTAGACTTTGTCGTTATTTCTTCCTGTATTACTTGAAACACTGAAAGAAAGTTGGAAGCGCCAGAGGTGTAATATTAACTTGGCATGAATTTTTTCTTAGAGTGAAATTCAGAAATTTTCTTTATTATCACTAAGATAATTCCAGAAAATAATTAATCCGTTAGGGATTTTATAATGACAACTTGCTATTCTTGTTGAAAAAGGATTAACAAGTTCATTGGGGGGTTTTACTGTTAGAGGTGTGATGTTAACCTAACAGTATTTTTATGGACCTATCGCTCCATTGACGAGAGTCGATAAGTGGAAAGTGTTGCGATCGGAGTAACTTTGAGGACATATCGCTCTATTGACGAGAGTCGATAAGTTGATTTTGTCAGAGGTGTTTGATATTAACGTGACAAGAGGATGTTGCGATCGGAGCAACTTTGTGGACTTATCATCCTATTGATGAGGATTGATAAGTGGGTTTTTGTCAGAGGTGTGATGTTAACGTGATAAGATTGTGTTACGATTGGAGCAACTTTGTGGACTTATCATCCTATTGACGAGGATTGATAAGTGGGTTTTGTCAGAGGTTTATTGTTAACGTGACAGGAATGTGTTGCGATGGGAGCAACTTTGTGGACTTATCATCCTATTGACGAGGATTGATAAGTGAATTTTGTCAGAGGTTTAGTGTTAACGTGACAGGATTTGTGTTGCGATTGGAGCAACTTTGAGGACTTATAATCCTATTGAAGAGGATTGATAAGTTAATTTGTCAGAGGTATGGTGTTAACGTGACAAGAGAATGTTACGATCGGAGCAACTTTGAGGACTTATCGCTCTATTGGGGAGGATTGATAAGTGAATTGTCAGAGGTATGGTGTTAATATGATAAGAGAATGTTGCGATCGGAGCAACTTTGTGGACTTATCATCCTATTGATGAGGATTGATAAATGAGTTTTGTCAGAGGTTTAGTGTTAACGTGACATGATTTGTGTTGCGATTGGAGCAACTTTGTGGGCTTATCATCCTATTAACGAGGATTGATAAGTGGATTGTCAGAGGTGTGATATTAACGTGACAAGAATGTGTTGCGATCAGAGCAACTTTATAGACTTATCATCCTATTGACGATGATTGATAAGTGGATTTTGTCAGAGGTGTGATATTAACGTGGCAGGAAGATGTTGCGATCAGGGAAACTTTGAGGACCTATCGCTCTATTAAGGAGAGTCGATAAGTGGATTGTGTCGTCAGAGGTGTGATGTTAACTTGACGGGAATGTGTTGCGATCGGAGCAACTTTGTGGACTTATCATCCTATTGAAGAGGATTGATAAGTGGGTTATCAGAGGTACAATGTTAACGTGACAGGGATGTGTTGCGATCGGAGCAACTTTGTGGACTTATCATCCTATTGACGAGGATTGATAAGGATTGATAAGTGGATTTTGTCAGAGGTTTAGTGTTAACGTGACATGATTTGTGTACTTGTGATTTGAACAAGATTTTGGGGACTAGCGTCTCGCTGGGGAGAATTGCTAAATGAGTTTATCATCAGAAGCGATGAATTTTGATACTAAGATTTTAAAGACTTAGTGTCTTGCTGGGGAAGATAATGATTTGAGCAATTTTGAGGATCTATCATCCTATTGGAGAGGATTGATAAGTTGATTGTCAGAGGTGTATTGTTAACGTGATAAATTAGGAGTGATGCAAGCTGCATTCATACTTTGTGGGGTGATGATCGTCAGAAGTGTAATGTTAACTTGACGATGTGAAAGATTTATTACTCTTAATCCAATGGATTCCAAGTAACCAACCCCCAGTCTTGATTAAGACTTAGCAGGGGAATAAAAAAAGGTAGACAAGGCACATCACCTAGTAGGGCACTATCCATGAAGTCGGAATAGAGGCACATCACCTGGTAGGCCATTATCTGATGAGTTTGACTATCAGAGGTAACTGTTAACGTGATAGTTTTGTGGACCCGCCATCCTACTTGAAGAGGATTGGTGGGGGAATTTGGAGGAAAAGGACTATCAGAGGTGACGGTTAACGTGATAGTTTTGGTGGACCCGCCATCCTACTTGAAGAGGATTGGTGGGGAAATTTGGAGGAAAAGGACTATCAGAGGTGACGGTTAACGTGATAGTTTTGGAGGGCCCGCCATCCTACTTGAAGAGGATTGGTGGGGAAATTTGGAGGAAAAGGACTATCAGAGGTGACGGTTAACGTGATAGTTTTGGTGGGCCCGCCATCCTACTTGAAGAGGATTGGTGGGAAAATTTGGAGGAAAAGGACTATCAGAGGTGACGGTTAACGTGATAGTTTTGGTGGGCCCGGCATCCTACTTGAAGAGGATTGGTGGGGGAATTTAGAGGAAAAAGACTATCAGAGGTGACGGTTAACGTGATAGTTTTGGTGGGCCCGTCATCCTATTGAAGAGGATTGATGGGGGAATTTAGAGAAAATGGACTATCAGAGGTGATCATTAACGTGATAGTTTTGGTAGACCCGTCATCCTACTAAAGAGGATTGGTGGGGGAATTTGGGGAAAAAGGACTATCAGAGGTGACGGTTAACGTGATAGTTTTGGTGGACCCGCCATCCTACTTGAAGAGGATTGGTGGGGGAATTTGGAGGAAAAGGACTATCAGAGGTGACGGTTAACGTGATAGTTTTGGTAGACCCGCCATCCTATTGAAGTGGATTAGCATATTGATGGACTATCAGAGGTAACTGTTAACGTGATAGATTTATGGACTTGTCATCCTATTAAAGAGGATTGGCAGATTGATAGACTATCAGAGGTAACTGTTAACGTGATAGATTTATGGACCTGTCATCCTATTGAGAAGAGAATTGACAAGTTGAGGGACTATCAGAGGTAGATGTTAACATAATAGTTTTGTGGACCTGCCCTCCTATTGAAGTGGATTGGCAGATTGATGGACTATCAGAGGTAACTGTTAACGTGATAGATTTATGGACCTACCATCCTATTGAAGAGGATTGGCAGATTGATGGACTATCAGAGGTAAATGTTAACGTGATAGGTTTGGTAGATTTTGTGGTTGACAGAGGTATTCTATTAAACATAACAACTCAGAAAATTTATTACTTATAATCCAATGGACTATAAATAAACCAACCCCCAGTCTTGAACAAGTGCAGGGGGGAAGGGTAGACGTGATATATTGCCTAGTGAGCCACTGTCTAACGAGTTTGACTATCAGAGGTAATTATTAACGTGATAGTTGTTGGACCCGCCATCCTACTGGAGAGGATTGACTTCAGCGGCCGTAGTATCTTCTTCTTCTGACTGAAAAGATTGGGCTTGGTCCGAATGCTCAGGAGAAGATTGGGCTTGGTCCGATTGCTTAGGTTGATCCTGCCTACTTTGTTCTTCAGCTTTGATCCTGGCAATAATCTTTTGAGCCTGTTCGCCTTGAGAGATTAGTTGTCTCCAAGAACGGCATTCTGCAACCCTCATTTGTGCTAGAAGGTTGGTCTGCAAGTTGTGTCGACAGGTCTCTACAAAGGTAGACTGTGTCATACCTGTCGGGCATCGAAGAGCCATGCTTCGGAACCTCTTGACGAAAGCTTTGGGTAGACTGTGTCATACCTGTCGGGCATCGAAGAGCCATGCTTCGGAACCTCTTGACGAAAGCTTTGACAGACTCCCTCTTCTTCTGCTTAGTGGCGAGAAGGGTATGAATGGAGACTTCTGTATCCTCTTTAAAGAATCTTGACAGGAAGAGTCTCTCTAGATCTTTCTGTATCCTCTTTAAAGAATCTTGACAGGAAGAGTCTCTCTAGATCTGCCCACTTTTGGATACATCCAGCAGGTAATTTTCTGAACCATTCAAAGGCAACTCCCTTGAGGGTGCCAATGAATAATCGAGCCAGTATGGCGTCATTTGATATCACATTCCCAGTCTGTGACTTAAAATGATAAATATGTTGGTTCGGTGATCCCGTGCCGTCAAAAGTTTGTAGCGTCGGGACCTCGAATTTTGGAGGATAAGGGGCTGCATCCCATTCGGTAGGATAGGGTCTGACAACTCCCTCTTCTTGGAGCTCGCCTCTGTTAGAAATGGCATTGAGGCGGGCTTCCAATTCTTCCATCTTGGCAGACTGGAGATTCTGTTCGTTCTCCGTCTCTCTTTCTTCATCAGAGGAAGATTCTAGGTTGTGGGCTTCTTGGTCAGAAGCCGTGTCATCAACCACTTTTTCCTTCCCTCTGCTTGTGTGAGGTCGAGATGAAGACGTTTTTCCTCTCCGGGAGGATTCTTGCCTAGGTGGCGAATCTGTCTTCTGAGATTTGGCCTTGTCTGCGACGAGTTGAGGCAACAGGTCTAGGAGTTCATTGAGGGTCTTCTGCTGTGATTTGAGCATGACGTCTTGCTCAGCAACCCTCTTTGAAAGATCTTCAGAATGTTCTGCCATGTGGGTGAAGCTCTCATGCCCAATGAAAGAGCTTGATGATTGAGACTCCGCAATGGCTGAGTGTTCATCATCGGAATTAGTTCCTCTAGCTAACCTCCGATAGTTGACAGGGGGAATGGCTCCTGTTCGCGTCCGAGTGCGTTGGTAGATTCCTTCAAACTTGTTAGTGATTTCTCTGACGGTCGGTGAACGACTTGTCTCAGAGTTATCGGAACTAGGACCCGAGGCTTTCCCTCTGCTGATCACATTGATAGTGACCCCAGGATATTCGGTCTTTGGAGACTTCTTCATGTGAGAACGTCGTCGTTGGTTGGGTAAAGCAACGTTCGTAAATTGGTCGAACACCAACAGTTTGGCCGTATATGAGCAGCATTGACATCCCGAGAGGACCGTAGGAATCAATCGTTCACATTGGAATGAACGAATGACTTGTTGCATCGGTCTTTCTCTTAATATGAACTATTTCAAATCTGTTGTGAAGATTCGAGGAGAATTACTCACTGATTGTGAGGTTTGAATTGGAACCCCCAGTCCACGATTGGACAGGACTGGCTCTTGGTGAACATGGATCTGGTTGAGATACTTTGAATCCATGGACTTTTTATATCCGCCCCTTAATCTAGTTGCGCTACGCAGAGTATTCGGGGGTCTCGCAGTCCTGAGCTCCAGGTGTTGCTGGTGAAACGCAGTCCTGAGGGCTGCGTTTAGTTTCTGAAACGCATATTTGAGAGTTGCGTTCATTTTGTGGAACGCGCCCCTGAGGGTTGCGCTCAGTCTTCTTCACGTAGGGCCTATGTTTGGGCTCATAGACGCGAGACTTGCATTCTGAAACAGAAACGCAGGGCATAGGGTCGCGTTTAGGCTCACATACACGAAGCTTGTGTTGACTTGAGGATCGACATTCTCGGAGATGTGCTCGTCGTAGGGATCTCCTCGTGCGTCGAGCGACATTCTTCTTAGCCTGCTTAAAGGCCTTTGTCGCCTCAATGAGCATCTTTCGACTCGATACCCGTCGTCTTGGCGCGGGTTTGGCTGAAGCTGAGCCCACTCCATCGGGGGAGGGGCTGTCCGAGCAGTCTTCCTTAGGCGGTTCGGCTGCAATTGGAGCAGTTGGAGCTTTAGTCTCTTTGGAGACTTTATGGATCTTGCGCATAGCCTTGGGGCCAAGGGATCCGGAGGAGAAGGCCTCCTCAAACTTAGCTTGGTCAAACTCTACCACGAGAGTTTCGACGGTTGTTCCAGTGAGATGAATATCGGATTGCGCCACCACTTCTTCGTCAGAGAAGCTAGTCCCCAGCAGAGTCGCCATATTTTGTTTGGTGGAAAATTTGCAGTAAAAGAAGCGAAACGAAAATTAATTTGTATTCCTTTAATCTCAGTTACAATTTGGATTCCTATTACAAAAGGGAGGAGAATGAATCTGGATTCTCCCCTTTGTTTAATTCTGGGTTCTTCACGGTGGCGATGGAGTGCTTCCTTCGAATGCTTGCGTCGAACTTGCTCTCCGTTGACGATCCGATGTCTTGTTTCACTGGAACGTGGTCTTCTCCTCACGATTTGACGTTGTGGAGAACTTTGAACGAGTTTAAAACTCTATGAAAGAGTTGATTTAACCGAAAGTCGGTTATAAGCCAAGGATGAAGAAGATCTTGTTGCCGATCTCCAAAGCTCCAACCGCTTCGGATCCGTAGTATTGTCAGCTTCCTCCTGATTCGTGATCGGTGGCAGCTTGATCTTGTTATTTTTAAGGAGTGATTCGAAGATGGCTGGAACATCTTCGTCTTTGAAGGAGTACTTTTTTTGATGCCTCTGATCCGAAGTCTTCTGCTGTCTCCGGGATTGCTGTTGCGACGTTTGATTAGCATCAACAGCCGCTGCAGGTGTCTTGCCCTTACCACGGGAGGCGAAGTTAGAATCCGGAGGCTTAGTTGTTGATTGACCCCTCTCAGCTTTCTTCCTTCGAAGGAATCGCTCAGCTTGCTCCCCTCGGACCTTCAGATCCTTCCACGTTTTGGACGGTGCTGTCCCCATTGGTCGATTTGTAGTCTCTTTCTGTCGAAGTGTTGCAAAGATCGTTATTTTGTAATCTTTACTTTAGCTCTTTGATATGCAAGAGTCGTCAAATTGTAACTCTCGATGTTGATTGTGAAGGCTGTTAAACTAGAGCTCTCATCGGTTGTCGTGAAGGTCGTCCGCCTTGTTCCGGAACCTTTTGACGAAGGTGTCGACTAACTCCCCGTCTTTCTGTTTCTCGTCCAGCAATGATCCAATAGATATCTCGGTGTCGTCGTCGAAGAAGTTGGTGAGGAACTTAGTCTCCATATCGCCCTAGCTATTCACGCTACCTGGCTTGAGGCGTCGATACCAATCGAAGGCGGCTCCGTGAAGAGTGCCAACGAAGGACCGTACCATCAGAGGCTCATTGCCAGTGTAACCTTTAGCGATCTACGTAAAAGTCTTCAAATTATAGCCTTCTGGAAGTCGTCAGATTGTAACTTTCATCATCGGTGTTTGATAGGGATTAGCTATCTATTGTGATTTTTAGACAGCCTACAGTCATTCATATACATTTTATCAATCTCTATTTCACAAGTTGGCACTGAATCATTGCGATAGCATTTCCATAGAAATCTATTCCATCTTTAATGTCATCCCGACCCCCAGATGTGATTTGAAGTAAATCACATGCTGAGTGGGTGAACCCTTCCCATCAAACGGCGTGAAATTAATCAGACTAAATTTCATCGGATAGGGGATTAATTCCCATTCTCGTGGGTATGGACAAGGGATGCTCGTCTTCTTCATTTCTTGAGCGGAAATCCACGTATTGATTTTGCTCTCGAGATTTTTAATCTTCAGGTTTTCACCTGAGTCTTCATCAGCATTCTCATTACCACCCCCTGCATTGACGGGAGGATTATTGGCATTATGAGTCTCGTCCGCATCCGTATGCTCAACTTCCTGAACAACTTGATTACGGCGGCTTGGTTTGCCTTGCAGGTTCGTCAACGCTTGAATTTGTTGGTCATGCATTTCTCTCATGTTCTGCATGGCCATCTGCATTTCGAACCTGAAGCTCTCTTGTTTCCATCTTTAATGTCATCCCAAGCACTTCGTTTCTCAGAAATAGAAGTCAGATGGTTGGAAGGAGAGGAGAGAAAGAGAGAAATAAATGAAAAAAATTATAACATATAAAATGAGTAATTAATTAGAAGGTAAAAAAACCAAAGCTTAAGAAGATATCACTTTAGTAATTAGGGTTTATTTATAATAAAAATATAACCTTTATTTTGGATGCATGTAAATATGCTGGTTGTAGTATTTATTTAATGTTTTTTTGTCTGAAATCATGGTAAGAAAGTTTATTTTGTACTTTTCATGATAATACAATTAGCCTAATGCATTCCTAATCGTGCCCCTACTTCATGATATTAACATCATAGATTTTTTTGATACAATGTGTTTTCAAATTTTACCGTGAAATACATTTAGGGGGTTGAATTGTAAAAATATTTAATCTAATGAGATTTTAAGATACATTTGTTCATTTTAGTCTTTTTATAATACATTTTGAAATTTGAGTGATTCCAATGTCTCCAAAAAGGAAATTAATCACCAAATTCATTGTAACAATTTAAATTGTACCAAATTGACTCATTTCTACAATAATCAAGTTTCGAAACATATTTTTAAAATTCTAATTGAATTATAGAGGAACATACCATGCTAACACGTGCTTGAGCAAATTTCTGACGGTGATCTTGTCCGAATCCTACCATAAGTTCCTCGTATGATAGCTCTAGACTGCAGACGAGTTAAATACCGGGGTATTGGCGGAATTGACTCGGGATTATCCCGTGTCGATGCCCTTTTACTGGTCATGTTGGTGGTGACCCTCAGAAATTCTCCGTCTTCGACTATCCTTCTTCTTCGTCGGAAACGCCTAGGCCTTGGTTTCGGCGTTTCGATACTGAGCCTTTCGAAAACCAAAACTCTTTCGGGGACTGCCTTGATGCAGTTGCACTCAGCCAGTACCACCCGAATGAGCTTTGAACAAGGGCACTGAGTTTCCGGTCCTCGGGGACTTCTCTTTCTGGCTTTGCTCGTACCCCCAGCACGATAGTACAGCTCTTCCGTTTGAAAGTCGGAGCAACCTATCGTGTGTTGGCACGATTTTTCAGGTATAACTCAATCATCATCAGACGATAACGTTTCCTTCTGAGAGTGAACTGCCTTCTTTGGGCTCTCAAGAGTCACGCGCCTCGAGACATGCCTTTTTGGGCGTGAGTTCTTAGCGGGCTCTTAGACTTCGATGCGCAAATTAGTGCGTGCAGTTGCCTTGAGCTCCTTGTCACGTTGGAGGTGATGGCGACCCCCAGCGTGTTGAGTCGTTCGGGGATTCTTCATCGGGCCCAAACACTCTTGAACTGGAGCTTTGCCTCGCTCCTCGGGAAGTGGACCGAGGCGCTCCAAGACTGACTTCCTTTTCTGGGATGGTCCTGCGGGATCTATTCTAATTGAATTATAGAGGAACATACCATGCTAACACGTGCTTGAGCAAATTTGATCCTCGAAAGAAATTGACATCTTGTGCTCTATTAAATTTTCTATTCTAATCAAAGTGGAGCTCTAGTTGAGCTTTTCTTTTGTAATTGTATGGCTTTGACTTAGTAGATATTATGGTGAGTGGAAGAAAATGTATGAGCTAATTTACACTCAAGAGATGAAAAAGAAGTTATATAAAAAAAAGGGTTGTTTGTTAGTTAATTTGGTTCATAGTTTATGCATTGATTCAAATTGAATTTAAAAGTCTAGACTCTACATCTTGTTATTATAATTATTTGATTAACTTAATTTGTCTTATACTATTTTGTGACTGATTGGGAAGAAATTCATAGTCTTGAGCTAAAATTTTGGACTCATTAGCAACCGGTGCTCAAAAGACCCAAAACAATAAAGAATGAAGTGCATCATTCTCTAATTTTAGTAGTTTCTACAAATATCTGGTCCTCCCGTGATTTAAACTTTGATGTCCCTCCAATACAGTCATTCCAACTTCTTAGAGAGAAGAGTTGCAAGCCCCCCTGGACATGCAACTAAGATAGACCAAAAAGTGAACATTGACATTCTAAAATTCTAAAAATAGACATAACCATTTGTATGTAGTATTTGATTATAAACTATTGATAATGATTTTATTCTTGACCAAATATTCTTAAGGAGAGTAGGAGGTGTATTTAATAAAGAGTTATGGATAATTATTTAAGGATTAATTATAGCCAATGGTATAATTGTGAATTATCAAAAATTAAAAGGGCAAAATAGGAAATTAAAAGTTTTGACATGAGTATTCTCTTTTATAAGTAGTATAGATATAGATATAGATAACTGTACATTGATTTCTATTTGATGCATGATTGCAGGATATTTTGTATTATTATTTTTTTATTATCATCATCATCTATATCTATACTATTTATAAAAGAGAATACTCATGTCAAAACTTATGATTTTCTTTTTTACCCTCTCAGTTTTTTTTTATAAATCACAATTATACCGTTATTTATAAAACTAATGATTCATAATTTCTCAATAACTATGCACATTTTCATTTTCTCAAAATATTTGGTCATTCACTAGAATATATTAATAATTTATAGTGATAACAAAATTCATAAATATTTATTATTTACTATAAAGAATTATTAATTATACAAAGTAGTAAAAGTTATTTATTTAGTAAATTATTGTACATAATTATAATCATTAATAATAGTCTAAATAGGGATTGATTCTTTATATTGTAAAGAATATTACCTTGTTCCATAATTAACATCATTTAGTAATAAAAAATTTAAAAGTTATAAATTAAAAATGCTTCTATTTAGAAAAATTCCTTCATATAAAAATATTGGATCCTTAAAAATTATAAGACATATACTTTTCTCTTCATTTTCCCAAAATATTTTGTCATTCACTAGAATATATAAATAATTTTTAATGATAATAAAATTTAAAGATATATTATAATTTATTATAAATAATTATTAATTAAAATTAAATAATAAACTTATTTATTTAATAAATTATTGTACATAATATTTTTAAATTGTTCCTCGTTATAAATATTTTTAATTATATATCTCTTTTATATTTTTTATTTATGTACGATATTTTTAAATTGTTCCTCGTTATAATATCATCTTAGTAATAAACATTAGACGTTATAAATTAAAAATACTTTTATTTAGGAAACTTGCTTTATATAAAAATATTAGATCCTTGAAATTTATGAGACATGCACTTTTGGTTGGAAAGTAAATGTCTCACAAATTTAATGGATCCTGTTGAAATCTAAAAGACATTTTGTTGATATCTAAAAGACATTTTGTTGATATCTAAAAGACAAAATGTATGTGGACATTACTTTGTATGTGGACTATTAACTTCATGTCCTTCTTCCATCATGTATCTATAAATTGTACGATGTATGAAAATGGAAGTAATGAATAAAATTACAATTTCTCTTCTTCTCTTGTCTCTTGTCCCTTGTTTCATTTTTTTAGTATATTACAACACATTATCAGTACAAAAGCTCTAGCTAACCGGTTCGTAATCATCCATTGGTGGTAAGAGATATTTCGGTGTACACATCTTATAAGGTAACAATACATAATACATTCGACCTTTGTGTATTTACAAAGTTTCATGTTTTCATTATCGATTGATCGATTATGCCTCTGTAACAGTATGTTATGCGATTTTGATGCAATATTTTTACTTCCTTTTGCCATAAGTATAATAAGAGTATTAAGGATGAAACACTTTATGAATTACGTGGCGGATTAACTTTTATGTTTCATATTTACAAGTAGTTAAGTATATGATTGTGAAGACTGAATCTGGTGTATATTTCAATAGTGTTTTTGAAGTCTTTTTGTGCAAAATTTTGATGCACTTGTTTTGCTAGTATCTGTTCCTCTTATTCTTTGTTTGACCATCATGGTACATAAAAATAATTCGCTCTAGTTAGCATGAATGGACACATCTGCATGCACACTAGTTAGCATGAATGGACATATCTGCATACCTACCATTTTATCAATTTATTTAATTGATTATTCCAGTTAATTTGGCACCCATGAGTCCATGACTGGTGTAAGAGACGTACTTTGTTGATGTGTTACTTGTCTTCTCATATATGATTAGACTTTTAGTTTGTAAGAGTTTCTGAATTAAAGCCAGGCTTATATTTTCTTTACACATTCCATATCTGGTAAGACTAGGGCTGTAATTCATGCCATTTTCACCTGTTTATACTATCAGTCTTTGTGTCAGAAAGGAATAGAGGGGAATGGCTTGTAAATTATAGGAAAATTATAGAGCCATTATAAAAGTTCAATAGTGTCATGAAGTATTTCTGAATAACCATTAACACCATAAACTTAAGTGTGAAAATTGAAAATCGATGGCTATAGATATTGAATATCGAACTATTTGGCTATCTTTGATGAGTTACATTAAAGTTCTCATGAATCTTCTATATCTTACTTACCGTGTTCAGAATTCGTTATCATGTATGTAAAGGAATACATAGATTCAAAACTTCTTTTAGACATAACAAATAGTAGTATTTTTGTTCGTATTCTGAAAATTAAAACATACCATCTATCTAGTCTAGAATATGAATAAACAAATCATCAATCATGAAAAATTGTCATAATATATCAATTTGATGCTTTTGCTTTAAAAATTCTATTTGCTTGCTTGAAGTAAAATCTAAGCCTCATGAAAACTTGAAATTAAGTTGTGGGTTTTAAAGCTCATGTTGGCGTCCATAAGTGGTCCATTTTTTATTGCTAATTGCACTGATTCTCCTTCTCCACTGAAATTATGCAATATTAATTTCTATCCAAAATTGCATTTGTGGTGTTTTGAATCTGGCAACCTTGAGTTTAGAAAAAAAAAAGGATAGCACAAACTAATTATGCCTTTGTTTAATTTCTACTTGCTTGAGTTTGTGATGGTCAATGATCGTCCGAACATTAAAAATTTTGTGTGAACTTTAATATCAGACTAGTTTACCAGAAGCAAACATTTGGAACATTAAAAATTTTGTGTGAACTTTAATATCAGACTAGTTTACCAGAAGCAAACATTTGAAAGATAACCTTTATGGAGATCTTTAGAAAAAGAATATCAGACTAGTTTACCAGAAGCAAACATTTGAAAGATAACCTTTATGGAGATCTTTAGAAAAAGGACCTTGATGATTTTGGTGATTATGTGTGATCTTATTAAAATGTGAATATTTCTAATTTCTCATGCAATAATCTTTCATCCCCATGATTAGTGCATTGTGATATATGATAGTAATTGTTACTTCTCTTTGGCCTTGAACATTCATTTTTACTGGACACCCTTGTGATTTTTGCACGATTATATCTCTTGATTCTTTAAGTATCTTTGTCCAGAAGGCAAACACTTTAAATTTTCTCTCTATCAATTAAGACGTGAAAAATTAAATGCCTCAGTGAAAAAGTATTCACTTTTCTGGGCAATCCCTGAAGGATCGCTTTGATCTATGAAAGCCAATAATCCTCTCTCAAGCGTAATTGAAAAACTGAATCTGGAATTTTTTTTCAAATACATGACTAAATATGATTCAGCTCTATACCACATTATCTAACAGCTGAAACTCTGTAAGCAGAACATTACAGACAATGACAAAATTGATCGAAAAGTTTTTTTCCCCATTCCACGCAAATAATATTATACTCCAGCAGCAGTACATGACCAAGAATTGCACTTAGCATTCTGAATTGATATCTACATTAGTAGTCGCAGAAAAGCATAACCAATTGATGATTAGAAATCACAATGTCAGACTAGTTGGCTTACGAGTTGTGTTTGGAGCACATGTTACAATTCAGAAAATTACTTATACGCGTGGACAAGGGGGAGGCTATGAACATAGTAAGAGATCTTATCATGTAGCCATTTTTGGATTTTAAACCCTCGACTGAATACAATTCAACAAGTAACCTTGTACTCTTACAATAGTACAACTAAGAGCATTATGAACTAATACTTGCATTAGTAGTTGTTAAAAACACAACCAGCTGTTGTGAGAAACCATAATGCAAGTTTAATTGGTTCAGTCGTAGTGCTTGAAGCACATATCATAATTCAAACTAATATTCATAAACTTGGACGAGGGAAGGTAGTGGACATTGAAGTGGATCTTATCGAGGTGGTCAAGAATTTGTATAACCTAAAATACATCATGTTGTGATGAGTTTGAGATTTAGGAACCCAAATTCTTTTAAATTCTGGCATGAGCTATTGGGCCATCTTAGGCAAAATATGATTCGTAGGATTTTCTTAAATTAAATGGGGCATTCAAACCAAATCCGACCAACTGCATATCATAATTTTCCCCCTTTATCTAATACGTGGTGAAGAAGCGAAACATTTTCCATCTGCGTATTCTTTATTTGCAATCCATATTTCTATATCACCACCATAGCATACCTCTATGAGACCTCAGTGAAGGTACATACATTATTTATGAAACTCCGTCAATAATTTAGTACTTATGGCTCATGTTAGGGGATCAATTTACAATTTGGTACGCTGACCGCATTTTTATTAAAGATCAATTCTCGACATTAGGGGGAGATTAATGCCCAAAATACAAAATAATGTCAAGAAATTCCATTGGTGAAAAAGATCTTCAATATTTATATCCACGTACTAGTCAAACTGAACCAGAAGTTCACATGATAATCTGCTAAGAAAAGAGTGACTAAGCCTCATATTCATGTTGAATATATCATTGATGATTTGGTATGCCAGAAGCGTATTGTGCCAGAAGCATATAAAACATGTTAGTGTAAAAGATAAAAGTCCGCGGCAAACTAAATTATATATAGAAAAACAGTCACTCTCATAACCTCCGGAAGAGGCTTGTCCTGAAGACGAAATCTCCAGTAAATTGCACGTGCACTTGATAATCATAATATTAGAGATGCGGAACGGCCAAATCCAATTGTTAAGGGAAATGACGAGGATTTGGTTGACATAAAATAAGAATTAAAGTGGCCACGAATTTGTAAAAAAGGAGAAATATATAATAGAAATATAAAAGTTGTCGACAACATAGTTGCCTCTATAGTTGCTCTTACTATCTCCGAAAATAATCTGGATCCAGAACCTAAGTCGGTAGCAGAGTGCTTGAAGCACTCGGACTAGGTGAGATGGAAAGTGACAATTGAGGCCGAGCTGAACTCGCTAAAGTATTTTGAATATGTAGTCCATATATCCCTGCAGGATATAAATGGGTCTTCGTAAGAAAAATGAGAATTGTAAGGTGGTGAGATATAAACGAGATTCATAGCTCAATGGGTTCACGCAAAGACCCGGCATCGATTTAGATGTAAAATATTCTCCTATTAGTGATTGTATTACGTTCCGCAAGTTAATACCTATGGCAGAAACTATGAATTTATATATGCAGGATATGTACGTCATGACCACATTTTTATATGAATCATTAGACGCTAATATTTTTATATGAAAGTCCCTGATGGACTTACGCAACATGTATAGCATTAAATTATAAAGGTCGTTATACGACTTGAAACAGTCAGGTAGAATGTGGTATAACCGACTGAGTGAGTTCCTCCTGAAGAGGAGATATGCAAATAATGATGTCTTCCCTTGTGTGTTTATAAAGAAATCTGAAAATGGCTTCTGTATCATCTCATTCTATGTTGATGATATAAATGTTATTGAAACGCACAAGGAGCTTACAGAAGCTAGCTCATGCCTAAAGACGGAGTTTGAAATGAAAGACTTGGGAAAAACCAAGTTTTGTCTCGGCCTGCAGATCGAGCATTTTCCCAGAAGGAATTTTTCTACACCAGTCAACCTATGTGAAAAAGGTTTTGGAAAGATTTTATATGGATAAATCCATCCACTTAGCACACCAATGGTCGTCCGGTCCCTCGAAGTGGATAAAGACCTACTTAGACCCAAAGAAGATAATGAATAAATATTAGGGCCAGAAGTTCCTTATCTGAGCGCCATTGGAGCACTTCTCTATCTCGCAAATTGCACCAGGCCTGATATTGCATTTGCGGTGAACTTGCTAGCAAGGTATAGTGCTTCTCCTACAAGGAGGCAATGGAATAACGTTAAATATATCCTTCACTATCTTCAAGGTACAAAAGATCTTGGACTATTTTATAAAAGAAACCAAGATATGACATTGGTGGGCTATTAGGACGCTGGCTATGTCTGATCCCCATAACGTCAGATCCCAGACTGGTTATGTTTTTCTCTGTGGTGGAACTATCGTTTCTTAGAGGTCTGTTAAGCAGACCATGGCGACTACTTCTTCTAACCACTCAGAGATTATCGCTTTATATGAGGCCTCACGAGAATGTGTATGATTAAGATCGTTGATACGACATATTTGTGGCTCGTGTGGTCTAGCGAAAGATGATATTCCCCCCAATGTCCTTTATGAGGACAATGCAGCTTGTGTTGCACAAATGAGCAGTGAATATGTAAAAGGAACCATGACAAATCATATTGCGCCAAAATTCTTTTATCCACATGAGCTCCAAAAGAATGGCGAAATCACCATCGAAAAAGTTCGCTCAAGTGACAATCTTGCAGATTTGTTCACTAAATCTCTGTCTACATCAACTTATGAGAAATATGTTCACAATATGCACAGACTTGAAAGACTATCTTCTTCAGGGGGAGCAAATTCTTAAAGAACAATCCTAAAGATTGGGCCCTGAATGTCTATTATCATAATTTGCCCCTTTTCGCTAAGTTTTGTCCCACTGGGTTTTTCTTAGCATAGACTCAAAAGATTGTCATCATCAGGGGGAGCGAATTTTCAATGCAATCCCGAAGATTGCACCTTGAAGGACTATAGTTGTACTCTTTTTTTCCTTTGCTAAGTTTTATCCCATAGGGTTTTCTTAGCTAAAGGTTTTTAATGAGGCAACTAATGCAACACAAGTTTGAATCCCGAAGATCTATAGTTATACTCTTTTTTTCTTTGCTAAGTTTTTGTCCTACATGGTTTTTCTTCGCGAAAGGTTTTTAACGAGACAACTGATGTAACAGAAATAATGTATGTATGTCATGTACTCTTTTCCTCGACTAGTTTTTTTTCCCACTGGGTTTTTCTAGCGAGGTTTTTAACGAGGCATTGACATTTCGAAGTAATGTCTAAGGGGGAGTGTTGAAATCTAAAAGACATTTTGTTGATATCTAAAAGACATTTTGTTGATATCTAAAAGACATTTTGTTGATATCTAAAAGACATTTTGTTGATATCTTTTCGAAGTAATGTCTAAGGGGGAGTGTTGAAATCTAAAAGACATTTTGTTGATATCTAAAAGACATTTTGTTGATATCTAAAAGACAAAATGTATGTGAACATTACTTTGTATGTGGACTATTAACTTCATGTCTTTTTATCTTCCATCATGTATCTATAAATTGTACGATGTATGAAAATGAAAGTAATGAATAAAATTACAATTTCTTTTCTTCTCTTGTCTCTTGTTTCATTTCTTTAGTATATTACAACAGATCCAATATTTTTATATAAAAGATTTTTCCTAAATAAAAGTATATTTAATTTATAACATCCAATCTTTTATTACTAAGACAATGTTAATTATCGAGCAAGTAATATTATTTACAACATAAAGTCATATAATATTAAGAATTATTGTGATTGTTTAAACAATGTTTTAATAGAATATCTGGATAGCATAAATATCTATCTAATAATATAAATGATTTAATTATTTCAATAGTACTACTTAAACTAATGATTATATTATTATTTAATAATTATACTCTTAAATAAATTGTTTAATAACATAATAATAAGTAAATTTAAATAAGTATTAAATGTATGTTAATAATAGTATATGTACTAATAATAATATAACTTCAAATTTTTAATAATAGTGTAATAAAATAACTTTATAAAATATTTATATACAATTTATTTAGATAATATAATATTAAACTTAAAAAAATATGTCCACGTGCTATTATACTATTTATTAATAAAAGTAGAGGTCCATGGGCATCATCACAAGTTGAAAATTTACTACTCTGAATCGCTGGGATTGTACGTTAGTCAGAGCTTGGAATTGAAGAGGCATAACAGCGAGTAGAAGCGAACGTCTGACTCTGACCAATATGACTTAATTTTTTAGCACTTACTCCACACTTGCATTTTTTAATTAGTTTTTGATTCCATGGAGCTAATAATGGTAAACACAGTTGAGAAGTTTCTTGTATTCTAAAACCTAAGATTTGCTTCTACTAACAAGTAGCAACATATTACTTTTTCTTCGGCAATTATAAATTTACAGATCAATTTGCAGGAAGCATAATTTAATATCTATATCACAAATGAAGAAAAAAAGATCCCAAACAGGGGAAAATGCAAGTAATGAATAGCTTACTTCGACATAGAAAAGAGCTTCCTTTTCCTTTTCCATGTTGCACATGACTGCAAGAGATGGTACGTGAACTCTCATGGAAAAAGAGAGATGAGAAGACTAGAAAAGGAAAAGAGGAGAGATGGAAAAAAGGAAGAAGCCTAGAAGATTTGGAAATTTTAGAAGATCTTAAATCCTGTGTAACATTAAATGCTTGCATGCTTATACTATACATATTTCATGTGTTTTCATACTTATTGCCTTTAAGTTTGATAATGTATAATAGAGCTCTGCTACAGGGACCCAAAATATAGGACCATTGGAGGGGACGTGTGAGATGTCCCCTCCTAGTACATAATGAGCTGACATAACCAGCTCATTATGCAATAGGGAGGCGACAACTCACATGTCCCCTCCATTGGTCTCATATTTTTGGTAAGGCATTTTTCGGTATAATAAGGTATAACTTTAACTAAAATATACTCTTCAAATTACTCTTGCGCTACTATTCATAAAACGGGTGGAGTCCTACTACTCAGCTTGCCATCAAAATTAATGAGTTGTCAAAAACTCAACAATCATTGTGTAGTAACTTGAAAAGTATAGTAATCACTACTCGTCAAGTAAAGGCTGAACCATTGAAGCTTCCAGGTTTAACAACAAATTTTGTTGAAAAGGAAAAGAAAGAATAAATATATATTTGTGCTGAGGTGAACTAGCTTGCATTCGTTGATTATGCTAAAGAATGCATGTGGATAGTAGCAGGTAATAATTAAGTTTGATCATGTTCCTTAGACAAACAGGGCAATAATAATTGCATGGAAAAACACGCATTAAACTGTTGAACCTTCTAAAAAAATAGTTTATCAACCAATGAAATGAATCAAACAAGATCGCTGACCTCCAATACATAGAAAAGGTTTAGGTAAGTTTTTCTCTGATCTTCAGCTCTGGAATCATTGCAGGCACGGAATCTAAGCATGAGAGGGTAATCCAGTGGAAAAGCACAAAACCCAGCCAATATCGGTTCAATTTGGAACTCGATTTGCAATCAAGTTTGCTACAAATTGAGCCACCCATACTGATCCAGCCTCAGTGCAGCAAAACGAATGAGTGTGGCCCTCCTTTTCAATTGACAGTTCAATTGCAGGGACCTGCCTTGAAATCTAGCGTAGATAAACAAAAGAAACTATGATTCAGTAAACTTCCAAAGTATTACCGCAAGATCATAGAATGTATAGGGTAAGATTAAAAACTTAAAATTTCCTTCAAAGCGTCTCTCTTCTGTTTACTTAGAAAGGAGTTCTATGGTGAGTTAACTGTTGAAACTTCTAGCCAAACATTGATACTCGGGTAGGCCAATATTCAAATTCATTAACCAGGAAAATAAGTAAATTTAGACTGTTTTCTATATAATTCATTTTGAATAATAAGCAAGCATCTGCTCTTGTGACTGCAGATCTGCAATCAAGATATAGCTTGTCAAAGTAAATTATTGAGGAAAAATATATACAACTTCAGTTATTTTCGGTTGCATCCAATAGGGCTTTAGAAAGAAGTGATGGGGGAAGTCTGAAGTTCATCTGGAGTCGGACAAGCCAAGGGAATATTATTATACGTACATCACTAGTCTAATCGCAAGAATTTGACTCAACCTTAAACTACATAATTCTCAAGCACTTTAAAATTTATGGTTAAACTTCATCGCTTCAGCAAAATATTATTTAGCAGTTCTAATAGCTTTTCGAAATCAAATATCTTACTGCAGCTCAAAAAAAAAATGTAAACAACATTCACCTCTTCCAACACTGACAATGGGGCCCAATAGTCGTCGATACCATACAAAAATGCAATCTGGTCCTGCTGCTTTTTCATGAATGCCCAGTCCAACTCTTCTGAAAGCTGAATTTAGTAGATCATTATTAGAATAATATAAGGGATAACAGGTACAACTTCAGAATCTAGAATAGAATTTCGGTAACCGTATCATATATTTAAGCAATAGGACGTACAAACGAGTTAGATACACAGTGACTTACTAATGTTTTGTCTGTAGGTACGTTACTTCCAAACAAATTATATAAATGTATATCCTCCCTTAAATTTCCTCACCATATACGTCAAGTACCTTATTGAGTATATAGGTGCAAGAGGTATGTGTATCGACAAGTATCAAATATTGACAAGTATGACAATTCAGCAGTAAAGATTACAGGTCGTCTGTGTTCATCACTAGATACCATACGGCTAGACAGCAAAAGTTATCCAAATGCCAAATATTTTATTTATAGACAAAAGAATATTTCTACAATTTTTTAACCAAGAGAGAGACCTGCATAGTTTTTAACATCTAAGAGATTAAGAAGTAAAAAATAGGAATTTATATCAAACGCAAGGATTTCAGACTCTAACTGACCCATTAAGATCCGAGATAAACAAATGAACCCCCCCTACTTGGTATAATAATAGACATGTATTAATGAGCTAACTGAAACTATTGGCATTGTGATTTGCTCTTAGTTGATGTAATTAATGCCATGCCATCTCAGTTTAGTCCTATTGCAACATAATTCGTTTTTCAGCAGGCAAAAAAAAAAAAAAAACAGATTTTTGTTTATTTTAAATTTCTACATTAGAACAGGGGGATTTGTCCAACTTCTAAACTGAGAGTTCAACTATTGATTAAGCTATAACTACGAGTATAATTGCTTTTTCTTTGATGGTGATACTAATCACTGAAAAATCAACAAAAGAAGATTGCATGCTCATTAAAGGGAATAAATCCTAAATGTCCCAGACAAACGCACATACAAAATCTAACATTAAAACCTATTAGACTAGAGAAATAAATGTAGTGTTGCTTTACAATTAGTGATAATGCACAATAAAAACTCGTAACTATCAAAAGAACAATATTCAACACTAAACAAATTATACAATTATTACTAATCAAGTACAACGAAGTTGGTGCTAGCAAGTAATAGATGTTGAAACAAAAAGAAACAAAATCAAACACTATTAGAATCAGAGCTCATTTAGATGAATAAATCCTAAAGGTTCCATACAAACACAGATACATAATCCGACACCAAAACCTACTAGAGAAATAAATGTTATGTTGCTTCACAGATAGTGCTAATACACAACCCGTAACTTTTGAGAGAACAGTATTCAGCACCCAACAAAATATACAATTATTACTGTTAAAATTTAGAGGACTTCATGCTAGCAAGTAGAATAGACATTGAAAGGAAAAGGAAAATTCAAAACACTATCAGAATCAGAGTGCATATCCAATAAGTAACCTGATTCCATCAACAATTTGTAACAAATTAGTGCGAGAATTTGTACCTCTGCGAACTCTGTCATAGCCATGAAAAGAACATTGCGCCAAGTATGGTACTGCATAATTAAAAAAACATTCAGGAAACCTTGTTTCCCCAAGTTATATGCAAAGGCATCAACTAATATTAACTCTTCTATGATAAGGCAAACCACAATATGCGTATCACAAATAAGCAAAAGTAACAGAGATATAACATGGAGTTTATGCAGTGCCATTAGCTTTCCTTTCTCTTATACGTGTGTGTGACTACAGGAGAAGGAACCTCTGCTCCATATTTTCCCTAGAGCTCCCTATTCATTTCCAGATTTGTGCAATCTAAATTTTCAGTTCTTGAAGTTTATATTTCTGAGCATTATGATGATCCTGCTTAGGATGCATGGAATAGAGTGAACATGTTTCTGGGCCAATTCATATGAAAAGTCATTAAACTTCAAGGGGAAAAGAAAGAACCTGGCTAAGAATCTATATCCAATTTGAAGAGGGAAGTAGGATATTAATAAGGATTAATTACATTCTGGTAACCTTAGGTGGAGAGTAATTATAGGGGTGACCCTAGAATTTTCTTATCTACACGGGTAATATGAGATTACTGATTCTATTACATGGGCGGCCTTGGAGTCTGACAACAGGTTGACTTTTTTTGATATTTGGACTTAAGAGTTCTTGTTCAATGCTGGTTAGAGTTATATGACAAAGATTACTGACTAAAGTTCTATTGTTATAACACTAACCCAAATAATCAATAATCTTTGTTATAACCCAAACCCTAACCTTAATCCTAGCCCAAATGCTAACTAACATTCAACAAGAACTCCATATCAACAAAAAACCAAATGGTCAGGGTCACCCATATAATTACAATCAGTAATCTCAGCTTTACATGTGTAGATATGCAGACTCCAGGGTCGCATGTGTACTTACACCATACTTCAGGGTACATAATGCAACAAATCCTATTAATCATTAGGTTTAATAACTTAATAAAAGTTATCTACAATTAATAATCAGATATCATTCTAAAGCTGGAAAATTTAAATGCTTGAACAGTGTTAAATATTTGTTGCATATCTGCAAGAAAGTGTTTTCTCATCGAAACTTCATATTCGGCCTACAGAAGAAGAAGTCTTGCCTGCAGAAGGTGACTGCATGTAGCATCAATTGCCGTAGAAGATAATGACTGCCCGATAGTTCTTTTTACAAGAGCACGTGAAAGCCAGGCAGGAAAGAAGCCCAACAAAGAAACAAAATAACTGAAGGAAGCACTTAAAAAAGATGACCTGAAATTTGAGCGAAAATGGAATCAATAAGACAATTCCTGTCTTCCTTATTTTAAGGTGTTTGGCCTGGTAGAATGCCAAAAAAACATCATATAATTCAACTAGCATCAAAGCATAAAGACGGTGATCTATATAGAATACTTATGGTTGGTTGAAGGGGAAGAAAGAATAGGTCAGGTATGCCCATATAAATTTTTTACTGTCTTCATGTCAAAACATTTAATTTACTGCAGTGGGTCCTGTTTTAACGTGGAGATTTGGCAAAAGATTTAATTGCAGAAAATTACTCTTGGCGGACTGCCATAATCCCTTAGTTATGTCACGGCAGTTTTATTTAGAAGTGCTTACTTCCTCTGGCTGCTTGTTTGAGGTGCACAACAATGCCTATAGTTTCCTCAAATTGGACGGTAAAACAAAACAAATCCACCTTAATTTGTCATTCTGATAGATCTAGAAGATAAATGAAGATTGCAAAAATGGGGGGAAATGAAACCAAAAGACGTTTATACTATATGTTATGTTAATTCTTCTTCCACTGAAAATATACAAAACTGGCTTTCTGAAGTAGCTTTATAATACATTCAGACCTCTAATATTTGAGACAAGTAAAGAAACCAAACCCAACAGACGAGAAACGGAACAAGAAGAAAAGCAATGAATCGGTTGAGAATTGATAATTCGTATTTTCCAGCTCAAAGTTGTAGGTTTGATGATAATGATGCAATCATGCAAACCCAATCCCGTGTGTATTTATATATGAAACCATATGGTGGGATGATGGGTTCATCACTTAATCTTATGACAACAGAATTTGTTAAGAAGGAACTTGCCAATTGATATATGGTTCTTGCTGCCATTGTCTCATTATGTGATATAGGACAAGTCAACAAGTGTACGTATACAGCATCAGCAAGGGCCTTCAACCAGGGAGAAAATAATGACAGAAGAGAAGACTTGTGCTAGTGAAATACAGTAAAAGTGATATTGAACCCAGACTTAAAATTGAAACCATCAAGAAATGTACGTGTATAATTTACCTTGCTAACTTCGCAATTCTGGACAGTTTTGGGGAATCAACAGTAAGCAAAAAAGGGTATAACCCAATAGCAAATCTGACCTATAAGAACATACACAAGGGGAAAAAAAGTGAGCTTTTCAATTTTAGGGAATCCTGACTGAAACATATGGTACAATATCTCAGGAGAACTGATAACCTGCTGAGGAAGTCTCTTAAATACTTCGATACATATGTATGAGCCAATAGAATGTCCAACCTTCAAAAGAAGATATGGAATATTATCCAATAATGACTTCGTATAAGTGAAGAAACACTTCTTCAAAAAAATTGAACTGTATGTATATAAGAGGTGCTCTAGGCCGGCCACTACTGACACTGCTCATGATATTGTTAGAATGGCCAAACCAAAATTTAAAGATGAATTTCCCAATTGAAAATCCATATTGTTGGACATGATGTAATACACATTAACTATCAAGAAACAAAATTTCCAAGACTAAAATGTGCTTTAATTAATATATGAAAAGACAGAATTAATTAATTTTATGAAATAGTAAAACGCATTTAGATAATTCAAGATTTAATTTCCAAATAGTTTATATGCAGTATACCATAAATAATGGTACAGGCTTTCAATTCTGAAAATAGTATTAATAGTATCTTGCTCCCAGATACTACTGATAGTAGTAGCATAGCTCAATCAAGATGTGATGTAATACACATGGATTACCTAGAAACAAAATTCCTAATGATGCAAGCATCTGTCCAATAGTGCATCAATACAATCTCTAATTTATAAAATAATATATCCCTAACAAAAGCTCCAGAAAGAAACAATTGTCCAAGAAATTTAATTCAGTAGCAACTGAATAAGGTAAAAGAAGTCAGCATGAGTTGCCCATGAATGAACTAACCTTCTGCTTATGAAGTAATGACAATAAGGATTGCCCTATGCTCTACCAGACACTAACTGTCAGACTTCTTCAGGTGATAGACATTTGAGCGCTTCACGGAACTTTAGATTTCCTTTGAGTTTCTTTAGTATGTTAGGCCCTCAAAATAGGAAACATGCAACTCCCAGTGGTAAGTTGAAAATGTTATGTTCCATATTTGCAATGCATAATCAAGTAGCAAGACATGTCTGGCAAGGTAATTTTTGCTAGGTTAGATTTAACAAAGGACTATCATAAAGTACTAGAATGCGCTACAATAAACTAGTAGGCTATCATTATTTTACAAAAATATACAAATTCAAGGTGGATAATAATTCGGTGTAAGACTACAAATGCACAAAATAATGTAACCCAGAAATGTCAACAGTTTAATTTGGATCGTGTTAGATTTGGTAGCTATCTCTTATATCCAGATAACCTTTAAAATAGGGCATATAAGAAGCTGCCAATAAAGCTGCACATTCAGCTGTAATTCCTTTGCACAAACCAGTGCAGATTATCATTAAAAATTTCAAAAATAATAAATATCCTTTTGAAAAACAATTAAACCATCTTTCCATTTTTTTTTTGAGGAAACATTAAATATTGTTCTTACAATAAATCAATATTGCATAAGAAACTGTATCTGCAAAAAAAATGTTAATCCCAACTCGACGCTACCAGTATTAGAGGAGGTCCATTAGTTTGGAGCTCTTGTTTGATAAAATCCACCTGCAAAATTATATAAGACTGCTCAGTTCTCCAGTTAAAACTAAAAACATAATGAAGAACATGTGTACCTTATTCAAAGAAAAGTAAATAATACAGATTACACAGGATGACTGTTAACGAACACAAAACATCAGTTGCAGAGCTAGTAAATGAATCTAAATCCATAGTCATAAAGTTGTACACTAACGTACCATAGTGGAACATCAATAATCATCATGACGCAAGCCTCTTCCAATCTAATAAGGATCAGATTTGTAGCAAGACTCAGTGTAAAAAACCTCCACAAGGTATTGCCTAGTTTCTTATGATAGCATCACGTCAATGTTAATTAATCATAGGTTGGTGCCTCTTCAAGTCCATGCACCAAATTCCAAAGTTTGAGGGTTTTTAGGAATATGTTTATACTCTTAACGATCTCTTGTAGGTTGAGCAACCTTCCTGTGAACCAAAACCTGATTTTCCTGTGATGTGGTATTTTTTTTATTTAAAACTGCTTTTCACTACATTCTCCAGCTTGGTTTTGTTTTAATTTAAAACTGCTTTAAACTACACTTTCCAACTGGGTTTTAATACGGAGACTATTACATTGTATCAGAGCACTGAAAATCAAGAGGTCCAGGATTTCAAAACTCACCACTGCTGGTTTAAAATATGTTTACTTATTAATTCTGCTATTCCACATGGCCCAAAATCCAACTTGACTGTTAACAGTGCCGAATTATTGGCCATGGCGATTATAAGCAAAGTGAAGGCTATGCAATGAACCTTAAGGCCAATCCGCGAGTAGAAAGAACTATGATGTGTTGTGTCTAACTCATGCAACAAGGAGAAATTCTTCTGCATTAACTCTAGGCAAGGAAATAAAAAAAGGCAGGCAATATAATTTTCTATAGCACAGAAATAAGCCAAATAGCAAACCAGAATAAATCATAGTTAAACTGCGAAGACTTCTAATTTTTGCATAAGGTCTATGGTAGGTTATGATCAGATCGTTTAAGAATAGGAGTAAATATGAAATAACAAAATCACTGAATATTTTAGCAATATTTTGGCATATTGAACACCAAACAGGATTGCTGATCAAATTGAGTAAGAAACAATCTTCTTTGTTGCAATCCAGTTTCAATATGCAAACGAAAAACTAGTGTCATCATCAGGCAGGGAGAGCAGACGGATACAAAAAAATGTTATAAATAAGCTAAGGTATATGCAGCTAAGCCATGAAAGCATAATTATCAGGCCTAAAACTGATGCACTGATGTCACCGATGACAAGCCTGCTCTGAAATATCCAACATAAATAGCTTCTAAAAGGTCAGCATAAAGATCAGGCATTGACCAAGGTCCAAAGACCTCTGTATAGAAGAGTTGTACTGCTCAAAGAGAGCAACATCTATTGTAAAGCTCAATTAGTGAATAACCTTATCATGGTAAAATCATATTGCTCATGAGAAGTTGTCGGAAGTCTGATATAGTTATACCATTTATGATATTGTTATGTAACTGCTCTGAGGACATTATAGCACATGATATATGAATAGTACATTAAGAAAATTATACAGAACGTGGAAAATTCGGATCATTTTGCAGAAAATTAGAAGTACAGCATATAAGTCAAGTAATAGGTATCCTTTCCGGGCAAAATGATCACCGATCATCTGCTATATGGAGTTGCTTCAGGTATGTACATTTTTATTATTCCAATAGAACGGCAACATAACACCAACAGGCACTCTAGCCATGCAGAGGGCGCGCTCGAACCAAGCAGTAGCATTCTGTGCTTTCATCATGTTGCATTGAGAGTGCTCACATACCAAATACATTAACATTAAAACTTAAGGTGCAAGTCTACAGATACTGATAGGAAAAACTAAAAAAAATATGCCATTATGTTCCAACATTAAAAGAAGTATCCTGCGCAAATGTAACAGCAAGGTTTAATCTGAGCTTTTCACTATAATTTGGAATTCTGGGCAGTGCCAGAAAGAGAAAATAAACTCCAGATTAAATTGAGTCCTTAGGTACAAAAATGAATGAAAGTAAATTCATATGGAAGAATAAGTTTAACGTTATTATTTAATATTGTTAACATGGTTTTGTCTTGAAACACTAGCTGTTAAAAGACTAGAGTATAGGGACAACTAAAGACAGTATAAGACACATATGAAATACATAGAAATAACATTAGATCAAAATGAAGTGAAATTGAGCTGAATATGCCATTGCAACTGAACCACCAAACTTGGAAATGTAGGATAACTGGATAGTATGATAAGACAGCAAGGATTTACAAGAAACCTGATACCTTATGATTGATTTGATCTTGAAGTGAAAACATCCTTCCACGCTCCCAATCCTGGAAGACATTACATCAAACACTCCATCAGATTTCCTAGACTAACATGATTCGGCAATCTCCTAGATCAGATTTTGAATAAAATCATGTCAATAGCGATCATGAAATGCATACATTTATCTTTCCATTGGTGGACGACTAAAAATACAAAGTACGATTGTTTCATAAATTTCATGTCAAGATTAAGGCTGCAGCCGAAATGAATCAAATCAAATGCTTAGATACTTCATATATACTTTCTCAGCCCGGAGGCTTACAGTGAGATCATTTGCACTGAAACATCTAATGAGCAGGTCAGACCAAGATACCTTACTCAAAGACCTAAGCAAAATCCTACATGTATCTTCACAAGCATCAAAGTAAGTACAATTAAAAATGCATACTTGAATGAGTATGGGATCAATTACATCTCTAATGATGTTTGATGTGATAAGTCAGCTTACGGGATGATTTGCTTTCTACCTTTCTTGTGTGGGCAATGTGGCAAATTGCTGAGCATTAGCACAAAGAGAGGAGCAATCAGCCAAATGTTGAGAAGATGGAATGCACAAAGCTTTTAATCCTTGCCTGTTATCGACGCATTGCCATCCAGCAGCTCATACAATGATTCGACAAAGTCTTTATAAAATGAAATAACACCTGCATCGGTTGAAACCCATATTGACCAAGAATCAGAATAGCTCTAAGTAACCAAATAAAAGAAGGTTTTTGGTTTATAAGCCCAATATTTTTACCCTGATTTAGTTTTAAACCACTTAAATCCAAAATACTCATTCTGAATTATTTTTACGCTCAGTTTCTGTTTAATTTGATATACCGACGGCGACATCATAGTTGCCCAATATTTTTACCCTGTTACTAGTCATTATTCAGTGTATTCAGTGGTGGCATTGGCGGATCCATGGTGGGGGCACTTGCCCCCACTGACCTCTTACAAATATTAATAGGTGTTATGCAATTTGACACTCCATTATTTGATCAATTGATTCTAATCCCCTAACGCTGTCCAACATAAACATCCAAATAGGCTAAACCTGACCCATTTATCCAAAACCCTTTACTCAAAATCTAAAATCGGACCTTAATTTGAAATTCCTGCACTAAGTCTACTCCACCTCTGTTAAATCGCAAGAAGGAAAAACCCACAAATCGCGAGTTGCCTCCTGCAGACCCACCTCTTGTTGGGCCGCCTCCTGTTTTATCAAGCCATTGATAGACAATTTAAATAGCTCAACAATCGGTTTATGGAGTCAAATATTGAATTGCTTCTTTGTGTAACATGCTTGAGCCAACAACATTTGTTTGTTGCTTTCGATAAACAAAAAAATTATTAGGCTTCCCCAGTTCTATCCTTTAGAATTCTCCAAAGTTACCGATAGCGGATAGCGTCACGTAGCGGTGAGGCACCGCTAATGCTATTTGGGCTTATAACGACAAAATAGCGGCAACAAGTGCAAAGTCAAGTAGCAATCCAATTTAAATATGTATAAATATTCAAAAAAATATGAAAAATTAAAGAAAAATTTAAAAATTCTACAAATGCATATTTGATGATTTATAGAGATCCTAAGCATGAAATAGACGTGTAACAATCGTGTAATATTAACAAAAGTATTGAACATAAAGAAAAACCGTATATGTTTATCAAAAAGACCGTTATTTGTCCTATTCTTTTAACTTTCAAGTATCTAATAGAAAAATTCTCAACAATAGAAAAACATTGATTAGTAGCAATATAATTGTATTAACTATTTGAAACTTGACATAAAAAAATAGTCTTCAACCATAGATAAATAAGCACTATTTACCACTATATACCTTTATTTCGCGCTTTCGAGCACTTTGGCGAGTGACAAGCGCTAGTGTGTTCACCGCAATCAATGAAATTGTAGCGGTAGGCTCCGCTACCGCTATTTGCGCTGCAATAGCGCCACTATCGGCCGCTATTTACAATAGTGGAATTCTCCTCAGTGAAAATCATGAAACTTAAGGACAGCTTCAAAATTACTTAATACATGTGCGATCAGATGATAGATTTTTAAAATTAAAGAAATAGGTAATCTTTTTGAAAAAATAATGGCGACAAGAAAGTATATTGTATACCCTCTGGTGTATCTTGTGAAAAAAGCTCAGATCTTACTAGTTGCTACTGTGATCACGGAAATAACTTTTTCTTGCAATGAACATAGTGAAGTATCGAATGCGCAACCACATGGGAGATGAGTGGTTGAATAACTCTTTGGTCGCTGATATTGAAAGAGATGTCTTTGGTAGCATAGACAATGAGAATATCTTACAATGTTATAAAAAATGAAGACACAGAGGGAACAGTTGTAAATAGTTTTATTAAAGTACTTCTACTAACTATATTTTGTTTGTACATATATATATGCTCATATGGTTTTGATGTCATTAAAATTTAGATAAAAATATTATTTACTATTATATTTGTAGACTTGTAGTCCTGCTTCAACCATGCGTGAACTAAATTTGACCTCAGTTGACCTCCCGACACCTTCACATTGGACTTCACTTTTAAGTGGGCCACAAGCTTGGCTCTGATATAAGATGTTGGGGAGTAATCAAGCCTAACCTAGAGCTAATTGGCCTTAAACAGAGACTACAAATCAATTTTAATCCAAAAGCTTAAGCTATTGGGTATTGGCCCCAGGCCCCAGCTCTTATGGCTTGTTTGGATGGAGTGTAGAGAGGGGAGGGGAAGAGAAATGTAATTTTAAGCTTGTTTGGGAGTTGCATTTAGGAGGGTAGAGGAGGGGAATGGGGGCGAAATTTGTGTCAAAATGTTACACCCCAAATTGGGGGTAATGAAGGGGAAGGGAAGGAAGGGGAATTTCTTCCCTTCCTTCCTTCCCTTCCCTAAGTGAACTCCCAAACATACCACTATTTTTAAACTCGTCGCTCTTCCTATTTTATACTCAGATTTGTATCCTTAACGGTCATAAGCAGTGCCTACAATATAGCCAGTGATGTCCAGTCACAGCAGGACTCCGCCACTGAGTGTATCAGTAGCTATATTTGGGCTTAAGATGATATAGTTGTAATTAAGTATGACTATATGAAAATAAATCAAGGTAAGACTTCGGCTTTACGGACAAAAATCCAAAAACAAGTACTCTTTTATCAAACCTGGGTTCCCTGGGACAAAAACGATATGCATTCTGGGTTCTTCTGAGTGAATCTCGAGCAATTCAGTAGAAAAGCTACAAATAACATAAAACAGATTATAAATTTGAAAATTTTCCGCATTAAATTAAAATTTTGTAGAAATCTTACCATGATACTAAGCAAATTCGCTCCGTCGCTTGCTTCCTACTAACCGACAGCAGTTTCTCCTCATCCATGGACCAAATTGTACGATTTACAGTGAAATTCCTATTGACCAAATTGTTGAATGAAGAAAAATTCATGAAATTGAGTAGAAATTATCGGATTAAAAGAGCTAGTACCTGTAAATTGTGAGTCCTTTTGCCCTAGATACAAATTGATTAAGATTGAGATTTTTAGGGCAAAATAAGAAGCGATTAGAAAAGAGAGAAAAGGGTAATAATGGTAATTACGTTGTTATTGGATCTAGTTTCGACTGGGGGCGAGCAACGCAACGTTGCGTGGGAAGAAATTTGATGGGAGAGAAGAGGGAGGGGAGCATTGGTCCCTTGTTCTGTCTAATGGGCGTGGTTTGGTTTTGGGCTTTAAGTAGGGATGGCAGTTCTTTAGCCGACCCGCTGACCCGATCCGTTATAAATAGGTGCTGGTCATACTGGATCCATCAGAATTACCCTTTTTTTTTTCAGTTATGAGGTTTTTTGATTGGTGTAATTTTTTGATAAGTAAGATAATTTTTGAGACTTTACTTTATAGCATTATAGCATTATTCATTGGGATAAGGGATTGAGACATATTTTAAGATGTTATTCATTAGGACAATAAGATTGGAATAATTACCTTTGTTTTTCCCAAAATTATCTCACTTCTATACAAAACTTATTATCCCAATCTCTAAAAGTTACCACATTCTCAACTTTGGGATAATCATGGAGAGAGTAAATTAATTTTGAAGCATTAAGTTATTATATATCTAATATATGTTACTTGTATTATAATATATAATATATCTTAGGGAAAATTGTGTTAAGGCACCAATTATAATAATGTAATGACCGTGAATTTTTTATACTAGTTAAAGTAATTTTTTGGTATTTTAAAATATTCAATTATTATTTTCAAAAGAGTATTTATATTTTTTCGCTTTTCTAGAATTTTCTATGATTTAAAAATTTAGATTATATTGTTAAACTAATACTTGATTATTTATTACTGTTATTATTATTGTTAATGACTATCTTATATTGATTTTTAGCCTATTCCATTCCCTGGTCTTTTTCTTGTATTTTTTCGTATTGTTTTCTTTTTTTGGTATTTTAAAATATTCAATTATTATTTTCAAAAGAGTATTTATATTTTTTCGCTTTTCTAGAATTTTCTATGATTTAAAAATTTAGATTATATTGTTAAACTAATACTTGATTATTTATTACTGTTATTATTATTGTTAATGACTATCTTATATTGATTTTTTAGCCTATTCCTTTCTCTCGTATTTTTCCTGTATTATTTTCTTATTTATTTATTTTTAGTGTATTTTCTTTAAACCCTAACCCTAACCTAATATATATTCCTTTCTCTCGTATTTTTCCTGTATTATTTTCTTATTTATTTATTTTTAGTGTATTTTCTTTAAACCCTAACCCTAACCTAATCTATATATATATA
>NC_033795.1:14581591-14593779 GCF_001876935.1 Asparagus officinalis | reverse complement strand
CCGACGACATCACCGAGCTCCGACGCCGCCGTCCCAACTCCAGCGCCGTCCTCGCCCTCCACCCTTACCGTTGTAGCCTCCGTCGACGCCTGAGGTCAGATCCGTGCTGCCGACGCAGCGCATATCCCGTTTGTCGTCACCGCCTCACCCGCTCCGACGACATCACCGAGCTCCGACGCCGCCGTCCCAACTCCAGCGCCGTCCTCGCCCTCCACCCTTACCGTTGTAGCCTCCGTCGACGCCTGAGGTCAGATCCCGACGACATCACCGAGCTCCGACGCCGCCGTCCCAACTCCAGCGCCGTCCTCGCCCTCCACCCTTACCGTTGTAGCCTCCGTCGACGCCTGAGGTCAGATCCGTGCTGCCGACGCAGCGCATATCCCGTTTGTCGTCACCGCCTCACCCGCTGTACTTCGTGAGTCGACTTATGAGTCGACTAATGAGTCGACTAAACATGCACGGATCTGAAGTGCACAGAAAAACTCAACTTTAAACTGGGTTTAGAAATATCAAATAAATTCCAAAAATTATGAAACTTTGGAAGATGATTGTAGACATGATAATAAATATGCTACAAAACTGGTTTTTAAAAAGGACCTCCCAAATGAGAAATATAATTATTTTACAAAATAGTCCAAAACATAAAAATGTGAACGCATGAGTTTTGATATTTTAGCTTAACCATGTTTTGAAACATTACAAAATAATTTTGTAGACTTAATAAAAGATGTATATTATTATTGTTAAGTCTATAAACCAAGAAAACAATATTTTTACAAAAATACTTGTTTTGCAAACTTTCAAAACAATAAACATGATTTCATTGAACTAAATAAAATTGATATTGATGAAATCATATGTAAGCATATAAACATGAAACAAAAATATATTTTCCAATTATATATATATATAACTATATATATACAAGGAAACCAATATAATGTGTGTGTATATGATTGAGCTTAAAGTACTAACCCACATAATATAAACCTAAACTAATGTTACCCAAGCTGGATCTTGATCTTTAATAAGCTTGACTTGGTACACATTACGGATGAAGCTAGAACTGGATCTTCAACTTGAATTGCATAGGCTTCACCCACTATTCCGCCAACCTCCATTGGATATGATCGTTGAAGCACAAGAACTTAGATCTTCAACTTGAATTACATAGGATTTACCCACTATTCCGCCAACCTTCATTGGATATGATCGTTGAAGCGTAAGAACTTGGATTTTCAACTTGAATTGCATAGGCTTCACCCACTATTCCGCCAACCTCCATTGGATATGATCGTTGAAGCGTAATTCCATCCATCCTCCAACTTATTGTTTGTCTACAATAAATAACAAAACATAAATACTAGACAAACAATATTAGATATAAATTGTTTGTTAAATCATTATCAAAACAAGAAGGCCAACACCTTCCACCCGTTTCCTTGAGATTAGACTTTGTTTTGATCTTGAGAAGATTGGTAATCTCACTTTGTTGAGGTTATACACTTCTGTTCTAAGTTTTCTCAATTAAAACAAAGAATACCGAGCTTTCTTTCAGATCAACCTGGATTTGTTGTTCGGCGGTTGATCCAAGCATCTCCGGCATAAGCAAAGATCTCACGCAAGCAGCGATCAATAAATGATCTTGCGTGTGTTTCTAAGAAGTCTTTGTTTATTTTCATTTGCATAATAGAAGTCTTATAAAAATGCTTCTTCTTTTCTTGAATCTGTAATTGATAAACAATTGTAATAGATTCCATAATGAAAAGGATTTTCGACGCAAACAACATGTTAAGTCCAAAGTATTGTATGTTAATTCTAATTTGTAGTATGTTAACTGCAAGTTGTTACATGTTAAGTCCAAGGCGTGGTACGTTAAGTCTAATTTGTAGTATGTTAATTACAAGTCCTTGTATATTAAGTCTAATTTGTGTGTTGTTAAGTCTAAATTTATTTAGTGTTAACTCAAATAGGTTCGATGACTCAAATTGGATCAATGTTAAGACTTGTTTAGTTTTTATTTTTTGTTTAATTTTTATTATTTATTTTTGATTTTGTGTTATGATTATTTTCTAAATATTTACAGCATTGCCAATAATTACAGCTCAAAAAGTAAAGACTGTGGTCCGCCGACGTTGACATCCACATGTATTTTAGATATGACATGTGTATCAGATAGGATTGCTAATGATAACCCTTCTGGAGACAATGTTATGATGATTGATAACATGATTAGCAAATCAGAGAGAATTTCTGCTTGGTGGCACACTGTTTTAATTTATGAGGGATGACTGTTTGATAGTGCGAAAGAATTAAAATTAGCTTTGTTCTACTATTCTATGGCCAAAAAATTTGAGTGTGAATTTGAAAATAATGAACCAAAGTGTATTCGAGTTTATTGCCGGTTTAAGAAAACTAAAAGTTACATAGGGATATTATTTGCCTCTCCCCCTAAAAATAAAACTAGATTTGCTGTAAAAATGTTTGTGAGCAATCACACTTGTGGGCAGCATGAAAACAATGCTGGTCAATCTAGTGTCTCCCGAAATTTTTTTGCAACACAATTACAACTCATGTTAAAGGTTCGGTAGGAAATACACCCTATTGATGTCCAAAAATAGTTTTCTAAGGTCGTATGGGCTAAGGGTCGAATATAGTAAGATATAGTGGGGTAAAGAAAGAGCACAAGAACAATTTTATTATGATGCTTATGAGGCATATGATTAATTACGATGGTAAAATATAATATCTGCCCTATACGAACTAATTTCATGTATGGAGTGTCGAATATAGTAAGATATGATGGGGTAAAAAAAGAGCACGAGAACAATTATATTGTGATGCTTATGAGGCCTATGATCAATTATAATGGTAAAAGATAATATCTACCCTATACGAACTAATTTCATGTATAGAGTATAAGTAATTACATGCTAAGTCAAATTATTTTATGTTAAATGCAACACATTTAATTTGTTAAGTCTAATGTGTTATATGTTAACTGCAACTTGTTACATGTTAAGTCTAATTTCTTGTTTACTAAGTGTAATGATTATATGTTAAGTCTAATTTCATGTATGTTAACTGCAAGTCATTACATGTTATGTCCAAAATGTTGTATGTGAAGTCTAATTTGTTATATGTTAACTGCAACCTTTTACATGTTAATCTAGTTTCATGTATGTTAACTGCCTCGTTACAAGTTTGTGCTCTATACTCATGTTAAATGCAAAATGTTTGACATTAAGTCTATAATATTTTCTATTAATTTAACGTTTTTTCCTGTGATACGTAAATGCTAAGTCAAATGCTATATGTTGTTTAGTCTAATTTGGTTCATGTTAAATATAACACTTCTTTTTTTCAAATTGTAGGTATGTAGACAATGTTAAGGAGACAAACCCAGATAGCTATATTCATGTTGAGCAAAGTGAGGGAAGGTTTACAAGGCTAATCATTTGCTATGCCGCTTGCATAAATGGTTTTTTGCATAGATGTCTACCACTTAGATTTTTGGATGAGGCCTTTCTGAAAGATCGATTCAAAGGTATACTCCTCAGCGCTGTAGCATACAATGAAAATCAAGGGATATTTCCACTAGCCTATTGCATATGCAATCAGAAAAATAACATTAACTGAAAGTGGTTCTTTCAAGGTTTGTGGTCAATACTCGATTTTTAGACTTATTTCTGATGTTATGTCCAATATTTATGATGTTAAGTCTAATTAGTTGGAAGTTAAGTCTAAGGGCTTGTATGTGAAGTCTATTTTGTTATATGTTAACTACAACATGTTAAGTATAATGGATTATATGTTAAGTCTAATTTCTTGTAAGTTAACTACAAGTCATTACATGTATGTCCAAAGCGCTAAATGTGATGTCTAATTTGTTGTATGTTCACTACAACCTGCTACATGTTAAGTCTAATTTCCTATATGTTAAATGCAACTCGTTACAGGTTTGTGGTATATACTCTATGAAAGAACATATACATACAATCCTCAACATCATCTAGTTATAATATCAGATGTGGATAAGGGAAATAGAAAAGTTGTTAGATAATTTTTCTAGATGCTCTACATTCCAGATGTGTTCTACATCCAGTGGAGAATTTTAGGTTAAAATTGAAGGATTTGAGACTTAAGGCAAAAGATACTCAGATTTTGAGGAATCTATTTGCAATCAACCTTTTATAAGTATACTAAAGCAGAATAGAATGATTATATGGACAATATAAAACTGATAAACAAAAGGGCATATAATATTGCCATCAACTATGCAATTATGCTATAGAAAACTGGGTAAACGTGTTCTTCCTATAATTAGATAAAGTATAAGTAATTTAATGTTAATCATAGTTCATTTAATGTTATATTTAAGTTATTTCCTATTAAGTCTAGACGTTCTTGTTTACTCAATAGAACTTCTTGTTAAATGTAAATGTTCCTCTGTTAATTCTAGTTCACTTTCTATTATGTTTTACATATGACCATGTTACATCCAATGTTGCCGAGTCCTTTAACAAGTGGATACATGAGGCTAGATTACTACAGATACTACAAATGGTAGAGCACATACTTAAACAAATTATGATTCGTATGAATGTTCGACGAGACATAGCTAAAAATTAGAATGAATTTCTTTGTCCCAGAGATAAGCTTGTCCTTAACGAGAATATGAAAATTGAGTGCCCATTGGATGTGCGTCAATCTCATAAATGATTATTTGAGATACAATCCCATAAAGCTTGGCAAGTAGATCTGGAGCATAACACATGCATGTGTCGTGCGTGGGATGTAACTCATATTCCTTGTAAACATGCATGTGCATCCATTATGTTTATAAAGATGGATGTTTACCAATTTTGCTATTGGTTTATGACGATTGAAGCTTTTAAAAAAGTTACGAGCCAATCCTTTACCACATCCCTGATTATGAGAAGCGTAACGTACTATGTGATGAGATCCAGATTTTATCACCACTAACAACAAAAACAAAAGTAAGAAATAAAACTAGACGGATCAACAATAGAACTATTTACACACGGCCAGTTACATGCTCTTGATGCCATATGGAAGGTCATAATCGTAAAACATGCAACGAACCTATTGCTAATTAAGTATTTTGCTTGTATAGTTACAAGCTATGTTTTATATTATGTTAACTTATAAGTATTTTTATGTTAAATGGGTTTTCTTTGCTATGTATGAATTGAACTTTGTGTTAAATATAAGTCATTTCAAGTTAAGTTCGTGGTAATTATATGTTATGTGTACGCCATACCATGTTTAGTCTACAAAATTTATGGCTAACTTTAAATAACTTGCTTCTAACTCTAACTTGTAACATGTTAAGTCTAAGGCGTTGTATGTTAAGTCTAAAAAGTTGAGTGTTAAGTCTAAAAAGTTGAGTGTTAAGTCTTAGGTGTACGTCATAAAGATTGTGGTTGTTAACTCTTATGAAAGGATTCTCAAATATAGTCTTTTAAATATTAATTCACAATCTATCAACTTCATGTTAATTCTAATGGGAGGATTCTCAAATCTAATCTTTTGAATGTTAATTCTAATTAGAGGAATGTTAAGTCTAAATGGAAGACTGTTGAGTCTAGTCCGTTCAATATTAAGTCTCGTATGTTAACTCATATTTGTTCAATGTTAAGTTCATGTTAATTTCCTGATAGACTTAAGTCACTTTTTGTTAAATCTACATAAATTCCTACTAATTTTATGTAACTTCTTGCTATATATTACATCATGTTAAATGTTAGTCATTTTCTGTCAAATATACATACATTTTAAGATTAAATATACATATTTACTTATAAAATTAGTTCATCTTCGTCAAATATACATACATTTTTAGATTAAATATACATATTTACTTATAAAATTAGTTTATCTTTGTCTAGTGTTCTGTCTTTCTGTCTTTGTTCACATCCTTCAATGAGTATATCTGGATAAGTCTTGCCCATACAACTTCATGTGAATCATCGACAGGAGTAGCGCGCAACGTCGAGCGGCCAAGAAGTATTGCCCGCATATAAAAGTAGATGAACACTCTACAGTCATAGCTGCAATATGAGAATATAAAATTAGTTATTCATTATTTCATTAGAGAATTTAATAATGATACTAACTTTCCTCTTTGTTGATCGCATTTGATGACTTCATATCGAAACTTTCTGTATACCCTTTTTTAAATTAAAACCAGCCTTCATGTGCTCCAAAAAAGTTATGATTCTATTAATATGTTCGACGTATGATGAATGGCCTGACGAACTATAATGTTTGACGACTTCTTCTTTCAATCAGACCTCAGCTAGATGCCAGTGATTGCTCCTGACGATAGGAATCAATAGATACCCTATGCTGATGGTGATATATTTTTCGATAAATAATAAATATAGCAAGTAATATTTTGGGTCGTCAGCATAAAGTGAATGTTGTAATCCAAATAACGTAGGACTTATATTTAAAAAGAAATACAGGAATGAATGTGACAAGTAATATAATAAACATGAAAAGTAATAGATTTAACACGAACTGAGTTAAACATCACACGAAATGGCTTACTAAGTAATTTAGACGTAACAAGAAATGACTTATATTTAAGAAAAACTGGAGTAGACTTAACATAACAGAAATAATTATACAAAAGAACACTAACACAATGCCATATTTTTTTATTCGATGTTTCTTTCTGAAGTTTATCTAATAGCGCTTCTTCCATTTGTAAAGAACTTGAAAATTAGCATTAAGTATAAATAAGGCTCCTTAAATTATTTAATTTAGAATCTCACATGGTCATCAAGTCGACCACCACGAAGAAAATATAGAATCTCTTCTCTGTCCATACTACTGCTATCTATTCTGATTGCAACATTCCTCTTGAAAAAATAGGATTTATCATTTATCAGCAAATATGTACATGCACATATATTGAGTTAATATATATTGCAATAAACTTAACATATATAAAATTAGTTGAAACTTACTTATGACACTTTTGATAGAAAAAAATGTGATATCCATTTATTTTCTGTTGGGTTGAGTCTGGAGGATATTGTAGGTGATATCCAATAGATGTGTAAAAAAAAGTCCACGTGCTATCAAGAATGCATATGCTAAAAGCTGAAGGATCTGGAATCCCTCCATTTAAATTGTTCAATAGAGCTTCCTCTTCCTTTGTCATTGAGGTCATCTTCAACACATCCCACTTCTTGATTGTTGAAGTAATATTTGATAGTTTCTTCCTCTTCATTCACATGATCAGGTACCTCAATTATATCTTCAACTTTTTTAGTCTTCTTTTCTTCTTCTGTGTATGAGGTCCTAACATGTTGTGACCTCTTCATAACTCTTTTACTTGGTGCCCTAATTTTCTTGGTAGGCTCTTCTTCATGGCTACCTTCTCTTTAACATTTTGCACAATATTCGTAAGGTCCTCCACAATTTTATCCACCTGTTCAATCACATCCTTATGTATAATTTTCTTTTCATTCTTATGTACAATATTCTCTATATTTTTATGTACAATTTCCTCCTCAATCTTATTCTTAACTTTCTCCTCAGTGTGCAAATCCTCTATTCCTTTAGTTTCAACATTGTGAAAATCATCAAAATTATTTTCAAAACTTTCTCTGTCATCATTCTAAACTTCCTCCTGGTTTTCCTCCTCAATGGGGACTTCCTCCTCAACTTTATCGTCCTCAACTGCCTCCTTCATGGGGTCGTCTTCCTCCTTAATTTTATTCTTACACTACTGGAAACAGGCCTTTTAGCGACAGACAAAACCGTCGCTAAAAGTTGAAAATTCATCGCTAAAAGTTTTAGCGACCGAAAAAATAAATTCTGTTGCTAAAATACCGTCCATACGTTGAGGGTAGCTAAAATCACTTTTAGCGACGGATTTTCCATCGCTAAAATTCAGCGACGGGATATTAGCGACGATATTTTCGTCACCGTATTTTAAAAAAAAATTAAAAAAATTAGCGATGGAATTTCCGTCTCTAAAAGCTGTATTAGTGACAGAATTTCCGTCGCTAAAGGTTGTATTTACTATTACAATTTTTTTTCGTATCCGTTTTTCGTTGCTAATATAGCTTTTAGTGATGGAAATTCCGTCGCTAAAGGTTGTATTTACTATTGCAATTTTTTTCGTATCCGTTTTTCGTTGCTAATATAGCTTTTAGCGACGGAAATTCCTTAGCTAAAGGTTGTATTTATTATTAAAATTCTTTTTTCCGTATCCATTTTTTATTGCTGATATAGCTTTTAGCGACGAAAAATCTATCGCTAATAATAACCGTTTTTTTTAAAAATATTTTAAAAATTGAAAAAACCATGTACAATTGGTTGAGTCAAAAGTCGGTTCTGTTGAGGAATTCATTATATCTTCAAGCGATTACAATAAATTCGAAGAAATAGTCTTTTTATAAGACCTCTTTTACACAACAAAGCAAAAATTACAACTTTTGAGAAACAAACACAAAAATCGTCTATCGATCTTTGTTTTCGTGGGACTTTACCTGTGCCGGGAACGCTTTGGTTCGTGGATCGCCGAATCACAGATCGTGAAGAGGGGGTTTACTGATTCTGACTTCGTTTATCGAAGTGAGAACTTGAAACGATATCTTATCGAAGTAAGATAGTCGTTCTTCTTAAAATCAAGTCAAAGCTTAATTTCAAGGCGTTGTATGAAAACTCAAATCTGCTCTCTCTGCTCTAAAATGCTCGAAAATATGCTCGATCCTCGTCAGAAGTGACCCTAGGGGGGTATTTATAGCCTCAGGGGTCTGCAACTGCAAAAACTTAACAAACGACGACATCAGTACGGCGAGACAGTGTTTACTGTCTCGACGGGCGAGACAGTCTTTGCTGTCTCGACCCGCGAGATAGTAAATACTGTCTCGCAAACAGTAACCGCAGGCATGGGGCAGTTACAAAACCAATTTCTGATCTTTTGAAAGTTGTCTTCTGTGCGAGACAGCAAAGTCTGCCTCGCACGGCGAGACAGCAAAGTCTGTCTCGCACGGCGAGACAGCAAAGTCTGTCTCGCACGGCGAGACAACAAAGGCTGTTCTTTTGACTTTTTTGGATGACTTCCTTTTGAATTGTGTTTGGATATCTCTCAGTATTTTTTGACGCCTACAGATCCCCCCTCCAAAGTATTCCAGACTCATTCTTTTATAGAGGAGCATGGGATACTTTGGATAAGATAGATTTTACTTACGATCCCTTCAATGCTTGGTTGAGTAGATCGTGTGAAAGGACTTGTGAATGGCTTCAATGCTTGATCTCTGTTGCTTTTAGTCTATTCAGTTCTTTGTAGAATAGCTAATGTCTTCCAGGCGTCGCGTTTATCGCTTGACCTTTGTCGAGATCTTGAATTGAAGTTGGTATTTGCTCTTGTGGGTTCAGCTTTTATCACTGAATTGATATATTCATTGAGAGCTCATCAGGTTATCCTTAAGAACATTCAAATTAATATTCTCCAGAAACTTCCTGTTGAGGGTATGAATACAGTTTAGACTCGTGTACCCATTGGAGTATCTCTCTGTATCGTATTTGTGCGACACAGTGTGTGCTGTCTCGCACTGCAAGACAGAGAATGCTGTCTCACACAGCGAGACAGATTTTACTGTCTCGCTCAGCGAGACAGAGTTTGCTGTCTCGCTCAGCGAGACAGAGAGTATATAAGTCGGACTTGGGCTTTTTTAGGGTTTTTCACGTCGACTTTTGGGGCGATTTCTGGCGATTTGCTTGGGCGATTTCAGTGTGATTTTCGACCAGTTCTTTGTCTCTTCTTCTCCTCTTCGTTCCTGATTTGTGTGGAGCTTTCGTTTAGGGAGATTCCACTCGGATTTGACAGGTTTGTTCATCCTCTTTCTCCAAAATCTTGATTTTCTTCAACTGTGACTGTGCATGCACTGTTCTGGCCATATTCTGTGATGTTTTGGCCGATTTCATGTTCAAACAGCGAGACAGATTTTGCTGTCTCTCTCAGCGAGACAGAGTTTACTGTCTCGCTCAGCGAGACAGAGTTTGCTGTCTCGCTCAGCGAGACAGAGAGTATATAAGTCGGACTTGGGCTTTTTTAGGGTTTTTCACGTCGACTTTTGGGGCGATTTCTGGCGATTTGCTTGGGCGATTTCAGTGTGATTTTCGACCAGTTCTTTGTCTCTTCTTCTCCTCTTCGTTCCTGATTTGTGTGGAGCTTTCGTTTAGGGAGATTCCACTCGGATTTGACAGGTTTGTTCATCCTCTTTCTCCAAAACCTTGATTTTCTTCAACTGTGACTGTGCATGCATTGTTTCGGCCACACTTTGTGATATTTTGGTCGATTTCGTGCTTAAAATCCTGACTTTTTCGTTGGATTTTTACTGCAGCTTGTGTACTCATCATGTCACCGCGACGATCCCGCGCTTCCCGAGGCCGTTCGACTGCCCAGAGCTCTGAGGAGACTGCCCATGTTGCCGCTTTGCATGGGGGTGCATTTCTTTCACCCTTTCGCGATTTTAAACACTGTATTTCTTCAATTCCATATATATGTACTTGTATTTGCTTGCAGATCCTCGTTTGTATCCTTTGAGATACCCTCGAGAAGAGCCGGTATCCTCCTTTGAGGGGATCGACGCTGTAATGACCGTGAATTTTGATACTAGTTAAAAATAATTTTTTGGTATTTTAAAATATTTAATTATTATTTTTAAAAGTGTATTTTTATTTTTCTTGATTTCCTATAATTTTCTATGATTTAAAAAACTGATTTTATATTTATTTAAATGGTTTTAATATTTATAAATTTATTTCGTGCAGTAAAATTTTCTAGAATTAATTTGTTATGTTATCAGTACTATTACATATTATTTTAAATAATATGTTGTATTATTAATATTATTATGTATTATTTCGTATAATACTTTGTATTATTAATTACGTATTTTCGTGTATAATTTATTGTATTATTTCAACTGTTATATATTATCTGTCGTGTTAGTATAACTTGTACGTTTTACTGTGTATATAATTATCCCATAATTATTAGATTTTAAATATAAGTAAATATATTTTATTTATTAATTATTTTTGTTTAATTGTATAATATGGGTATTTTTCGATTATTTCGTATCAACTGTCGTATTAGCACAACTGGTACGTTTTTTCACGTAGATAATTATCCTATAATTATTTGATTTTAAAAATAAGTAATTATATTTTTTATTAATTATTCTTGTTTAATTGTGTAATTTCTTGTATTATTTCTACTTTTGCGTATTGTCGATTGTAATACTACAACTTGTACGTTTTGAAGTGTAGATAATTTTCATATAATTATTTATATTTTTCGTAATTATTATTATTTTATATATAATTTCAAAACCCTAATTCTCTCTCTATATATAATATAATTTTCCTTCTCCTGTTCATTTTCTTCTTCGTAGCCGTCTCCTGCTTTTCTCATTCTCTTTCTCTCTCTTCTCTTTTCACGCCGCCCCCGTACCCCATCTTCTTCCTCTCTCTCCCCAACCACCGCCATCATCCACCGAGCACCCCGCCTACACCAGTCCAGTTGTTGTTCTTTTCATACATAGATCGGGATTAATATTTAATTATTTACAATTTGAGACATATGGTATATACATGAGGGTTTCCTTGTTTGGATTATTTCGCTCGACGTACTACGTCTCTTGTTGTAGATTTTTAAATATTAATTCTATCTATTGTATGATCTTGTTGCTTGGATGGTTTCTGATCGCTACCTGCATGATCTTGTTACTTGGTTGATTTTTGGATTCGTATGATTATTAGTATTCCAGTTGCACGCCTCTATTGTTATTACTATCATCACATGTTCTATTTTTATTTCTGTTATCGTATCGTTTCCGTTTTGGTTTTCGTTGTTCTATTTTCCTTGTGGGGTCGGGTCTTGCCGTGCGCCATGCACCTGACGTACACCTGTTTTCTCTGGTGTACGTCAGACTTAGGAGAAGAACAGGTTCAACAGGAGCCAGAAGATTCTCAGCAGGAGTGCCTTGTAGATGAAGCAGAAGAAGAAGCCGAAGTTTAGTCATTCCCTCTAGCTATCAATGATCTTAGTTTACTTTTGTAGTTCTTTCTACTTCTGTTGATCGATGTATATTATACTTTCCAGTATTTCATTCAGATCGTTTTGTATATGGGCA
>NC_033795.1:14564540-14581311 GCF_001876935.1 Asparagus officinalis | reverse complement strand
GATAGTGAAGAAGAGTTTGATAGTGAAGAAACCGAAACTTCTGAGGGGGCGGGTGAGAATGAATCGAGTTCTGAGGAAGTATCTGGCCTTCCCGATTCATTCTTTGATAGAGGACTTGTAAGGCCTTCTGTCGCTCCGGCCCAACCACAAGCTGCTCCGAAAAAACGAAAAGAGAGAGTCGTCATGGAATATCCTAACCGGATGACGGTAGAAGTTCTCAGCTGCGATGAAGAGGATGAAGAGGATACAGTGCCTCTTGCTCGTAGGCAAAGATCTCAAACTTCCATGCAAGCTCAAACTCAAGCTTCTCCCCGAGCTGAGTTACGCACCAAACATCGTCACGAAGGTTCTGATGCACGTCCTCTGAAGAAACAAAAGAAAGCTGCCTCTAAACCACGCGTTCATCTTCCTGCTCTAGAAGAGACATCTGGTCGTAGTGCTTCTTCTGATGAACAATGTAACTATTTGTTTTTTTTTATCGTTTTTACATTTCTTAATGCTCAAACTTATTTCATGCTCAACTTTTGTAGGGAGTCGAGAAGAAGGAGAGTTGCCAGCTGATGCTGTTTCTCCCGGAGGTATGGAGACTGAGGAGACCAGCTTCGTCCAGCAAATGCAAGATGCTCTGAAAGAAGGACCAGCTGATGTTCCACCAACTCCTGACATCGATCCCTCGGCTGCGGATACAGGTACTGATCTTTCTCCCCTTGGAAGAGAAATCCGAGAAATGAATGAGTCAGACCGTGTGCCTCCTTTAATGACTTGTGCGCTTGGTCTCCTTTTAGTTAAACTAAAAGAAGCAGGTACAAGTGGTGAAGCTCTCGAATCTGTCCCGACCAACGAAGGTAATTAATCTTTGTCTTGAGCAAATTCGTTTGAATTTATGTGTCATTTACGATTCAACACGTTTTGTAGATGCTACGATGCACGAATCTGTTGGAGGAGAGGCCACGCATGCAACAGAGGTCGAGGAATTCAATGAGCATCACCTCGATTTTGATCTCTCTGAAGGCGACCATGAGTATATCTCCGACTTATTATCGGGGAAAACTCCTGGTGCAGCCACAGAATCCAACGTTGGAGTCGGTTCCACAGAAGCAGGTCATTCTGAGAGTAAGACCATATAAGTGTTTGAATTATAGGACCACTTGCTGGAACTGATACTACTATAATCATTGGAACGTCTGATCGACTGGAGGGTAGTGAACTCGTGCCATGGGCAGGAACTGAGGTTGATTTGCAATCATCAGTTCTTGAACCTCAACCTTCTACTCCTATAGACCCCATGATGATAGAAGTCACCGTTACTCCCCAAATAAGCCCAGTTGCAACAAAAGCGAGACCAACTGAAGAAGTTGGTATATCAGCTGATGTGGTGTCCAGAGCTGGTAAGTTTTACCCATAACTTGTTTCAAATTTCGGATTATCATTCCATTATACTTATTATGATTCTTTTGTTTGCAGAATATTCTCTCAAGGAGCCTCTCAATTTAGACCCAAAGTTCTCTGAGGTTGAAATTAAAAAATCTGCTGACGTAGCCGGTGCGTTAAAAACTGTTATTCCCGAACCGACTTTGGCTGCTCAGGAGGCCGGACTACCATTCTCGGGTGGACCAAGTCATACTGAAGGCTCTTCTGTCGAACTTGGTACGCTTTCAGCTCATTGCCTTATACGAATATATATGTTTTGTACTGACTAATTTGCCCTCATCACAGCTCCTTCTTCATCATTATCAGACCATATCCAAGCGTTATTGGTCGACGACGATCCGGACAAGGCTGTCATCTGTTCCAATATCCAAAGCTTCATTACTTTTTTGAACTCTATGGTCGATCGTATTCTCTTCAAAGGATCGTACTTTGAGAGTTATAAAAAATCTCTTGAGCGTTTTATATCAGGTTCAGAGAGGAAGGGTATAATGAGTTAGCCGATTCAGTCAACGCTTATTTAGTTGATTTGAAGCGACATGTTGAACTTCTGCAAGCTCTTCGTACCAAAGGCATACCCTTCTATATCGCTTCCCATATGGAATCCAAGTTGCAGGCGTGGCGTGATTCCCAAAAATTAGCTAATCTGGAACTTCAAAAGCTAAGAGCCCAAAGCGATCAACTTAGGGTGAGTGTTGGCAGAAGAACACAAGCCAAGGTTAATCTACGCCGGGATTTAGAATCGAGTCGAGCGGAAATAGCTCGTTTAGAGGAGGAACTTGCAATGGCCAAGGATGCTCATGAGGTCTTGGAATCCGAGTTGACGCAGGAAATTCAGGTTGAAGAAAACTTGTTACAGCAGCTGAACCTTCAGGATAAAATAATTGCTGAAAAGGAACAAGAGGTCGTCGCGCTTCACAGTGTTAATGAAGAAGCCTTCAAAATTAAATTGGCGGCTGAGCTTGAACAGGCTTATGCATTAGAGCTTTTAAAACTTGAAAATCAGATTAGTCAATATAAATTTTTGTAATTGGAGAACATACATTTTTTGTAGCTTTGTTTGAAAACTCTTGGTCAACATAGTGAACCTTTTTGCTTATTATATTGAATCTTTTTGCTTATTGAGGTTTTATTATGATTACTCATTCTTGTTTATAATAAATAACCATAATACTTATAGGTTTTTTGGCAAATCCTCAGCCATCAACGGATTTGATATGCCTTTACCGATTACCGTTTAAATCGGGCTAGTATGTGAATTATCTAGGTCCGTTTCACATATAACGTTGGGCTAAAAGAATTAAATTCTTTTAGACTTTGAACTACAATGTTGAATATGTAGGCTACATGTGTTAGATGTAGGCTTATCTCTAATAAGGGATAGAGATAACATCCCCCATGTATGAATGACATGGATTTTAAAGTGTGAGTAGGATGCGTTTCCTATATAGGACAACGAACCCGAAATCAGAGAGGAAGAATTTTATATTCTATCTCCTGGTCTCTTGTTTGTTGGTAGAGATAAACCCGAAATTGGAGAGGAAGAATTTTATATTCTATCTCCTGGTCTCTTGTTTGTTGGTAGAGATAAACCCAGAATCGGAGAGGAAGAATTTTATATTCTATCTCCTGGAGTAAAGAAACTCAAAGTGGGATTTCCACTTAGAGAATCTGGATTGGTTTGAATAATCCTAACTGTCATAAGGTTTGATTACTCAATTCAAAAGTAGACCTTTCGTTCGCAAAATGAATCGAAAGGAGATTTTGGTTGTGGTCCTAACTGTAGTAAGGTTTGATCAAGTGGGAGTTTTGAGACGATTCTAACCATAGGAAGGTTTGATCGTTCCATTTGTGGTCCTCTCGTTCATTGAAGGAATCGAGAGGGGATTTTGGTTTTGGTCCTAACTATTTAAAGGTTTGACCAGGTGAGGAATTGGAGTAGGGTGCAAATAACAATAAGTTCGTTGATTTGCACAAACTACTCGGTGGGAAGTTTTGATTTCAAACATAAGAATTTGACACAATAATTTGTTAACTGATATGGATTGATGACTATTGGTCGATCCGATCGGTGAAGGTTTCATGGTGTGAGGTTACAAATTATCGAATCTTTGGTCGATCCGATCGGTGAAGGTTTCATGGTGTGAGGTTACAAATTATCGAATCTCCTCTTCCGTGATAATATTACAGGGTTTTGTGAGGAAAGATTAACTGTCATTAAATCTCATCTCAACAAAAGTAGTAAGAGGATCTTAATTATTTTTATAATAATTAAGAATAGATTATTCACATAATCAGTTTTTCATTTAGAATAAACAACTGACATCGGGTTATCCTGAAATATCCTATACAGGATTCTCTAGGAACTTCCCGTTTTACATAGGTTATCCTGAACGTATTATGGATAATACTTTTTCAGGAACTTCCCATTTATCGGCATCATTAATTTGTTGCCATCCTGAGTAATCAGGCGATAAGCACCGTTTGAATAGACTGTCTCTATCACGAACGGTCCTTCCCATTTAGGTTCAAATTTGCCTTTCTTCTTAGAAGTGAGAATCATAGGCCTTCGAACAGCGAGCACTAGATCTCCTTCTTTAAAGCTTCGTCATCGGACTTTTTTATCGAAAGTCCGAGAAATTCTAGCTTGATAAAACTCGATCTGTTGTTGAGCTTCCAAGTGTTTCTCATCTAACATCTCTAATTCTTCGAGACGTTTCTGATGATGTTCTTCCGTCGTCATTCCCGTTACGAGAGCGATACGGAGAGAAGGAATTTGTATTTCCAATGGAAGGACGGCTTCACACCCATACGTTAAAGCATACGGGGTGGCTCAGGTAGGCGTGCGGACAGTCGTACGATAAGCCCAAAGAGCTTCGCCGAGTTTGTCGTCCTAATCTCGTTTATTGGTTTTCACCAATTTTGCCAGAATTTTGATGATAGTCTTGTTAAAAGCTTCGGCCAATCCGTTAGCTGTAGGATTATAAGCAGTCGACGAAACGTCTTTAATCCCGAATTTACCGCATAACTTGATAAATGCGTTGCTCACGAACTGAGGACCGTTATCGTGCACTATTCGCCTCAGAACACCGTATCGATATATGATATGGTGTTTGATAAATTTGATCACATCACTCATCTTCACCTCTCGGAGTGGAACTGCTTCTGCCCATTTCGAGAAGTAATCGGTGATTGCTAGAATAAAACGGTCTCCTTTAACCGAAGGTGGAAAAATAGGACCTACAATGTCCATTCCCCATGTCTCGAACGGCCACGATGTCGCCGAAGGATGCAGATACTCAGGGGGTATGTGCATATAATTTGCATGCAATTGACACGCTTCACATTGTCGTGCGTAGTCGACTGCGTCTTTTACCATAGTTGGCCAGTAATACCCGATTCTCCTAAGTCGATCACAGAGTTTGGGACCGGGCTGATGTGCACCGCATATCCCATCATGTGCCTCTTTGAGTGCTTGTTCCGCTTCTTTGTTGGATAGATAACGAAGTAAAAGACCATCATACGATCGTCGATACAACATTTGCGCTGTGGCGTTGTAATAAAATCTCGGCGCCCTTCGTCGAATCGATTCCCTTTCTCTTACATCTTCAGGTAATATACCATGTAAGACGTAGTCGATAATGGGAAAACGCCAATCTCGAACTTCGGGTTCAACTTCTGTTGAGTAAGCCTCTTTGGCATTCGAATCGTAGATTGGAACAATAAGCTGGTGAGTCCTTACTGTAATCAATTGCTCTGTTTTGGGAGGTTGAGCTAAGGATACTGACAATGCTGCCAATGCGTCTGCGTATGCGTTTTGGAGACGCGGAACGTACTCGATGAAAAATTCTTCAAACGAGCTTGCCATCTCAATGGCCACCTGGTGGTATGGAATCAGGTCTCGATTTCTGACTTCATACTCTCCTCGTATTTGATTAACTACCAGTTGAGAATCTCCAAAAGCCTCAAGGTATTCGACCCCCAGCTCTTTGGCGAAATTAAGTCCGATTATTAATGCATTGTATTCAGCCACATTATTAGTGCATGGTTCGGTCAGTGAATATGCTCTAGGCAAGACATGCTTTTCCGGGGAAACTAAAACGACCCCCACTCCTGAGGAGATTTTATAACATCCGGGTGTACTTGCCACGTTGGTTGATCAGGAAGCTCCATCGAAGTACAATTGCCACACTTGTTGATGTGAGGTGGTATTAACTTCGTGAGTTTCATCTGGCAGATCGTCGTACAATTCGACTACATCCTTCGTAGGGTTTTCCGCCAGAAGATCGCAAATAGCTCGTCCTTTAACAGATTTCTGTTGTTTGAAGTACAAGTCATATTGCGATAGGAGCAAAGCCCATCTGGCCAACCGCCAATTCATGGAAGCCGGTTGGGTCATGAACACTCAGACGGGATTTATGTTGGAAATGACATAAATCGTCTGTCCGACTAAATAATGTCGCATTTTCTGAATCGCGAATACCAAAGCGAGGCATTCCTTCTCAATCATCGGATAACGAGACTCAGCTCCTACTAATGTACGACTCAGATAGTACACAGCTTGTTCATGACCGTTATCGTCGTCTTGTGCAAGTAGTGCACTTAACGAATGGCTCGTCACTTTGACATAAATCAAAAACGGTCTGCCCGATTTCGGTGCAACGAGAATAGGTGGATTCGCCAGATATTTCTTAATATCTTCGAATGCCTTTTGGCATGCTTCATCCCAAACAAATGACACGCCTTTCTTCGCAAGTTTAGAGAATGGTTGACATTTTCCGGGGATGTATGCCAATCGACCTTGCAACCCTCTGAGTTCTTTAAGATTTCTCGGGGGTTGTAGCTCATGTATTGCCTTCACCTTATCAGGATCAATATGAATACCTTTTGTGGTGACGACGAATCCAAGAAATTTACCACTCGACACTCCAAGGAAGGATTTAGTCGGGTTCATTTTCAAGTGATGAGTTCTCATAAGCTCGAACATTGTCTTCAGGTCGTTAATGTGGTCATTTTTATCACAACTCTTAACGACCAGGTCATCAACGTAACATTCGACGGTCTTCCGGAGGTGCTCTTGAAAGATCTTCGTCATTGCTCGTTGGTAGGTAGCACCGGCATTCTTCAAACCGAAAGGCATAACGGTATAACAAAAGACGCCAAGAGGTGTTCTGAAAGCTGTATGCTTTTCATCATCCGGATGCATCTTGATTTGATTATACCCAGAAAATCCATCCATGAACGACATTCTTTCAAACCCACATGTGTTGTCGATAATGACGTCCGTAATCGGTAGGGGAAAATCATCCTTGGGGCATGCTGTATTCAGATCTCTGAAGTCAATACAGATTCTGATTTTTCCGTTCTTTTTGAGGACTGGAACGATATTGGCCAACCATTCAGGATGTTGTTCCTCTCTGACAAAACCCGAGTCAATTAGCTTCTTAACTTCAGCTTCTATTGCCTCCATAATTTGCGGACGAAACCGTCTTTGTTGTTGCTTGACAGGTTTAGCAATTAAGGCTATGCATTGCTACGTTTGGATCGAGTCCCGGCATATCTTCGTAGTTCCAAGCGAAAACGTCGATATACTCTTTAACTAGGGCTATTAGTTCTTCTTTTTCTTCCGACGGAAGATCACCGCTGATAAATATAGGTTTTGGATTAACTTCATCACTCATGTTAACTTGAACTACTTTATCCTCGGTAGGAGGTTCTCTTTGCTCAAATCGATCACCGTATTGGATATTCATGTAATGTATCCAAGGATCTTCCCAAGTGGGCAACTGATCGTCTTCTTCTGTTGTAGCAGGATCACCGTTGCCATGTTTGACATGAGAGTTTTGAACTTTTCTCCAATGCTCACATCAGAATCCCAATTCGAGGTGTCGGATGAATGTCCGCTCCTATCTATTAATTGGTTAATGATTTGTTGGCCATAATCGTCATCGGATGATGAAGCATAACCCAGACCCCTATTACGACTGTAATAATTATCTGGTTTTCCTTTTGGTACATAGGCAGGACGGGGTGGAACCTTAATACCTTGACCAAAATAAAGACCTTCACCGAGTGAGAGGTCATAACCCCGGTTCGTCATATAATCATTCGCTTGCGAACTGTGAACATTATATTTTTGTTTGTAGCTTTGTTTGAAAATTCTTGGTCAATATAGTGAACCTTTTTGCTCATTATATTGAATCTTTTTGCTCATTGAGGTTTTTTATTATGATTACTCATTCTTATTTAGAATAAATAACCATAATACTTATAGGATTTTTGGCAAATCCTCAGCCATCAACGGATTTGATATACCTTTACCGATTACCGTTTGAATCGGGCTAGTATGTGAATTATCTAAGTCCGTTTCACATATAACGTTGCGCTAAAAGAATTAAACTCTTTTAGACTTTGAACTACACTGTTGAATATGTAGGCTACATGTGTTAGATGTAGGCTTATCTCTAATAAGGGATAGAGATAACATCCCCCATGTGTGAACAACATGGATTTCAAAGTGTGAATAGGTTGCATTTCCTATATAGGACAACGAACCCAAAATCGGAGAGAAAAAGAATTGTATATTCCATTTCTCAATCTCTTGTTTGTTGGTAGAGATAAACCCATACTCGGAGAGGAAGAATTTTATATTCTATCTCCTGGTCTCTTGTTTGTTGGTAGAGATGAACCCAGAATCGGAGAGGAAGAATTTTATATTCTATCTCCTGGTCTCTTGTTTGTTGGTAGAGATAAACCCAGAATCGGAGAGGGAGAATTTTATATTCTATCTCCTGATGAAAAGGAAACTCACAGTGGAATCTCCACTTAGAGAAAATAGGTTGGTTTGAATAACCCTAACTGTCATAAGGTTTGATTACTCAATTCAAAAGTAAACCTTTCGTTCGCAAAAATGAATCGAAAGGAGATTTTGGTTGTGGTCCTAACTGTAGTAAGGTTTGACCAAGTGGGAATTTTGAGACGATCCTAACTGTAGGAAGGTTTGATCGCTCAATTTGTGGACCTCTCGTTCATGGAACGAATCGAGAGGGGATTTTGGCTTTGGTCCTAACTGTTTAAAGGTTTGACCAAGTGAGGAATAGGAGTAGGGTGCAAATAACAATGAGTTTGTTGATTTGCACAAACTAATCGGTGGGAAATTTTGATTTTAAACATAAGAATTTGACACGAAATAATCTGTCGACTGATACATACTGATGATCGTTGATCAATCCGACCGATGGGGGTTTCATAGCGTGAGATTACAAATCATCAAATCTCATCTTCCATGATTATATTACAAGGTTTTGCTGAGGAAAGATTAACTATCATTAAATCTCATCTCAACAAAAGTTGTAAAAGAACAATGAATTATTCAAATGACCAGCTTCTCATTTAAAATAGTGAACTGATCTCGGGTTATCCTGAAATATCCTATATAGGATTCTCTAGGAACTTCCCGCTTTACACAGGTTATCCTGAATATATTACGGATAATATTTTTTCAGGAACTTCCCATTTATTGGCATCATCAATTTGTTGCCATCTTGGGTAACCAGGCGATATGCACCGTTCGAATAGACTGTTTCTATCACAAACGGTCCTTCCCATTTAGGTTCAAATTTGCCTTTCTTCTTAGAAGTGAGAATCATAGGTCTTCGAACGGCGAGAACTAGATCTCCTTCTTTAAAGCTTCGTCGTCGGACCTTTTTATCGAAAGCCCGAGAAATTCTAGCTTGATAAAACTCGATTTGTTGTTGAGCTTCCAAGCGTTTCTCATCTAACATCTCTAATTCCTCGAGACGTTTCTGATGATGTTCTTCCGTCGTCATTCCCGTTACGAGAGCGATACGGAGAGAAGGAATCTGCACTTCCAATGGAAGAACGGCTTCACACCCATACGTTAAAGCATACGGGGTGGCTCCGGTAGGCGTGCGGACGGTCGTACGATAAGCCCAGAGAGCTTCGCCGAGTTTGTCATCCCAATCTCGCTTATTGGTTTTCACCAATTTTGCCAGGATTTTGATGATAGTCTTGTTAAAAGCTTCGGCCAATCCGTTAGCTGTAGGATTATAAGCAGTCGACGAAACGTCTTTAATCCCGAATTTACCGCAGAACTTGATGAATGCGTTGCTCACGAACTGAGGACCGTTGTCGTGCACTATTCGCCTTGGCACACCGTACCGATATATGATATGGTGTTTGATAAATTTGATGACATTGGTCGTCTTTACTTCTCTAAGTGGAACTGCTTCTGCCCATTTCGAGAAATAATCGGTGATTGCCAGAATGAAACGGTCCCCTTTAACCGAAGGTGGAAAAATAGGACCTACTATATCCATTCCCCAAGTTTCAAACGGCCACGATGTCGCCGAAGGATGCAGATATTCAGGGGGTATGTGCATATAATTTGCATGCAATTGACACACTACACATTGTCGTGCGTAATCGACTGCGTCTTTCACCATAGTTGGCCAATAATATCCGATTCTCCTAAGTCGGTCGCAGAGTTTAGGACCGGGCTGATGTGCACCGCATATCCCATTATGTGCCTCTTTGAGTGCTTGTTCCGCTTCTTTACTGGATAGACAACGAAGTAAAAGACCATCATAAGCTCGTCGATACAACGTTTGCGATGTGGCATTGTAATAAAATCTCGGCGCTCTTCGCCGAATCGATTCCCTTTCTCTTACATCTTCAGGTAATATACCATGTAAGACGTAGTCAATAATAGGAAAACGCCAATCTCGAACTTCGGGTTCAACTCGTGTTGAGTAAGCCTCTTTGGCATTCGAATCGTAGATTGGAACAATAAGCTGATGAGTCCTCACTGTAATTAATTGCTCTGTTTCGGGAGGTTGAGCCAAGGATACTGACAATGCTGCCAATGCGTCTGCGTATGTATTTTGGAGACGCGGAACGTACTCGATGAAAAATTCTTCAAACAAACTTGCCACCTCAATGGCCACCTGGTGGTATGGAATCAGGTCTCGATTTCTGACTTCATACTCTCCTCGTATTTGATTAACCACCAGTTGAGAATCTCCAAAAGCTTCAAGGTATTCGACCCCCAGCTCTTTGGCGAAATTAAGCCCGATTATTAACGCATTGTATTCGGCCACGTTATTAGAGCATGGTTCGTCATCTGAAGAGAGCCCCTCATGCATTCTCTTGTAATCTCGACGTAGGTTGGCTCTTCTTTGTAGCCGCGACATTCTTTGAGAAAGACCCCGCTCAACTCTCCCTCCCGGAGAGAAATCAGGGTCGTAGTTAACTGACTTTTGCTTTCCTTTATTGGTCATGTTGATAGTGACCTCAGGGAACTCATCTTGTCGGATTACAGGTTTCTTTTTGTTGAAACGTCTTGTTTTGGGTCTTGACGCTTCATTGGACAATCTTTGAAATACGGAGACTCTTGTTGAATTATTCTTAGAGCATCCGCATTCTGTCAGCACCGCTTTAATGAGTCTCTCGCAAGCGCAATGAGACTCGTTTTCTCGGATAACCCTCTTTCTTGAGTTATTCTTCTGATAGTACAGCTCATCATTATTGTGATTTGAGCAACCTATCTTTTGCCTTTGAACTCTGGTCGTCGCCTCTGGGCGATCCAAAGTTAAAATTTTAAATCCACCCCCTTGCGGGTTTGGAGTTTTCAGAGGTCCTAAACGAGAGTGAACTGGTATTCTCTCGTTTTGGACTTGTGCAGTTCTGACAGGAGGGTGTTTACGACCCCCTGCATATGAAACCATTAACGGTTTATTTGCTGGACTTGGATTTTCTTTAACTGGGGCTTTGCCTCGGTCGTCAATTGAAGGACCGAGGCGATCCGCCATAGTGATCTTAAACTTGGACAAATCTGGGCTAACCCAGGGTTCTACTGGTGTTGCAGTAGACGGGCCCGGAATAGATGTTTGCGGCGTTTTTGGCATCCAGACTTTACGATTCTTCGGTGGCCTTTCAGTCACCGCCTCTTTCTTGGTTTCTTGCGCTTGTTGACGAAGAGCGCGAGCGTGGGCAGCCTTCGCCTTACGCCTTTGTATCCGTTCTTTAAGGGTTGAACGGGCCCTTTTGACGAGAGTCCACTCCTCCGTCGTAAGTTGTGCAGAAATATGATTATCTTGCCGTTGAGGCAACTGAATCATTTTCTGCCTCCTCGACTCTAGGTCCGCATAGTAATGGACCCCGTCGGTTTGTTGCATGGCCTTAGCCAATTGTCGAGCACGGCGCTGGCGCTGTCTCTGACGAGCTCTTTTCGTTAGCACCGGTGAGCTATTGATCAACGGCTCCGTAACTGGTGTGGAGTCATTTGGAGCAGAGATGTTGCAGGTAGATTCTCTAGCAACATCCGGACAAGAACTTTCACCTGCGGTCTTCATTGACACTGCAGACTTGAGCTTTTTTCTGGGAGATGAAACTTTCCTATACTTGCGGAGTGAGGAAAGTTTTGATGATGAGGATGACAAGTACTCCTCAAATTTCGCCTGATCGAATTCGTATTCGATCTCTTCATTGATGATGATCTTGATCGGTTGCGACACCGCGGTCTCGGCAGCGAGACCGCTGGCTCCCACTGTGGTCGCCAGCTTGTTTGAGTCAAAAGTCGGTTCTGTTGAGGAATTCATTATATCTTCAAGCGATTACAATAAATTCGAAGAAATAGTCTTTTTTATAAGACCTCTTTTACACAACAAAGCAAAAATTACAACTTTTGAGAAACAAACACAAAAATCGTCTATCGATCTTTGTTTTCGTGGGACTTTGCCTGTGCCGGGAACGCTTTGGTTCGTGGACCGCCGAATCACAGATCGTGAAGATGGGGTTTACTGATTCTGACTTCGTTTATCGAAGTGAGAACTTGAAACGATATCTTATCGAAGTAAGATAGTCGTTCTTCTTAAAATCAAGTCAAAGCTTAATTTCAAGGCGTTGTATGAAAACTCAAATCTGCTCTCTCTGCTTTAGAATGCTCGAAAATATGCTTGATCCTCGTCAGAAGTGACCCTAGGGGGGTATTTATAGCCTCAGGGGTCTGCAACTGTAAAAACTTAACAAACGACGACATCAGTACGGCGAGACAGTGTTTACTGTCTCGGGGGGCGAGACAGTCTTTGCTGTCTCGACCCGCGAGACAGTAAATACTGTCTCGCAAACAGTAACCGTCAGACAGTTTTCATTTTAACTGCCTTCCCACGTTTCAAACTCCGTTATTTTGGCAGTTATTCACGTGATTTTCGCCCACGATGTTTTCCACGTACCTTGGCAGTTGATGGACACGTGTAGGGCAGTTATCAAGGTGGTTTTGACCATTTCAATACTGTCTCGCTGGCGAGATAGCAAAGTCTGTCTCGCTGGCGAGACATCAAATACTGTCTCGCTGGCGAGACAGCAAAGCCTGTCTCGCTGGCGAGACAGCAAAGCCTGTCTCGCTGGCGAGACAGTTCATTCTTGCCTTAATTTTTAATATGAGATCCTTTTGAGTGATTTTCTCTATGTTTGGGATATCTATTAGCATTTTTTGACGCCTACAACAATATCGATAATAATTTTAAAAACCCTGTTCAATCAGCAGTATAGTATTCAATCCTACGCATATATCACACATATATTTTAATAAAAATAAATAAAAGTTTCCCGACATGTACATAATAAATATTGTTTATACAACACAAGAAATTGTTTTTAAAGTTAAATTAATTACAATCAATCCTCCTGATCATCATCATCATCCTCAACACCAGCTGCATTATGACTACCCCCAGCTGCACCTTGTGAAGAAGTCCCGACCTGCAAATATAAATCAAACGTTAACGAGGGTGTGTAACCATTAATAAGAGTGTGCAAATATAAATAAAACGTTACGAGGGTGTGTAACCGTTAATAAGAGTGTGAAAATATAAATATAATTCCCCCAATACTATAACACAACACAACAACACAACACAACACAACACAACACCAAAACACCACAACACAACACCACAGCACAACACAACACCTACACTACACAACACAACACAACACAACACAACACTACACAACACATCACAACACCATAACACAACACAATACAACACAACACAACAACAACAACAATAATAACAACAACAACAACAACACCACAAATCCCCCAACCTCACCCACCAACCAACCACACTCCCCCTCCCCCCCCCCCCTCCCCCCCACCCCCCCTACACACCCCCTCCCCCTCCATCACTACCATCACCACCATCAACACCCAATCCCCATTCCTCCCCCCACCACGACCACCACAACACAACACCCACCATCATGATCAAACCCCCTACAAACCAATCACATAACGACCACCACAACACAACACCATAACCAACCAACCCACCAACCAATACCACCACCACTATGCATGCACGCACCATCAACACCACCATCACATAAAAACATTATAAGTTTATATTTTGGACTTTGTGTTAGGGTTAGAGTTAGGGTTTGTGTGTAATAGTTTGTATCAGTGTGTATCGGTGTGTATGATATCATTTAATCACGAACAAAATTCATAACTAAGTAAGAATTATATATTTAATTCATTTAATTAAAAAAAGTAAAGTATATATATTACCTGATCCGACATAAACCGTTTCCTATATGCCTCTTGAGCCTCCTAAGGCAGAGTCGACATGAATTGTGTGAACTTCAATTCTCTCTGCTCTCGGCGCCTCTGTTATTCCTCTGCAATCCGCTGATATGTTGTTTGCTACGACTGCCAATCTTCAATCGCTTTTAACCGCTGCTCCATCGAGTCTTGATATGAACTGCTTCCTGGTGTTCCTGGTGGTGCTGCAGACTCGTAGGTGCTACTAGACTCGTGCGGCCTCTGCTCGAATCCTCTCCACCGGTTTCTGTTCTTCCTACTGGGTCCAATGACCGTCTCGATGATGGAGTCCTCCTCCTCTCTACTTAGTCGGGCAGAAGTGTTAGAACCGGCCTGAGACTGAGTCATTTGCTCTTGTACCTTGGCATGTAATTTCTCCTGCGATATATCAAAATAACCCGGGCAAGTCGACTTACTAATGATGCATTGTTATGAAATTAAATATATAAATGAACTGCTACTTACAGCCAGATCCTTATTCTTTGCTTTCTTCTCTTCATTGGCGTAATTCGGGCTCCAGGAAGTCAGAATGCGATCTGCAAAATATCTGAGATCTCCCATTCCCTATTTTATTCAAATATATCATTAACTCATAACACATAAATTATACTCAACTTGACAACTTAAAAGCTAATATATTATATACCCCAAGCTCCAATTGATGATAATGTTGGCTGAAGGACCTGGAGCCCCCCGTGATGCTCGTAACTACAGGGCGCGTTGTGGTTCCTCCTTGCTATTTCAGCTTGAGCCTGCAAAACAATGTAAAATCAAAATAATATAGAAATTCAAACTCTCAATTAAAAATATATACTTCAATAATACCTGAATTTCAGCCGTGTCTCAATAATCGCAAAGTGCAAAAAAATCTACTCCATCCACACGCTCGTCAAGATGCTAGTATCGCTCTCAATCTTCTCTTATTTGAACAAAATATATTTTCTTTACCTCAAACCGCCATCTCTTGAACGATAAATTGATTTGCATGAAGCAGTAAGTCCAGACACAAATATTATCGTCAAGAAAGAAAAATCTCTTCAGCATATAAACAAAAAAATAGATATAAATCAGTGTATTAAACATAATAATAAACTAACAACTAATAATAATGAAAATTAAAATAAATAACTCACACATATATATCTTCAACAAGCCACTAGCGCATCAATCCACTGCGACTTCCACGTCAAAAAAATATTGAAGAAATCTTGTCTCCTGGCTACCGCGGCGAGGAAATTGTTGAAAGCATTGGCAAAGGTCCTAACAGGCACTCCGTTTTCCCATCGGATCACGGCCCTCCGATGAATATCAGGGATGAGGCTTTGTTCCTTGGTAACATTGCGGCCGCGCCTAGGAGGTCGTCCGGTACCTACGAAACAATGAATCAGATGAAGCAATGAATCAATCCATATTTGCTATTAAAATTTAAAATAATAACCGATAAACTATAAAAATCTATTCATATCCATATTTGCTATTAAAATTTAAAATAATAACCGATAAACTATAAAAATCTATTCATACCTTTCAGTTTGAGGCATCTACGCCTTGCTTGTAAAATAATAACCGATAAACTATAAAAATCTATTCATACCTTTCAGTTTGAGGCATCTACGCCTTGCTTGTTCGTACATATGTTGCGCGATAGGGTGTAAAGCATGATAAGAATCCCAATCCTCCTTCACCTTGGCCGGACCGTGGACTCGCTGATCCGTAATAGAATCTGGCGGTAGTGTCGCAGCTTCTACAGCTACGCTATACGGCTCAAATCTCCTCTCCTCCAATACATCTGCATGCGGTGGTGGCGGTATCTCTGCATGCTGTGTAGGATCAGCCTGTGTCTCTACGTCATGTGGAGCATCTCCGCGTGATGTGTCATGTGGCTACGAGTCATGTGTAGCATCTCCGCATCCTGTGTAGTAAATGTTATGTCACGCCCTGCTTCCCAAAATACCCGAAAATCAGAACGTGAACAAGCCCGCGACGTATTAGATCAAGGAGAGTATATAAAAATAATCATTTTTCCTCAACCTAATACGCTAAGCGTCTGGAAATAAATACAATGCAAAGTCACAGGTCCTCGATCATAACCAGCAAGAGACAAACTCATAATAAAGATATCATATCACAAATAGGATAACATCCGAGACATAATAATATAAGTCAAACGTGCCCTTATACAAAACTGAACAATGAATACTGAAGAGATACAAAATACATCGATCATTCCTCTACGTCTAACGTACATCAGAGAAAACAGGTGTACGTCAGCGTGCATGGCACACGGCAAGATCCCACAAAAGAAAAGAACGAACAAAAAACCAATGCGAAAACGATACAACAACAAAATGATAAAGAAACATGCAACTGAAAATCCAACAATATCAACCAAGTAACAAATCAATCATGCGACAAGCGATCAGAGGAATCATCCAAGTAACCTGGTCATACAACTAGATGGAATTAATACTTAAAAATCTATAACTCGAGATGTAGTACGTCGAGCGAAATAATCCAAACAAGGAAACCCTCATATATATACCATATGTCTCGAATTGTAAATTATTAAATATTAATCCTGATCTATGTATGAAAAGAAACACAACTGGCATACATCTCACAAGAATCCATAAACCCTAACCAAAGTTATGACACCGATTCACTTTGATCCAACAACCAACCCTAGTGGCGACACCGATCCACTAGTAACAAGTCATG
>NC_033795.1:14556709-14564530 GCF_001876935.1 Asparagus officinalis | reverse complement strand
CAGAGGAATCATCCAAGTAACCTGGTCATACAACTAGATGGAATTAATACTTAAAAATCTATAACTCGAGATGTAGTACGTCGAGCGAAATAATCCAAACAAGGAAACCCTCATATATATACCATATGTCTCGAATTGTAAATTATTAAATATTAATCCTGATCTATGTATGAAAAGAAACACAACTAGCCTACATCTCACAAGAATTCATAATCACCTTAAGTAACAAGGTCATATAACTAGCCATTCTATAACAGGTCACTGGTCACATTTCACACAGAGTCAACACTCATATTATCAGATAACTGACTGTTCACAAATCCCCTACGTGCATCCAATCCCGCGAAACAGGCGGCTAGAGGACTACACGCAATCCGATCTCGGCCTGGTCCGAACTCAGGCATAGTCATGAAGAAAATTCATAACTAAGTAAGAATTATATATTTAATTTATTTAATTAAAAAAAATAAAGTATATATATTATCTAATCCACCATAAACCATCTCCTATATGCCTCCTGAGCCTCCTGAGGCAGAGTTGATATGAACTGTGTGAACTCTAATTCTCTCTGCTTCCGACGCCTCCGTTCTTCCTCCGTAATCCGCTGATATGTTATTTACTGTGACTGCCAATCTTCAATCGCTTTCAACCGCTGCTCCATCTAGTCTTGATATGAACTGCTTCCTGGTGTTGATGGTGCTGCTGCAGACTCGTAGGTGCTACTATACTCATGCGGCCGATGCTCTGATCCTCTCTACCGGTATTTTTTCCTACTCGGTCCAATGACCGTCTCGATGATGGAGTCCTCCTCTCTACTTAGCCGAGCAAGAGTGTTAGAACCGACCTGAGACTGAGATATTTGCTCCTGTACCTTAGAATGTAAATTCTCATGCGATATATCAAAATAACCTGGGCAAGTCAGCTTACTAATGATGCATTGTTATGAAATTGAATATATAAATGAACTGATACTTACAGCCAGATCCTTATTCTTCACTTTCTTCTTTTCATCGGCGTAATTCAGGCTCCAGGAAGTCAGAATACGATCTGCAAAATGTCTGAGATCTCCCCTTCCCTATTTTATTCAAATATAGCATTAACCCATAACACATAAATTATACTCAAATTGACAACTTAAAATCTAATATATTATATACCTCAAACTCTAATTGATGATAATGATGGTTGAAGGACCTGGAGTCCCTGTGATGCTCGTAACTGCGGGGCGCGTTGCTGTTCCTCCTTGCTATTTCAGCTTGAGCCTTCAAAATAATATCAAATCAAAACAATATAGAAATTCAAACAATAAATAAAAATCTATACTTCAATAATACCTGAATTTCAGTCGTGTCCCCGTAATCGTAAAGTGAAAAAAAATCTACTCCATCTACGCGCTCATCAAGATGCCAGAAGCGCTCCCAGACTTTTGTTATTTGAACAAAATATTTTTTCTTCACACATATATATCTCTAACAAGCCACCAGCGCATCAATCCGCTAAGACTTCCACGTTAAAAAAATGTTGAAGAAATCATGTCTCCTAGCTAAAGCGGTAAGGAAATTGTTGAAAGCATTGGCAAAGGTCCCGACAGGCACTCCGTTTTCCCATCGGATCACGGCCCTCCGATGAATATCAGGGATGAGGCTTTGTTCCTTGGTAACATTGCGGCCGCGCCTAGGAGGTCGTCCGGTACCTACGAAACAATGAATCAGATGAAGCAATGAATCAATCCATATTTGCTATTAAAATTTAAAATAATAACCGATAAACTATAAAAATCTATTCATACCTTTCAGTTTGAGGCATCTACGCCTTGCTTGTTCGTACATATGTTGCGCGATAGGGTGTAAAGCATGATAAGAATCCCAATCCTCCTTCACCTTGGCCGGACCGTGGACTCGCTGATCCGTAATAGAATCTGGCGGTAGTGTCGCAGCTTCTACAGCTACGCTATACGGCTCAAATCTCCTCTCCTCCAATACATCTGCATGCGGTGGTGGCGGTATCTCTGCATGCTGTGTAGGATCAGCCTGTGTCTCTACGTCATGTGGAGCATCTCCGCGTGATGTGTCATGTGGCTACGAGTCATGTGTAGCATCTCCGCATCCTGTGTAGTAAATGTTATGTCACGCCCTGCTTCCCAAAATACCCGAAAATCAGAACGTGAACAAGCCCGCGACGTATTAGATCAAGGAGAGTATATAAAAATAATCATTTTTCCTCAACCTAATACGCTAAGCGTCTGGAAATAAATACAATGCAAAGTCACAGGTTCATAATAAAAATATCATATCACAAATAGGATAACATCCGAGACATAATAATATAAGTCAAACGTGCCCTTATACAAAACTGAACAATGAATACTGAAGAGATACAAAATACATCGATCAAGCAGGAATGGAAAGAACTACAAAAGTAACTAGAACCATCAACTAATAAATAAAAAGAATAGGCTTCGACTCCTTCTTCTGTTCCGTCTACAAGGCACTCCTGCTGAGAATCCTCTAGCTCCTTCTGAACCTGTTCTTCCTCTACGTCTAACGTACATCAGAGAAAACAGGTGTACGTCAGCGTGCATGGCACACGGCAAGATCCCACAAAAGAAAAGAACGAACAAAAAACCAATGCGAAAACGATACAACAACAAAATGATAAAGAAACATGCAACTGAAAATCCAACAATATCAACCAAGTAACAAATCAATCATGCGACAAGCGATCAGAGGAATCATCCAAGTAACCTGGTCATACAACTAGATGGAATTAATACTTAAAAATCTATAACTCGAGATGTAGTACGTCGAGCGAAATAATCCAAACAAGGAAACCCTCATATATATACCATATGTCTCGAATTGTAAATTATTAAATATTAATCCTGATCTATGTATGAAAAGAAACACAACTAGCCTACATCTCACAAGAATTCATAATCACCTTAAGTAACAAGGTCATATAACTAGCCATTCTATAACAGGTCACTGGTCACATTTCACACAGAGTCAACACTCATATTATCAGATAACTGACTGTTCACAAATCCCCTACGTGCATCCAATCCCGCGAAACAGGCGACTAGAGGACTACACGCAATCCGATCTTGGCCTGGTCCAAACTCAGGCAAAGCTCAGGTGACGAAACAGGTCACGGATCAAAGTAACGAAACATGCCACTTTGTCCAACAAACCAACCCCAGGACGAAACATGTCACTGGTGCGAGTCTGGAAGATATATCAATAACCACATCCGATCACATGAACATTAACTTCCCCATCCTAACTCTTCTCGTTTTTCTAAGTCAACCATAATCCTCATTGAAACTCGGGTTTACCATCAAAACTCAGTCAACACACTCACACATGTCACTAAGTCTGTTCATGACGCACGAGGCCACTAAGTCATGAACTACTAAGGGTTCTCAAACACAACATGGACAATACATAGCAGACATGTCACATACATTAAATAAACGCAAAACGTGAAATGTGATCATAAACAGCAATTATGTAATTCAAAAAATAATTCATTTTCCAAATAATTTCTTTTAAAATTATTTCTCATTGTAATAACCCAAAATATTCTCTTTTCTAGAATTAATTCTTTAAAAATATTTCTCATCAATTATTATTCTAAAATAATTCTTTTTCTCAAAAAAAAAAAAAACAAATTCTTTTAAAATTATAAGTTCTCTAAAATGATTTCGTTATCAAAATAAATTCTTTCACTTCATTATCATTATTCTGAAAATAATATTTATCACACAACTATGATTTAAATCAATACCATTCACTAAATAACTCACGCAGATAAATACGTCACAATTAAACTATGCAATAATAAATATAAATTTTCAAACTACGAAACAGGAAGACGGGTATCTTGCCTGCGAGGGCAAGGGACGGCTGCGAACGAATGGCGACGGCATTGTCTTGTTGTTCGTTATTCACGACGCGCTGAGTAGATGACGGTTGAACGTGTGTGGAGATGGACAGGCGACATAAGCGACGGGTTCGACGGCGTGGGATAATCACATGGCTACGGGCTGGCCGCAATGATAAGGGGTGCGCCGTGAGCGGAGAAGCGGAGCTTCGGAAAATGACAGCGATGACTCGGAGCTCCTGGAAGACTCCGACGGAGGTCGACGGGGCTAAAGGAAGCTTCGATCTGCTGTCAAGCGAGCTCACGGCTATCGACGCTGGCAGGAGTGGGTGCAGGCGGCAAGGGTGGTCGGAGGCTTGAGGTTCAGGAGAACGACCGAATGGTTGTGGGAAGGAGGGTCACGGGGTTGGGGATCTAAGGCTGTAGCGAGGTCTACTGGAGCAGTCAGGCAGCGGTCTGCTGTCCGCGACGAGCAAGAAGGCGGAAGGTTGGGGTGGAGCTGCGGCGCGGTTTGGGGGGCGGCCGCGAGCTTGGAGCGACTTCGGGTGGAGGAGCGTGCATAGGACTGTGAACAAAAGAGAGAGAAAAGAAAAAGAAAATGAAAGGGGCGGCGCTCGATTGAAAACGAGAGAGAGAAAGAAAGAAAGAATATATATATATATATATATATATATATATATATATATTATATATATATATATATATATATTATTATATATATATAGTGAGAGAGAGAGAGAGATTAGGGTTAGGTATTTAAAACAAAAAATAATTAAAATAAATAATTACGGGTATTTAAAAATTAACTAATTACGAAATAATTATCTACAAATAAAAACGTACATGTTGTGCTAATACAACAGTTGATACGAAATAGTCGAAATATACACATATTGTACAATTAAACGAGAATAATTAATAATAAAAAATATAAATTCTTACATTTAAAATCAAATAATTGTGGGATAATTATATACACAGTAAAACATACTAATTATATAAATACGACAGATAATATGTAACAATAGAATTAATACAATATATTATACAAAATAATACGTAATAATAATAATAATACATCGTATTATTCAAAATGATATGTAACAGTATCAATAACACAACAGATAAATTCCAAAATTTTTTACTGCACTAAATAAATTTATATATATCTAAATCATTTGAATAAATATAAAAATTAGACTTTAAATCATAGAAATTCCTAAAAAATCAGGAAAAATACAAATACTCTTTTAAAGATCATAATTAAATATTTTAAAATACCAGAAAATTATTTTAATTAGTATCAAAATTCATGGTCCTTACATGTTAAAAAAATATTATCTCACGTTAATAGTTTATAGAAATGTACATATATAACAAATAAGTAAAAATACCTGATGTAGAGGCATGTGCGTTGCCCCCAGAATGTCTACCAAAAAGTCTCAAGCACTTTCTTGCGTAATCTTTTTGTCATGTATACTTTGAAAACATAATGAATATCCAAGAAAAGCATATAATGCAAATAATAAATAAAATAGCACATGGCAACAGAATCGTGTGTACATGATGTCCAATCAAACAGATAATATAAAGGCAATACTATGATACATGACACACAGTGATACATGATAACCAGTCAAACAGATAATATAATGGCAATAATATAATACATAACACACCGTGATACATGATAACCAGTCAAACAGATAATATAAAGGTAATAATATAATACAATGAATGTTCTTTTTAATTCATAACCTAGTTACATTATTATGATGATGTTGAGGCTCTACTCTGAGACCGTTTACATTTAGCCTGCGACCTTGTGCGTGCTGCCAAAATGATTATTCTCATAGTTTTATCGACTCCGCTACAGACTGGTTTTCTACCTTTACGCCTTGGCTCACATATAATCGCAGGTACATCAGGGCGCGATAGTGCAATTTCATCCATCAGATTATTATTTTGTGTCAAGGAAAACTCAGCAACTGTTTCGTCTGCCAAGATAACCTCCTCATCGTGATCTTCGTCAGACACGGTTTTATGAATGTAGGCTCTAGGCGGATTCTTAAGGACAACTCATTTGTTATTTTTCATTATATCTTTGACATAAAAGCATTGTTTAGCATGAGCAGCTAACATGTACTTTTTATTCTGATATATTTCATTGTTAAGATTAACGAGTGTGTAACCGTAATCATCCTTCGTCTTTTTTAGCTCACACCAACGAACCTTAAACATCACATGTCTGACTTCATTATTAATCCTATAGAAAATCTCCATGATGTCTTCTACCTGACCGTAACAATAGATTTCACCTTGTATCGGATTTAGATCTTTTGAACTAGCGTATGACAGTTGCGAGAAGGAGCAGAACACACCACTGTTTTGCATTTGTCGTCTCTCTTCGAAGCCGATGGTATTAAACCTAAAACCATCGACGCAGTAGCCTCCATAATGCTTAACCACGTTAGAAGGACCTCTGGCATATAAACATACTTTCTCAGACAGCTTAACCCTATTCGTAATTCGTTGATCAACCTTTAAGAAATAAAACAAATAGTTAAAATATCTGGTGGTAGGAACGTATATTTGATATACTAATCAGAAATGTAAAAAAGATCTTACTTCACCCTTCAGTCATGTAGGAAATTGTCGAGAGTGTGTGTTCATAACTCTTTTATTTTTTGTTCTGCATTTAAGAGTAGTCTGGACATATCGGATGTGAAGCCTAGAATAGAATCGTTTATAATGGTTAAATAAAGATAATTATTGTGATGTAATATGATCTAATTCAAACGGCTAAATACTTACGCCGCATATATGTTAAATATAGTATCATTGCTCAGGACATATGTGTGGGCTTGATCTAGCTCCGTTCTGGGGAATCTAGTATCCTCCCCACGATCATTATAGAATGTTTCGTCAATTATTCATTAGGGACGATTGAGCCTTGTCTCCACACCCCGCAAGTAATGAGAGATAAAATTCAAACTCTCGTTACTTATGTAGTTCTCTACGATCAACCCTTCTGGACGTGCACGGTTATGCATCAGTTGTTTCATGAAATCCAAATACCTACAAGCATATAGTTTCATAATTTGTGATAATATAAAACTAAGTAACAGAATTTGACAAATATTAATTGAACATTATAATAATAAATACCTCTCCACAGGGTATATTCAGCAATATTGAACTTGTCCTGCAATGCGAGCTTCATATGCTAAATGTATTGTGAGATGCACCATGACCGTAAAGAACGAGGGTGGAAATAGAATTTTCATTTTACACAGTGTATTGGCTACACGTCCCTCTAATTTTTCAAACTCTCTGACATCAATCACCTTGGAGCACAACTGCTTGAAAAAACTGTAGAATTCTATTACCACCATCGCGAGTTCCTTCTAAGCATGTTGCAACGCAACCGGGAGAAGTTGATGTAATAGAATATGATGGTCATGTGTCTTGAGTTCCAAAATTTTTCTGTCCTTAATATGCACATTTGTTGAAATGTTTGAAGCATAACCATCCGGTGTCTTCATAGACTTTAGAAATAAACACATATTGTGGATCTTATCATTCGACAGCGTGACACGGGAGACTGGAAGTTCAAACTTTCCGTCATCCTTATCTATAGCTTGCAGTTCAGGACGGATGTTCAATTCTGCTAGGTCTCGATGTGCCCTTAAGTCATCTTTCGATTTTTTCCTGTCCTACAACAAAGTGTTCAAGAGATTCTCGTATATGTTCTTCTCGATGTGCATGACATCCAAGTTGTGACGTATTTTTAAACTTCTCCAATATGGCAACTGATAAAATATGCTGAATTTTGACCATCCATGTGGAAGTTCGGTGCCTTTTGAGACACGCTCATGCGACTGGACATTGCGAGGCTTATTTCCTTTCGAATTGCCTTTGAGAAATAGCTTACTCTTT
>NC_033795.1:14547882-14556701 GCF_001876935.1 Asparagus officinalis | reverse complement strand
TCCCTTTCCCTTCTAATTTTGCTTCAATATTTTTTCTCCTAACCCCAAATAGATTTTCTTTGTTGAATCTTTTCTTTCTAAATATTTTTCTAGGTAGTGGATGTAGAAGCTCAAATATTTCTTCCCCGGTCAACCTTGGTGGTGCCGGTCTATTTTATGGATTGTCGTCGAACTTTTCTATTAACTTTCTGAACTTGTGCCCTGTATGCAACTATCTTCTGTGTTGCCAATAACAGAACTTATGGTTGTATTTCAGAAACTTTTCCTTAAAGTTTGACATGCAAACTGGACAAGCAATCTGACCCTTCGTCGACCATCCAGATAGGTTAGCGTATGCCGGGAAGTCATTAATTGTCCACATGACCATTGCCCGCATACAGAAAGACTCCTTACCATAAGCATCATAAGTGTTGACACCTTCTTCCCAGAGAAGCTTCAGGTCGTCAATTAATGGTTGGAGGAAAACGTCGATGTCATTTTTAGGAGAATATCTTCCAGGGATCAAGAGTGACAGTATCATGTACGGCTGCTTCATGCACATCGACGACGGTAGGTTGTACGGTGTCAGCAACACTGGCCAGGTAGACCAAGTGGAACCCATTAATCCAAATGGATTAAATCCGTCACTAACAAGCCCCAACCTAATATTCCGAGACTCCTTACCAAAGTTGGGATATATACGATTGATGTGCTTCCATGCCTCATCGTCAGCCGGATGTCTCAGTTTCCCGTCCTCTTTACGGTCAGTCGAATGTCATCGCATATTCTCAGCCAGCTCGGCAGACATAAAAAACCTCTGCAGCCTAGGAATAATTAGAAAATATCGAAGAACCTTCACAGGGATTCTGCTTTGCTTATTGGATGAACCGCCTTCGGATGTGCCTGTATGTTCTTTCCAATGTGATACATGATACGTCGGACATTCCTCCAGAGCTTCACGTCGGACAATAGGCTTCTCAACTAAAATTATTGAAGCTTTTTCTACCTTTGCTGCAAGTGTCCCCTTCCTCAAAGAGACTATTTTCTCACCCTCTACTACCCAATTTGTCATTGGAGGCTTGAATCTGTCGCTAATGGCATATGTTTTTATGCCAGTGATCTTGTAATAGCAAAGTTGTAAAAAATACAACACCATTCTAACAATTATAAATTGACCATGTTCACCATTAAAACAATTAGAAATAGAACATATTCAAAATAATAGTAACAACTTATAATTAACAAGAAATAACTTACACATAACATTAAATGATTTAGGATCAACATGAACTAAATTATACTTCACATGAATCTAATTAGACTTAACATGAAAAGCCTAACACTTCATAGTAAGTAGCATACATTTAATAGGAAATGAAATAGACTTAACATGGAACTTACGGGTATTACTGACATGTATCCAAGGATATATGTAATCTCTGGCTTTTTCAAACCCTCCAAAGCAATTTTAATGTCTCTAATAGTTTCTATATAAATGAATTTCCCCCATGCAACTTTGTTCACCGTTTCAATGCTATCCATATACTTAAATAATAATCTAAGGATGCCTTGCACGCTTTTGGAGCACCATATCATTGAGCATTGGTAAATTTGTAGCAGAACAAAGTCTTGTATATCCTTCTTATTCTTTGAATCTACAAGACTTTCTAGTAGATCTTCAACATATATTCGAATGTTGCTTGGTGTTCTTCTTTTTGGTTCCTTCTCCCCCTCTTCATTTTTGAACAATTTAGCAAAATATTCCAGCCATATTCTGCTTTTGGGGTCCCGATTGGTTTGAATAATTTTTCTGTTAATTGGAAAAATGATTATGGACCCAATCCAAGTCAAAATTAACAATTTTATTTTTTTCTCAGTTTTATAATAACTAAGCACCAGCACAAGTGTTGGACGATCAAGTGCATGAGCATCAAATAGAATATAATGTATAAATATGGATCCATCATATGCATCCCTTTGCCATTGACATATTTTTGGAGCAAGACACTTCTTAAATTCACAGTATGCCCCAATAATGGCAATTGGTCTATTCTATAGAATCACCAACCTTTTTCTTGAAAGATGTTCAAATGTACATTTAACATGAAACTCTCATGATTTAACTTGAAACTCAGATTATTTCACTTGAAAACATAGTATTATATATATACTATATATATTATATATATATATATATATATATATAATATATATATAATATATATATATATATATATATATATATATATTATTATAAGAAAACTGTAGGACGCGCTGGCCAGTTCCCTACTGGTGCGTGCCTGGGTTTTTTTTAAAAAACATCACGGATCTCAAGGGAAAAAAATCAAAACCCCCCGCTGGCCATTCTCCTTCTCCCCAAAAAATCAAACCCAACTGGCCAGTTCTCCTTCTCCCCAAAAAATCAAAACTCCTTCCCCCAATTCTCAGATCCCTCTTCCTCCCAATGTCGATCACTCTCATATCCCCGACCACGAAGCGCTCGATCGCCAGCAGCACCGCCACGAGAACTCGATCGCCACCAACAAGAGAAGCCTCGCTCGAGATCGACGTCCCCTCTCAGATCTTCCTCCCAACTCGATCGCCAGTAGCACCGCCACGAGAACTCGATCGCCACCAACAAGAGAAGCCTCGCTCGAGATCGACGTCCCCTCTCAGATCTTCCTCCCAACTCGATCGCCAGCAGCACCGCCACGAGATCGACGTCCGGTGCTCATGACCCCACACCGAGCAGCGCACAGAGCCTTCTCCGTCGCTCGTGACCCCAGACCGAGCGAAACGAAACACCTCCTCCTCCATTTCCCTCTCAGATGTATTATCCCGCCTCCCCCATTTCCCTCTCCAAAATCCTAGCTCTCTTCTTCTTAAATCCACAAATTTTGGGTCAAATCTTAGTCCTAAGATGGTGAATGGCTAGGATTTTTGCTAGGACTTTGTAAGGTATTAGAACGTCTAAGCACATTACAATTCATTTGATTTGCTTTGGTACAAGATGATAAACCAAAATATTGAAACAACATTCTCTTTCAGCAATAAAACATGATTTATGACGACTCCCGCAATCCCTTCTGACCTTTGATTTCCACTAAAAGTGTAAAAGCCAGACTAGTCAAGAGTTCGTTTTGGAAGATGGGGAAGTCTTCACTAGATATTTTTTCCAGTTTAGTTCCAAGTCTTTCTCCTAAAACACTAAATCAGGAAAATGCAATAGGTTTCCCAAAATTTCTAATTTTTTAGGCTGCCTTTATCCAAGTTGTCATAGGTATCTAAAAGGGAACGGTTGAGTTCTTAGGGGTTTGGTGTTGAGCTTGGATTATATTGCCACGAAATCGATTTCAGCTTCTTACTTGCTGGTTTCTTTATTGCTTGTTGTTGCTTGTTGTTTGCTGATTTCAGCTTCCAAGTTGTCGATCAGTCAATGAATTATTCCATAGCTTATAGTTTAGTTCTTGCATATATGTTACATTTATGCGTCGCTGCAACCAGTTCATATACATTATCGCCTCTCAGTGACTGACCTACTTAATAATATGTCAGAATGCAGCATGACTCACTGATGGTCAAAGTTGTCAAACAATTTAAACTGAAATGAGAGTTAAAGTATTGTCAAACAATTTAAACAAAGCCCTTGATTAGTTTAAACTGAAGTATTATATTTGGGTATTTTATATTGTTTCTTGATGAATCCATGCTGTGTTATTACGCTTATGGCTTTTTTTTCAATTTTTTCTTCTTTGCATTTGTTTTACAGCAAAAAAAGTGTTCGAAATGGGAGAATCAAGTGCTAGTGGAATTGAAATTTCTGCCAGTACAGAAAATGCTCCTAAGCCACTACTCGGAATGAAATTTAATACTTATGAAGAAGCTTATAACTATTATAACCATTACGCATTGTTGATGGGTTTTGGAATAAGGAAGAGCACGGTAAATTACTCGAAGAAGACAAGAGACGTGCTGGATAGAAAGTTTGTTTGTGATAAGGAGGGATATAGATCTAATAGAGACAAGATGGAGATGCCTTTTCGGCGAGAGACCCGAGTGGGATGTAAGGTAATGATGAGAGTTAAAGTATTGGAGGACAAATCGTGGGAGGTCACGGGGTTTGTTGAAGAACATACAAATCATGTGTTGAGTAGTCCAAACAAAGCAAAGATGCACATATCACACCAACAATTCCATAAATCTCAAAGTTGTGAAAAACTTATTGAGAGTCTGCAAGAAGAAGGTATGCCTCCATCCATTATTTCTCGCGTCATTAACGCAACCACTGGAAGAGAAGGCGAATTAGTGACACCACAACAGTGTATTGATCACATTAGATACCAGAGAGTCAAGAATATTGGCCATGAATACATATCTATCATAAAACATTTTTAGAGTTTGACAGCGAATGATCCAGAATTCTATTTTGCAATAGAAGTGGACAGTAGTGGACAAATGAGGAGTGTTTTCTGGGCTGACGGAAGATCAAGAGCGTCTTATTTACAATTTAGTAATGTTGTTGTGTTTGATGTGACATACAGAACTAATAAGTCCAGTCTTCCATTTACTCCATTTACTGGTGTGAATCATCATAGACAGTCCACTTTACTTGGTTGTGCATTATTAGATGATGAACAAGAAGATACCTTTGTGTGGTTATTTCAAGAATGGCTGAAATGCATGCATGGGGTTGAACCAATGAACAAGAAGATACCTTTGTGTGGTTATTTCAAGAATGGCTGAAATGCATGCATGGGGTTGAACCAGGTGCTATTATAACAGATCAGGATAGAGCCATGTGTAATGCTATTCACTCTGTGTTTCCAATGACAAGACATCGTTATTGCTTTTGGCTCATGCAAAAGCACATTACTAATCATTTGCCTACTTTGGTTTCTCGTTATGGTAACAGTTTCAAAGGTATTGGGGCTTATGGTGTAATAGTTCTTCAATTGAACAGTGTGAAGGATATTGGCTAGAGATGAAGGAGAAGTTTGATATAAATGAAGAAGGGGATGGATGGTTGCAAACTGTTTACAAATATCGAGATCATTGGGTGTCATGTTGTTTGAAGGACACTTTTTTTGCTGGAATGAGATCGAGCCAAAGAAGTGAAAGTATTAATGCATTTTTTGATGGGTATGTTAACTCACAGACTCAATTACACGAGTTTGTATTACAATATGAAAAAGCATTAACTCATCGTCGCTTAAGTGAAGCTCATGAAGATTTTAAGAGTCTTAACACAAAGCCTGTCATGCTCCTTGGACATCCGATTGAGGTCCAAGCTGGAGAAATGTATACACGCAACATGTTTGATGTGTTCCAAACTGAATTCAAAGGATTTGGTACAGAGTTTTGTGAAGAATTGAGCAAAGATGGGGATATTATTGAATACAAGATTTGTAAGTTTGCAGATAGAGAAAAATGGGAGGTGGTTACTTATGAAGAATCCAGTAAGATGCAATTCATTTGTTCTTGTGCTTTGTTTGAAACTAATGGTGTTGTATGTAGACATATATTGTCGCTAATGATGGCTAGCCAAATTTCTTCATTACCCGACCATTACATCTTACACCGTTGGACTATACATGCTCGACATCGTAACATTGGGGTTGGCAATATTGTATTTAGAAGAAACCTCACAAGCTGTGAAGAGAAGATTAATTTGTTGAAATCTTGGGCTTTAAGAGCAAACTTCAATAATGCGCTCGAGCTTGCATTTGATTCAGAAGAAAGGATGCAGAAATTAGATAATGTGTTAACAAAATTCATAGAATCACTTGAAGAAGAAGTTAGAGAAACAGAAACAGAAGATAATCCTCAGATTTCCGCACCCATTTCACATACAATGGAGCACATTCCTCAGATTACAGTTCGTGATCCTGAAAAATCTGCAAGGACTAAAGGTCGGCCACGCAATGCTACTAGAATTCAGTCAGGCTTAGAACTTGCACAAGAAAAAAGAGAGAGGAAGAAGCGTATATGTAGCAGATGTGGTGAACTCGGGCATTATAGAACTAGCTGTAAAGTCAATTTGCCAAGGTAAAATTTCTTATTTGTTTAGTATTTTCCAAATATAGAATTGGCCTATATCATTTTTTGCAGTTGTCCTATTTTGAACTTGCCCTTCGACAGTCATAATAGCATATTGAGTTAGTTATCCTACTGTCTTGACGTTCTATTTTCTTTTTTGTAGGTAAGAGCAATCATCGATATCTGCAAGCTGGGTATGAAGTGCATTTTGTTTGTTGAGCACTTTGATTATGCTTCCAAATGTTGATTTCGGTTTTGAATACAGATGTGGGGAATGCTGGCCCTAAGTATTAAAGCAATTCCAATACTGAATGGTGTTGTGTAATGAATTTAGAACTTGCTCAGTTATTACATGTTTATTTTCTGGATGCCTTCGACACAGATTAGGACTGCGATCTCTATGGCTCATATGCCTATGTTTGCTGCTTGGAGTGATGCTTAAGGTTGTTTGCATTTTGTGAGGAGAAGGGGAGAATGTGTATCTTCTTTTTTTTCTTGCTGTTTGTAGCTGATATTTATAGTTGTATGAGTTTGTAGCTGGTTGAGTCTGGGGCCTAGTATTGGTATCTTACTAATTTTTTTCAAGCTTAGTTGTTATTCCTGATTAAGAGTCTCTCTTTTATATATGCAAGTAAAGGTTCCTACCGCAACTAGGGCACTGCAAGCTACTCAAGTGAGAAATCTGTCAAAGCTGATATAGAATATTTTGGCATGTATTAAATTGCCTAGATAGCCTTTTGAGAATAATTTAGATATCATCTGAAAAGAGCTAGCTTGATTTTGTTGGTAAACCAAAGCTGCTGCCTAGTAACAAATTTTGAAAAAATATTAAACATTTTTATATGAATAATGAGTACAAGCACAGGAAGCCTACAGCTAGTTACTTGATTGTTTACAACTTTGCATTATATACCACAGCAGCAAACAAATTGAGCATAAATCATGATACAAACTGACCACAAATTGAGTACAAATTGAGTAGAAACTGCGCAAACAAATTGAGCATAAATCATGATACAAACTGACCACAAATTGAGTACAAATTGAGTAGAAACTGCGCTCAAATCATGATACAAAATGACCCAAGTTGTGCAAGCTTATCCTCACATTGAAGAATCATACACGAATAACATCACATGTTTCCCCTAATAGATAAACCAACAAATACTACAACGATACATACTAGAAATATTAAAATTGTAAACGCTGAACCTAATACAAAAGCAAAGATGTACTTAATAGCAGTTTCCCTAGGTGTTCTCTTGTCCTCAAGAAAATTATGCCCCTCTGGAATCATTTGTTCTTGAACACAAACATGTGGCTGCACATGGCTTGAGCTGGATGATGAATCACGCGCGCTTAAGTGCTTCTCCCATTCACTCAAAGCCTCTTCATACGTTGCATACCCTTTGTAGGAGGCATTTGGGAATCTATCAACTTGAGAAAAGCATTCCTCCCAATTATAAAAAATACCACAACGTCGACCTCTCTTTACAACATAAAAACTCTTTCTTGCCATTATATCACCTGCAAATTTGTGCCTTGAAAATAGATTATCAATGGAAAAAAGACAAGCAAATGTTCAAGATGCAGTTCTATGTATAGTGTAGCATATCTGAAATTTATATACCAAGGCCAGATAAGAAAACAAAGGAATGTCGATAAGAAAACAAATGAATGTATTCACTGCAATTGACACATAAATTGACACTCTGTCATACTCTGAAAATCTTGAGAATGAAGCATATGTATGACGGGTGTTTGCGCGAGTGGAATGTTGATAAGTTTTTTACAATGTTAAGAAATAGATTGCAGGAGATTTTTGTAGGCTGTCTAAAAATCACAATAGATAGCTTATTCAAACAAGCTCCGACAACGGAGGTCACAATCACATCAGACGACTTTCCCCCAATTCACTGCATCCACAACTCAACAATTGCCACAAGCGACCTCACTTCTGAGATGATTGATCTTGATGGCTGTGACAACAGCATGGCTAATATCATAGCAACTATTAGAGATGGCTATGAGCAGTGTGATGATTTCAGAAATAAAAGGTTGGACTCAGTTGGTGAGTTCTTGGTAGAGAGCTATGGGCAATAATTCGCTTCAAGACACTATGGATGTTGATTCCCGTCTAGCTTCAACAACGAAAGCTACAATCAAATAGCTTTCGGGTCGGTGATCGAAAAGCGGCAATAGAGGACTTTTTCACATAGATCTAGAAGGGTAACATTTCAACGCACTTCCGACAACTGATGAAAACTCTATTCAGCAGTCTTCACAATCTGCAGTGAAAGTTTTAATCTGACGGCTTTCACACTCCACAACAGCTAAAGCTAGGATTACTGAACGACGGTCCTTGCAACGCACATACAGAAGAAGTTACAAATCAACTAATCCTCTGAAACGCGGATGTCATCCCCGCGCGTCACCAAGTTGGAAATGAAGGCGACCCTCGGCGTCGTCAATGCACAAGCCAAACGTGAGCGACCTCTGCGTTCAAGGTGGTGTTCAACCAACAGCGACCCTCGCGTCATCAATGCACAAGCCAACGTGAGGCGACCTCGCGTTCAATGGTGTTCAACCAACAGCGACCCTCGCTGTCGTCAATGCAGCAAGCCAAACGTGAGCGACCCTCGCGTCGTCAATGCACAAGCCAAACATGAGCGACCGTCGCGTTCAATGGTGTTCAACCAACAGCGACCCTCGCATCGTCAATGCACAAGCCAAACGTGAGCGACCCTCGCGTTCAATGTGTGTTCAACCAAAGCGACCCTCGCGTCGTCAATGCACAAGCCAAA
>NC_033795.1:14521671-14546882 GCF_001876935.1 Asparagus officinalis | reverse complement strand
GTATGATGGCATGGAGTATATATAGGCTCATGAAACAAGCCCAAAAACCCAAGAAAACCAAGCAAAAAAACAAAATAACGGATATATCAAAATTTGGAAAATATAGCCGTTGTGCTACAGTAACCACATCCAGAGAGTTTGGCGGTCGACCGCTGGTACTGTAGCACTGCGTTTTAGTTTTGTAAAATTAATTAAAAATAGTAAAACATCTCCAAAAATATAAAATTTTGTAGAAAGGTTATAGACATGTAGAATAACATGTTAGAGAAAGAATTTCTGAAAAATCATTTCCCAGTTGAGAGAAATAAATGTTTGAACACAGATTTACAGTTTCTGAAAAACTGCTGACATACGCGATTTTGTAAAATCAATTGGGCACAGTAAATCAACTCCAAAAATAGTAAAATTTTGAGGAAAGTTTCTAAACATATAGATAAACATGTCAAAGAAAGAATTTCTTGAATATCACTTCCCATTTATAAAAACTCATCTGTTTTGTAAAACATACACGAACATGTGCACAAACAAAAACATGATTTTGTAAATTCTATTAAACATAACAAATCAATTCCAAACTTGATGAAACTTTGCAAAATGTTTATAAACATGAAAAAAAACATGTTACAAAAATAAATTTTTAATTTTCATTTCTTAGTTGTGAAAACTCATTATTTTATAAAAACATGCATGAATATGAATTTGTTAAGAACATGTTTTTGACAAAAAGAGTTTAAACGCATATTGAAACTTTATGAAATATCTTTATAAACATTATAACACATGAATATAAAGTAAACATGGTTAATAAAACAATATCATAAAGTTTTCTCAAAATAGCTCATTTTGTGAGAAAATTCAATATTGTGTGTGTGTATGATATTGACCTTAGAGTATTAAACACACATAGTATAAACCTAAACTAAATATACCCAAGCTTGATGAAGGTCTTCAATGAGCATGACTTGGTAAACTCGTGGATGAAGCTTGAACTTGATATTTAACTTTGAATTGCAAGGCTTCACTCACTATTCCGCCAACCTTCATTAGATATCATCGTTGAAGCTCTATTCCATCCATCCTCTAACTCGTTGTTTGCCTACAATAAATAGAAATATACCAACACTAGACAAACAATATTAGTAGTAAATTGTTTGTTAAACATCATCAAAACAAGAAGGCCAACAATCTCCCCTTTTTTGATGATGACAAACAATTTACAAAAAGGATATATGCATGAAGGGAAATGAATATACAAAGTATAATATATCATGCATATAAGCAAGAAAGAATATACATATACTCACAATATTTCTCCCCCTTTGACAACATCAAAAAGGGGACAAAAAGAATAAGAGAGCGAAAGCTCCCCCTATCAATAAGCATAGGTGAGTATAACATATAGAAAGATATAGGGATTGCTCCCCCTATCAAAATGCCTCATGAATATATGAAATGAAGATCATGGCAAACATATGTGAGCAAGCATAGATGAAAAATATGCTAAACACAACTCACATACATAAAGACAAATGAGAACATATATAAATATATCAAAGTGAAAAATAGTGTCTCATAACTACGAGCATAAAAACCATTTGTAAAGGTAGATTTATGAAATCAAAAGAAGAAAAATATGAGAATCATGTAAAAAGTTTTCAAATGAAAACAAATCAACCAAGAGAAATCATAAATCAAAGTTTAAATCCAAAAATGTAAGATCAAATCATCATTGATTCAAAAAATCATGAGAGACAACCATATCTAGCTCTTGAGCTAGTAATAACCCATATGAACATTTAAGCATCCGGTAAACATGATTTGGGAATAAACACCCAATAAACCCGGAGGGTATATAACTACAAGCCTCTCATTTAAAATCAAAACTAATAGTCATGAAAACAAAATAATTAATCAAAGAAAAATTGTTTTCACGTTCAAAGAATTTTAATTGCATAATTTTCAAAACCAAGATAAAGAAAGATAGAAACATTAAAATTCTTGGTTTAAAAATCAAATTTGTTTTGGTACCCAAGAACTCTTGATACCAAAAGATTTAGGGACATGATCCCTATCATTTAAGCTCAAAGCCCTAGGGTTATGAACTCATTTGGACACATTTAGTGCACGGGTCCGGTCATAGTAATAATTATGCAAATGACCTATTCGATTGCAATAAGTGCAATGAAGAGGATGCATTTGGTTATGTTGACCATGTTGATGTGCACGAGGAACATTTGCAAATAAAGATGGTCTTTTAAGATTATTTTGCAAATGAGAAACATTTTGAAACAATGTTGGTCTACTTGAAATATTTTGCGATTTAGAAACTTTTCGCAAATCAAAACAAAACTTAGCTAAGTGACCAACTCTACCATAAAAATCACAATGATACACATGAGCATGCTTATGATGAGAAATAGGTGCATGTGTTTGTACATGTGATGAAGAAACTTGATGAGATGCACAAGAAGGATTAATATTCTTATGTTTTTGTGCATCATAGCAAAATTTAACTAAATGACCTTTACGACCACAAATAGAGTACTTGTAAACTTTGTTATACAAGTGTGCATAGTGTGTAGGTGATTTTATAGCACTAGACTTAGCACACTTGTCCATAAGTTTCTTATGGTTATCAATGCATGTTTTTAAAGTTGAATCTAAGCATTATATGCGTTCCTTAACAAGATTCAAATCATCATTATGCACAACATCATTGATAATAGAAGTAGAGCATGTATGGTTATCAAAATCATTTCTAATAGCTACTACTTCTAGCATGACATTATCTCTTTCATGAGTTAACTTAGCAAAGTTTGAAAGCAAAGAATCATGATCCAATTTTAATTTTTTATTGTTTTCTTTGAGGGTCATATTTTCATTAGAAATAGTATCAAACTTAGAAGCTAAAGACTCATGATCGGATTTCAAATTATCATGCTTGCATTGTAAATTAACAAAATCATTTTGCAATTTGTCATAGGCATGCAATAATTTTTCACTAGCACTAGCAAGTTCATCACTAAATAAATCATTAATGGATTTGAACTCGCAAACCTCACTAGGGCTATCGCCTAGTGGCCGTGTGCATGATGCTCCATATGAACTTGAAGCGGGATCCTCCAAAGCTTGTCGGATCGCCTCCAAGTCCCCTTGATGTGCTTCTATAAATTTCCAAAGTTTGTAAGCACTATCAAAATGAACAAACTTGTTAGACATAGATGAATTAAAAGCATTTAGCAAATATTCTTATTCCACTTGGATTTCTCCAAAATGGGCACAATATAAGCATCATCTATAATTTTCCATAAATCAAAATATTTAGATCTAACAAATAGATAAATCTAACACACCATTGGGCATAGGGGAAATTATCTAATCTAGGAGCAACACTAGAATAGCCTAAACAAGATGCATCATTCATATCCATAATTTGTAAAAATATGCAAGCAAGATACAAATATAATCAAAACAAGATTAGCACAAAGAGATAACTTGGATCTTTAACTCAAGGCGATTAGACCTTAAATCAAAGAGCATCAAGCTCTGATACCAATTGTTAGACCCTAGAGGGGGGGTGATTAGGGTCTTATGCTAATCTAATCTGATTAAATACCAATTAAAATTAATTAATAAATATATTCTTGCAAGATAGAACCACAAGATATATGAGCTAGGATAAGCAATGTAAACAATGAGATATATCCTATATGATGAATTATATATATATGCAAGGATATATAAACTAACACAATGGGTAAACAATATGAACTAGATAGTGGATCATATAAATAATGAGCTATGGACAATGGCGATATAAGATATGAACATAAATATAAATGAACGCCAAAGCACACTCAAACACACTATATGATCATGGAGTTCAGACCTTCCATCCTACGTCTCCGCTCCCCACTCCCGGAAAGAAATCCACTATCACAACCGGGTTTTCTACGCTCATCTGAATAATGTTTACACCTCATAGTGTCGGTTTTCAACGCTCACCGAACAACGTTCACTCCTCACACTCGGTTTTCTAGTTCACCGAAAACTTCACAACACACTCGGTTTTCTAGCTCACCGAAAACCTTACACCACTCACAATGTAACAAATATAAATTTGTTCTTTACAATAGATGAGAACACAATTAAGCATAACTCAATGTTACAATCTCTCACAACCCTAATATACTATGTATGCAAATACAATAAGCTCAAGTGGGTGTGTGTAACAATGAGATAATATAATCAAATCTAAACTCAATATAAAAAACTAGCTTTAAAGAATGATAATCAAATAACTAAGCAAATGTAAAGCTAGATAGAGTTTAGAAAACTTCTCCAATAGATGACAAGATGGAGAGATGGAGATTAGAGCCCAAACAAGAAGATGATCTCCTCCACTTGTGAAAATAATCTTCAAACCAAACAAACACTAAAACACACTTAAACTCTTGTTTAAAACTTTTTAAACTTGTTTAAAACATTTCTTGAGTCCCCTTAGAAGTATGATGGCATGGAGTATATATAAGCTCATGAAACAAGCCCAAAAACCCAAAAAACCAAGCAAAAAGACAAAATAACGGATATATCAAAATTTAGAAAATATAACCGTTGTGCTACAGTAACCACGTCCAGAGAGTTTGGCGGTCGACCGCTGGTACTGTAGCACTACGTTTTAGTTTTGTAAAATCAATTAAAAATAGTAAAACAGTTCCAAAAATATGAAATTTTGTGGGACGGTTATATACATGTAGAGTAACATGTTAGAGAAAGAATTTATGAAAAATAATTTCCCAGTTGAGAGAAATAAATATTTGAACACAGATTTACAGTTTCTGAAAAACTGCTGACATACGCGATTTTTAAAATTAATTGGGCACAGTAAATCGAGTCCAAAAATAGTAAAATTTTGAGGGAAGTTTCTAAACATGTAGATAAACATGTCAAAGAAAGAATTTCTTGAATATCACTTTACATTTATAAAAACTCATCTGTTTTGTAAAACATGCACGAACATGTGCACAAACAAAAACATGATTTTATAAATTCCATTAAACATAACAAATCAATTCCAAACTTGATGAAACTTTTCAAAATATTTATAAACATGAAAACAAACATGTTACAAAAATAAATTTTCATTTTTTATTTCTCAATTGTGAAAACTCATTATTTTGTAAAAACATGCATGAATATGAATTTGTTAAGAACATGTTTTTGACAAAAAGAGTTTAAACGCATATTGAAACTTTATGAAATATCTTCATAAACATTATAACACATGAATATAAAGTAAACATGGTCAATAAAACAATATCACAAACTTTTCTCAAAATAGCTCATTTTGTGAGAAAATCCAATATTGTGTGTGTATATGATATTGAGCTTAGAGTATTAAACACACATAATATAAACCTATACTAAATATACACAAACTTGTTGAAGGTCTTCAATGAGCATGACTTGGTAAACTCACGGATGAAGCTTGAACTTGATCTTTAACTTTGAATTGCAAGGCTTCACTCACTATTCAGCCAACCTCCATTAGATATCATCGTTGAAGCTCTATTCCATCCATCCTCCAACTCGTTGTTTGTCTACAATAAATAGAAATATACCAACACTAGACAAACAATATTAGTAGTAAATTATTTGTTAAATATCATCAAAATAAGAAGGCCAACAGCTTTCTCTCGTTGATGTGATAGTAGGCGGTACATCCGAAAATCCGGAGTCTCTCATAATCTGCATGCTCCCCTAATCACACCCGATAGGGTGTATCACCGTCCAATGTTGAATGTGGAGATCGATTCACTATATAGCAAGCTGTAGCAATCGACTCTGCCCATTATTCTTTGCCCAAACCAGCATAAGATCGCATACTCACTGCTTTCTCCCACAGTGTTCGGTTCAGCCTCTCCGCGACCCCATTTTGCTGTGGTGTAGACCTGACTGTCCATTGTATGGTAATCCCTTCCTGATCACAGAACTCCTTGAAAGCACCATCTGTATACTCTGTACCGTTATCAGATCTCAGTGTCTTCAATTTCTTTCCTGTCCTGTTCTCAACCATCACCTTCCACTTCTTAAATGTCTCAAATACCTCCTTCTTATGCTTCAGGAAATAAACCCAAGTATACCTTGAATGATCATCTATGAATGAGACAAAATATCTGGAACCACCCTTGGAAGTTGTCGAAGCCGGACCCCAAAATATCTGGAACCACCCTTGGAAGTTGTCGAAGCCGGACCCCAAACATCCGTGTGCACATAATCTAGAATCCCTCTGCGACCCCAAACATCCGTGTGCACATAATCTAGAATCCCTCTGCTCTTGTGATTGCTTCTCAGAAATTGAATCATGTGTGCCTTTCCATACACATAGTCCTCGCAAAAATCCATGCAAGACTTCTTTAGATTCTTCAGCAAGCCCTCCTTACCAAGCAGATCTAGACCCTTCTCTTACATGTGCCCAAGCCGCCTATGCCATAACCGTGTGTACTCACATGGGTATTCACCACTTCCATCAGTTCCAACCGCTACATCTCCTGTTATCGTCGTACCCGAGAGAGTATATAGATTACCGTGACAAACTCCCTTCATCACTGTTAGGGAACCTCGAACAACCCTCTTCACACCATTCTCTATTACAATCTTGTAACCACCGGAGTCCAATGCACCCACTGAGATAAGATTCTTCCGCAAGTCGAGAGCGTGCCATACTTTCGTTAGGGTTCTGACCACTCCATCATGCATCTTGATTTTTATATCACTGAACCCTATTGTTTTACAAGCATGGTTGTTCCCCATCAATACGGTTCCACCATCAATGTTATTGTAGGTAGTGAACCGCTTTCTATTTGGACACATATGGTAAGAACAACCAGAATCAAGTATCCACTTTCCGGAGGTATCCTCGCCACCCGTGATGATATAGCATTCTTTATCTCTCCCTTCCTCTAAAGCATAGCTCACTTCTTCCTTGCCTTCTCTCCTCTCAGTCTTGTTGTTGTTCTTCTTCCCACCTACTCTCTTGTTTGGACAGTGTAGGCTGTCTAAAAATCACAATAGATAGTTGATCCCCTATCAAACACCGATGATGGAAGTTACAACTTGACGACTTCCAGAAGGCTACAATTTGAGGACTTTCACGTAGAAGGCTACAATCTGACGACCTTCACGACAACTGATGAAAGCTCTAATTCAACAGCCTTCACAATCAACATCGGGAGTTACAATCTGACGACTCTCATATTTTCAAGGAGCCAAGACGAAGATTACAAGAGGACGATCTGTGCAAAGCTCTAGCAAAAAGAGACTACAAATTGACGGTCTCTTCATATTAAAACGCATATATCTCTCAAACCGTAAGGAATTGGCAAAATGGAGGAAGCGAACCGAAGCCTTCGGCTCGGTTCGGATGGATCCGTCTCGTCGAGATAGCTGATTTTCATATATAATTCGTCCAATTCCGACGTACGGTTTGAAAGTTATGACCTGTTCTTCGTAGCAAGTTATGTTCTGAAGTCCGTCTGCAAGACTGGACTTCATCAGAACATTGGACTTAGCCTGAAGCTCGCCAAGCCCACCTTCAAAGCGCACATGCTCAACTCTGCGTTTTCAACATCAAAACACAGAGTTAATCGCTAAAACAGCACAACTGTGCGTTTTCAGCCGTTAACAGGCTCAACTCTGCGTTTTCAACATCAAAACGCAGAGTTAATCTCTAAAACAGCACAACTGTGCATTTTCAGCCTTTAAATAGGCCCAACTCTGTGTTTTCAGACTAAAACGCAGAGTTCATCTCTAAAACAGCACGAACTGTGCGTTTTCAGCCTACAACAGGCTTAACTCTGCGTTTTCCAGCAGACATCTAACTCTGTGACGCAGAGTTAAAGCACAAACGCACACATAACGTGCGTTCTTCAACAAACTCAACCATGCGTCCCAAACTCATGATGCAGAGTTGAATTTCAACGCACAAGCTACCTGTGCGTCTCCAATTCCAGAACGCATGCGGCCTGTGCGTTTCAAACCTTTGACAAAGGTTTAACTCTGCGTCTCAGGCCTTAGACGCAGAGTTAAGGCCCAGAACGCCGTTTTTAGCGTTTGACTCGTTCAAGCACGCAATGAACAGTTCCAGGAACTGTTTTTCCCCACGATTTGAGGGATTTTCGCCCCACTTAAGAGCGGATTAAGGGGATAGTTACCACCCTAAATCCCCTATAAATAGTGGGAAACTCAACTGAGTTCAGATCCTTCTTTTTTGGGCAGCAAAGAAGCGATCTGCGGCTAGCTTGGGAATCGAATTTTTTCTCATCAACAAAGGGAGATTCGGTCAAAAGGCTGGCATATTTTGGATCTGGGATTTGGCAGCAACAGAGAGCTTTGGAGATCAACGACTTGAAGGAGCTCTTGAATCATTTTGGAAGGCTTTTAATTGAAGCCTTTGAAATTATTCGGCCTTGGCTTATAACCGACTTTCGGTTCAAATCAACTCCTTTTCAAGAGTTTAAACTCGTCCAGAGTTATCAACTCGATCAGAGTTCAAAACTTGCTCTGCAAGTTCTTCTAAAACTCGTTCAGAGTTATCAACTCGTTAAGAGTTATTTTCAAACTTGCCACGCAAGTTCTCCACATCGTCAAATCGTGAGGAGAAGACATCGTTCCAGTGAATCAAGACGTTCGGATCGTCAACGGAGAGTAAACTCGACGCGAGCATTCGAGGGAGGCACTCCATCGCCACCGTGAAGAACCCAGAATTAAACAAAGGGGAGAGTCAAATTCATTCTCCTCTCTTTTGTAATCGGAATCCAAATTGTAATTGATTTTGAGAGAAATACAAGTCAAAATTTTCTTTCATTGTCTTTTTACTACAAATTTCCAACAAACAAAAGATGGCGACTCCGCTGGGGACTAGCTTCTCTGACAAAGAAGTGGTGGTGCAATCCGACGTTCATCTCACTGGAACGACCGTTGAAACTCTGATTATCGAGTTTGATCAAGCCAAGTACGAGGAGGCCATCTCCTCCGGATCCCTTAGCCCCAAGGCTATACGCAAGATCCACACAGTTTTCGAGGAGACTAAACCTCCAGCTGTAGCCAAATCATCTAAAGACTATCTCCCATGGGGGTTGCACTGTTCATACAGTCCCCTCTCTAAAGGAGAAGACTCGATTTCGGCACAACGCCAAAAAAGCCGATCCTCCAATCAACGCGAACTCCGCGTTTATGAGCCTCCACATGAGCTCTGCAGAAGCCAAGCTAAACGCAACCCTCAGGGGTGCGTTTCCCAAATAGAACGCAGCCTTCAGAGGCGTGTTCCAACATCAGAACGCAGACCTCAAAACTGTGTTGATCTGGCTGAACGCAACTCTCAGGAGTGCGTCCCAGAACTAAAACGCAACTCTCAGGAGTGCGTTCCAAAATCTAAACGCAGACATCAAACCTGCGTTGATCTGGCAGAACGCAACTCTCAAGAGTGCGTCTCAGAACCAAAACGCAACTCTCAGGAGTGCGTTTCACAAACTGAACGCAACTCTCAGGAGTGCGTTTCTGAATCCGAACGCAGATCGCAGGACTGCGTTTCACTAGCAAAACGCAGACTTTGGTCTTGCGTTAATCAAGCTAAACACGACCCTCGTGTTCCTTCTTCGGAACACGATGTGATTCGTCGTGTTCAAAATGATCAACATGGATTTAAAATTCATGTTTACCAAGAACCAGTCTCATCCTTTAACGGACAGGGGGTTCCATCTCTACCCTCACGCTCTGTGAGAGGTGCCAAGGAGACTAAAACTCCAAAGGTTGCTCCTATGCCAAAGGAAACCCTCTCCTTTAGCCGCCGAGATTACTCGAGCAGCCCCACCTCTAAAGGAGTGGGCTCAGTTTATGCCAAACGCAGCCCTCAGTGGTGCGTTGTGCAATCAAAACGCAGCCTTCAAAACTGCGTTGATTTGGCAGAACGCAACTCTCAGGAGTGCGTTTCAGAACCAAAACGCAACTCTCAGGAGTGCGTTCAAGATCCAAAACGCAGACTTACAAACTGTGTTAACCAACAAAAACGCAACCGACAAAGGTGTGTTTCATCAACAAAACGCAGACTTCGGTCTAGCGTTAGTAAAACAGAACACGACCCTCGTGTTTCTTCTTCAGAACACAATGCGATTCGTCGTGTTCAAAAAGATCAATATGGACTCAAGATCCATGTTCACTAGGAGCCAGTCCCATCCTTTAACGGACAGGGGGTTCCATCTTTACCCTCACGCTCCGTGAGAGGTTCATCCCAAGTCTCTGACTTGCAGGAATTACTGTCGATGTTCAACCAATCGACGAATATCGTTTTACTCAATAATCAACGACATCCTCACAGGAAGAAGGCTTTAGAGGTTGAATACATTGGAGTTACTTCTAACATGGTTGGTAGAGGGAGATCATCAACATTTAGTTCTGACGAGTCAGAGACAGATCATTCTCCAAGCGTCAGAGAAATCACTAACGAGTTTGAAGGAATCTACCAACGTACTCGGACTCGAACAGGAGCCATTCCTCCTGTTAACTATCGGAGTTTAGCCAGAGGAATTAATTCCGATGACGAACACTCAGCCATTGCGGAGTCCCAATCATCAAGCTCTTTCGTTGGGCATGAGAGCTTCGCCCACATGGCAGAACATTCTGAAGATCTTTCAAAGAGGGTTGATGAACAGGAGGCCATGCTCAAATCTCAGCAGGAGGTCATCAATGAACTCATGGCCATGTTGACTCAAATCGTCGCAGACAAGGCTAAATCTCAGGAGACAGATTCGTCGCTTAGGCAAGAATCTTCCCGGAGAGGAAAAGCATCTTCATCCTGACCTCACACAAGCAAAGGGAAGGGAAAAGTGGTTGATGATGCGGTTTCTGACCAACAAGCCCACAGCCTGGAATCTTCCTCTGATGAAGGAAGGGAGACTGAGAACGAGCAGAATCTTCAGTCTGCCAAAATGGAAGAATTAGAAGCCCGCCTCAAAGCCATTGCTAATAGAAGCGAGCTCCAAGATGAGGGAGTTATCAGGCCCTATCCTGCCAAATGGGATGCAACCCCTTATCCTCCAAAGTTCGAGGTCCCGACGCTACAAATTTTCGACGGCACGGGATCACCGAACCAACATATTTATCATTTCAAGTCACAGACTGGAAATATGATATCAAACGACGCCATACTGGTTCGATTGTTCATTGGTACCCTCAAGGGAATTGCCTTTGAATGGTTCAGGAAACTGCCTGCGGGCTGTATCCAAAAGTGGGCGGATCTAGAGAGACTCTTCCTGTCAAGATTCTTTGAAGAGGATACAGAAGTCTCCATCCATACCCTTCTTGCTACTAAGCAGAAGAAGAGGGAGTCCGTCAAAGCCTATGTCAAAAGGTTCCGATCCATGGCTCTCCGGTGTTCGTCAGGTATGACACAATCTACCTTAGTAGAGACCTGTCGACACAACTTGCAAACCGACCTCCTAGCCCGAATAGGAGTTGCAGAATGCCGTTCTTGGAGACAACTAATCTCTCAAGGCGAGCAGGCTCAAAAAATCATTGCCAGGATCAAAGCTGAAAGTTTGCATCACTCCTAATTTGTCACGTTAACATTACACCTCTGACAAAACCCCACTTATCAATCCTCATCAATAGGATGATAAGTCCCCAAAGTTGCTCTGATCGCAACACACTTCTTGTCACGTTAACATTACACCTCTGATAAAACCCCACTTATCAATCCTCATCAATAGGATGATAAGTCTCTAAAGTTGCTCTGATCGCAACACACTTCTTGTCATGTTAACATTATACCTCTGACAAAACCCCACTTATCAATCCTCGTTAATAAGATGATAAGTCCCCAAAGTTGCTCTGATCGCAACACACTTCTTGTCACGTTAACACTACACCTCTGACAAAATCCGCTTATCGACTCTCTTCAATGGAGCGATAGGTCCACAAACTCGTCAAGTTAACACCACACCTCTGACAAAACCCCACTTATCAATCCTCGTCAATAAGATGATAAGTCCCCAAAGTTGCTCTGATCGCAACACACTTCTTGTCACGTTAACATTACACCTCTGACACTCTGATCGCAACACACTTCTTGTCACGTTAACATTACACCTCTGACAAAACCCCACTTATCAATCCTCGTCAATAAGATGATAAGTCCCCAAAGTTGCTCTGATCACAACACACTTCTTGTCACGTTAACATTACACCTCTGACAAAACCCCACTTATCAATCCTCATCAATAGGATGATAAGTCCCCAAAGTTGCTCTGATCGCAACACACTTCTTGTCACGTTAACACTACACCTCTGACAAAAATCCACTTATCGACTCTCTCCAATAGAGCGATAAGTTCTCAAAATTGCTTCCATAACAATATTCTTCTTGTCACGTTAACACTACACCTCTGACAAAATCTGCTTATCGACTCTCTTCAATGGAGCGATAGGTCCACAAACTCGTCAAGTTAACACCATACCTCTGACGACCAAATCAACTTATCGACTCTCTTCAATAGAGCGATAGGTCCATAAAATACTGTTATGTTAACATAACACCTCTAACAGTCAACCCCCCAATGAACTTGTTAATTCTTTCGGTGTTTCAAGCTACACAGGAAGAAATGACACCAAAAATCCATGCCTTCACGCATGGGGGACTTTATCTCGATCCCTAATTAGAGATAAGTCTGCATCTAACACATGCTGCCGGGTAGCCTATTCCCGTAATAATAGCAAAAGCCTACGTATTCAATATCGTAGCACCAAAATCCATGCCTTACACGCATGGGGAATTTTATCCTGAATCCTAAGTAGGGATAAGTCAATGTCTAACACATGTTGCCGGGTAGCCTATTCCCGTAATAATAGTAAAAGCCTACGTATTCAATATCATAGCAGGTCGTTATTAATAACGCCAAAATCCATGCCTTACACGCATGGGGAATTTTATCCTGAATCCTAAGTAGGGATAAGCCAATGTCTAACACACGTTGCCGGTTAGTCTTTTTCCGTGAAAAAGACATCAAAATCCATGTCTCACACGCATGGGGGACTTTATCTCGATCCCTAATTAGAGATAAGCCTACGCCTAATACGCGTTGCCGGTTAGTCCTTTCCCGTGAAAATGACAAAGTCTATGTATTCGAAATCATAGCATCAAGTCTAAGAGAGTTCATTCTCTTAGCACAACGTTACATGTGGAACGGACTTAGACAATCCACATGCTAGCCCGACTCAGGTTTGCCAAAAATCCTATGCACGTTTGCAGGCCCATCAGCTTAATGGATGTGAGTCGAGACTTAAAACAGATGTGTCAAAGACAAGTCTCAAAGACTTAGTCAAAAATGCACAGAAGCCACTTCCATGTCTTAAGTCAAAACGTTGAGGTCAGACCCGCGATGTAAAAACCGAACGTCGAGGTCACACCCGTGTTCCAAATTCAACATGCAAGGGTGAGACCCGCATCTCAAAGTTCAAAATGCAGGGTCCACCCCACATTCCAGAAGCAGGATTATGGCACATACCTTCACACAGGTCCTGCATGGAAAATCCCTTCAACCAAGCTACCTTCGAAGCGAGTGCAGAGAACAACTCCTTTGTGACAAGGAATCAACAGCTCCAAGATCAGAGTTGAGATCCAAAGTATTCCGAAAATTCGTCCCAGTCAACCGCGAACTTTCGAAAACTTTGGAGGGGGTTCTGTAGGCTGTCTAAAAATCACAATAGATAGTTGATCCCCCATCAAACACCGATGATGGAAGTTACAACTTGACGACTTCCAGAAGGCTACAATTTGAGGACTTTCACGTAGAAGGCTACAATCTGACGACCTTCACGACAACTGATGAAAGCTCTAATTCAACAGCCTTCACATTCAACATCGGGAGTTACAATCTGACGACTCTCATATTTTTAAGAAGCCAAGACGAAGATTACAAGAGGACGATCTGTGCAAAGCTCTAGCAAAAAGAGACTACAAATTGACGGTCTTTTCATATTAAAACGCATATATCTCTCAAACCGTAAGGAATTTGGCAAAATGGAGGAAGCGAACCAAAGCCTTTGGCTCGGTTCGGATAGATCCGTCTCGTCGAGATAGCCGATTTTCATATATAATTCGTCCAATTCCGACGTACGGTTTGAAAGTTATGACCTGTTCTTCGTAGCAAGCTATGTTCTGAAGTCCGTCTGCAAGACTGGACTTCGTCAGAACATTGGACTTAGCCTGAAGCTCGCCAAGCCCGCCTAAGGTTCACCTCTGCATTACAGAGTCAAAGCGCACAGGTGGAACCAGCGTTATAACCTCAAAACGCAGAGGTTATCCTTGTGATATAACATCAAAACGCAGAGTTACGGCCCAACTCTGCGTTTTCAGCCTAAAACGCAGAGTTCAATCTCTAAAACAGCACAAACTGTGCGTTTTCAGCCTAGAACAGGCTCAACTCTGCGTTTTCAACATCAAAACGCAGAGTTAATCTCCAAAACAGCACGAACTGTGCGTTTTCAGCCTTTAAACAGGCCAAACTCTGCGTTTTCAGCCTAAAACGCAGAGTTAATCTCCAAAACAGCACGAACTGTGCGTTTTCAGCCTTTAAACAGGCCAAACTCTGCGTTTTCAGCCTAAAACGCAGAGTTAATCTCCAAAACAGCACGAACTGTGCGTTTTCAGCCTTTAAACAGGCCAAACTCTGCGTTTTCAGCCTAAAACGCAGAGTTAATCTCCAAAACAGCACGAACTGTGCGTTTTCAGCCTTTAAACAGGCCAAACTCTGCGTTTTCAGCCTAAAACGCAGAGTTAATCTCCAAAACAGCACGAACTGTGCGTTTTCAGCCTTTAAACAGGCCAAACTCTGCGTTTTCAGCCTAAAACGCAGAGGGAGATCGGATCATTCTCCAACAGAGATCATCTCCAAGTTCGGCAACAGGAGCATTCTCTTGGCTTATAACCGACTTTCGGTTCAAATCAACTCTTTTTCAAGAGTTCAAACTCGTTCAGAGTTATCAACTCGATCAGAGTTCAAAACTTGCTCTGCAAGTTCTTCTAAAACTCGTCAGAGTTATCAACTCGATCAGCGTTCAAAACTTGCTCTGCAAGTTCTTCTAAAACTCGTTCAGAGTTATCAACTCGTTAAGAGTTATTTTCAAACTTGCCACGCAAGTTCTCCACAGCGTCAAATCGTGAGGAGAAGACATCGTTCCAGTGAATCAAGACGTTCGGATCGTCAACGGAGAGCAAACTCGACGCGAGCATTCGAGGGAGGCACTCCATCGCCACCGTGAAGAACCCAGAATTAAACAAAGGGGAGAGTCAAATTTATTCTCCTCTCTTTTGTAATCGGAATCCAAATTGTAATTGATTTTGAGAGAAATACAAGTCAAAATTTTCTTTCATTGTCTTTTTACTGCAAATTTCCAACAAACAGACAGTCGACCTTAAAATGCCCAACTTCACCGCATTTGAAGCACGCTCTTTCCGCAAGGGGTCTCGATTTAGATCTAGACTTTCCTCCATTAACTTTTCCTCGCTCATTGCCTCTTTCTCTGGCAAACAGTCCCTGAGCTTGTTCCTTGTTACCACCAGTGGCCATATCACTAGTTACAATTTTTCGAAGATCATCCGCTAGAAGCGCCGTTCTAGTCTCATCCATCGACAAACTATCACCCATAAGCATTAGTGTCTGAACCAGATTCTCATAAGACTTCGGCAGAGATAAAAGTAGTAGAAGTGTCTGATCCTCGTCTTCCACTGTCACCTCAATGTCTTTCAAATCCGATAAGATCCTATCAAACTTGTTGATGTATTCCCGGATTGATGAACCCTCCTCCATCTTGCATGTATACAATTTGGATTTTAAATAGATCCGGTTCGTTAGACTCTTCGTCATGAATGTTCTCTCTAACTTTAACCACACGCCCGCAGTCGTTTCCTCCCCGTCCACCAAGAAAGTTACATACTTTTCAAGGCAAAGGATAATCGACGCACGTGCTTCCAGATCCAGCTCCTCCCAATCCTCATCAAACATATCCTTGTGCTTCTTTTCTTTTCCCACCAAAGCTTTGTGTAATTTCTGCGAAATCAACGAGTTTTTTATCTGCATCCTCCAATAGGAAAAATTATTTTCCCATTGAATTTTTTAATCTCGTACTTTCTAATTTTAATTGTTTTACTTGTAGACTGTTTGCGGTGAAAGTTGATATTTCTGTTGTTATCGAATCTATTACAACTTTAGTCGTTACAATAAACTCGAATGAAATAAAAAGTTGATCTTTTTATAAGATCTCCTTACACAATGAAAATAAAAAGTTTACAATTTTATCAAACAAACACAGAGATCGTTTATCGATCTTCTGCTTGCGTGGGATCTTTGCCTGTGTCGGGGTTTATCCGTGGACCACCGTCGATCAGATTTGATTGCTGAAAAATTGAGCAGAGCTTCGTCTATCCGCGAAGGGATCGAGAGAACTGTAGCTCTTATCTCGGCGAAGCGAGATAATTACTCTTCTTAAGATTACCGCAACGGGATAATCCTAAGGAACGGATCCGGGAAACTGTAGATCTGACGAATCTCTCTCTCTTACGTTGAAGAACTCGATCCGATCTCTCCTCCTCTCTCTCTGAAATTCGTGCACCTTCAGTCTTCAATCCGACAGGGCTTCGTCGAGGCATGAGAATTCCAGATCTGAAAAAATGAGGCTCCAGGGGCTGTATTTATAGGCTTCCAGGAGATCCGGGCGGTTAAAACTGATCGAAAACCGTCAAAAACACGTCCCACGTGCGTGACAGTTTGTACCCTATTTAGTATTTTGGCTCTAATTCTTTCATCCGAACTCGGATTTGAGTGATTCAAGATGTTTTGGAAAGCTGACAAAGAGATCTACAACTTTCATGTTTTAAGTTTCTTCAGATTCTAAACGGATTATGGCAAAAAGTCCTCCATAAGGTCCGAGACACCTTTGGGTGTCTCGGCCAAGTCCGAGACACCTTTGGGTGTCTCGGCGCTATTTCGATCATAACTTCCTCATACGATCTCCAAATGACATGATTTCAGATGGGTTGGAAAGCTGACAAACATATTTATAACTTTCATGTTTTGAGTTTCTTCAGATTCAAAACAAATCATAGTCAAAACAGCTACACAAGTTCCGAAACATCTTTGGGTGTCTCGGCCAGGTCCGAGACACCTTTGGGTGTCTCGGCGATATTGTGGTCATAACTTTCTCATATGACCTTCAAATGACCTGATTCCAGATGGGTTGGAAAGCTGACAAAAATATCTACAACGTTATGTTTTGAGTTTCTTCATATTCAAAACGAATCATGGTCAAAACATCTCCACAAGTTCTGAGACACCTTTGGGTGTCTCGGCCAGGTCCAAGACACCTTTGGGTGTCTCAGCACTATTTTGGTCATAACTTTCTAATATGATCTCCAAATGACCTGATTCCAGATGGGTTGGAAAGTTGATAAAAATATCTACAACTTTCATGTTTTGAGTTTTTTCAGATTCAAAACGAATCATGGTTAAAATAGCTCTACAAATTCTGAGACACCTTTGGGTGTCTCGGCCAGGTCCGAGACACCTTTGGGTGTCTCGGTGCTATTTTGGTCATAACTTCCTCATATGACCTCCAAATGACCTGATTCTAGATGTGTTGGAAATTTGACAAAAATATCTACAAGTTTCATGTTTTGTGTTTCTTCAGATTCAAAACGAGTCATGGTCAAAATAGCTCTACAAGTTCCGAGATACCTTTGGGTGTCTCGGCCATGGCCGAGACACCTTAGGGTGTTTCGGTCGTGCCGAGACACCTCGGGTGTCCCACTTCAGCCTGAAATGTTCGACACCTTTGGGTGTCTCGGTGCTATTTTGGTCATAACTTCCTCATATGACCTCCAAATGACCTGATTCTAGATGTGTTGGAAATTTGACAAAAATATCTACAAGTTTCATGTTTTGTGTTTCTTCAGATTCAAAACGAGTCATGGTCAAAATAGCTCTACAAGTTCCGAGATACCTTTGGGTGTCTCGGCCATGGCCGAGACACCTTAGGGTGTTTCGGTCGTGCCGAGACACCTCGGGTGTCCCACTTCAGCCTGAAATGTTCCGTTATGCCTATTTGATTGTTTCCGCCGTAAATTCTTCGTCCGAACTTAGATTTGAGTAATTCCAAGTGCGTTGGAAAGCTGACGAAGAGTTCTATATGCTCCAATGATTAGATCATCTGTGGAATAAATGAGACACAAAGGGCATTTCGTCTTTTGTAAGTAACATGGGGCTCTCGATCAGTTCGTATCCTTATTACTCTGAAACTCCGTTGCTTCACATAGTTCGCCGATTCACTTTAAGCGTTCGTCGACGTCAATCAAGCTTCTGTGACTTGGATAGTGACGTTCATCGTCTTCTCTTAGTTTTGAGCTGTTCGTAGAGACCTATAGGCAATTTTTGATGCCTACAGATACCCCCTCCAAAGCGTTCCAGACTTGTTTCTTTTATAGAAGAGGCTGGAATACTTTGGATATGATTGGTCCAGCCTTCAATCGGTGTAAAGGACCTGTAGTTAGCTTCAACTCTTGGCTCCTTCGATTTTCGGTCTATTCGATGCTTTGACGAATAGCCGAAGTCCTTCCGGCACTGCGTTTATCGCCTGGCCGTCGTCGGAGTCTCGAGTCTACCACCGTTGAGTTGAGTTTGGCTCGTGTCATTGAGTTGACTTTGAACTGACTATCTCCGTCATGATATATTGATTTGCGTTGACTTTTTGATCGCAACGCGTTGACCGATGTTGACCTAGGGTTACGCATTGACCGGCGTTGACCCTAGGGTTACGCGTTGATCGGCGTTGACCCTAGGGTTTTGAACGTCGTACGTTGACACAATTTATACTCGTCCGTTTACTGGAGTATACACAATTTTAGCTCTTAAGGTATTGGAGCATGGCGGTCCCAAATGTTGGGGCTGCAGGACCAACTGTTAAAGCTGATTCATCTGTATGTGTGGATTTTATCCTGAATTTGTTGGATGCTCAAGTCACGAGACCAACTAGTGGAGCTGGTGTGTCAATGACTCGCATTTATAGAATTTTTGGCAAATTCTCAGCCATCAACGGGTTTGATGAGCCTTTACCGACTACCGTTTGAGTCGGGCTAGCATGCAGATTCTTTAGATCCGTTCTGCACATAACGTTGTGCTAAAAGAGTTAACTCTTTTAGTACTACGACATTGAATACGTAGACTTCATCTTTCTCACGGGAATATACTACCCGGCAACGCGTGTTAGGCGCTGACTTATCCTTACTTAGGATTCAGGATAAAAATCCCCAGACTCGGATTCTGGTGTCTTCTTCAATCGGTAAAAGACTAAACCGGCAATGCGTATTAGGCGTTGGCTTATCCCTGCTTAGGCTTCGGGATAAAATTCTCTGTGCGTGTGAAGCACGGATTTTGGCGTTATTAATAATAACCTGCCACAATATTGAATATGTAGGCTTTTGTCCTTTTTACGGTCAAAGACTAACCGACAATACGTGTTAGACATAGACTTTAGGATTTTTGGCAAACCCCCAGCCATCAACGGGTTTGACGTGCCTTTACCGATTACCGTTTGAATCGGGCTAGCATGTGAATTATTAAAACCCGTTTCACATGTAACGTTGTGCTAAGAGAATTGCTTCTCTTAGACTTAATGCTATGATTTTAAATACATAGACTTCGCCATTTCTTACAGGAATATGGCATCCGGCAACGCGTATTAGGCGTTGACTCATCCCTACTTAGGATTCGGGATGAAAGTCCCCAGAATTGTACTCTGGTGTCTTTTTCAATCGATAAAAGACTAAACCGGCAACACGTATTAGGCGTAGGCTTATCTCTATTTAGGAGTTGAGATAAAATTCCTCGTGCATGGAATGTACGGATTTAAAGTTGAAAATTGTGTCTTTTCTCAGGGTAAAGATGAACCCAAAATAGAAGAGGAAGAATTTTATATTCTATCTCCCGGCACCGAAGAGGAAGAATTTTATATTCTATCTTCAGTTGGAAAGGAAACTCGAAATGGGATCTCCACCCCCAGAATCCAGAAAGATGAAACTAAGAGTGAGATCTCCACTCCGAGAATCGAAAAGATTCAAACGACCCTAACTTTTATAAAATTGGTTGTTTGATCCAAAAAGAGTTGTATCTAAGGAAAATTGCAATGAAAAGAATAAAGAAAATTGACTTGTATTCCTTTAATTCCGATTACAACTTGATTACAAAAGAGAAGAGAACGAATTTGATTCTCTCCTTTGTTTAAAACTGGGTTCTTCTCGGTAGCGATGGAATGCCTCCTTCGATTGCTTGCGTCGAATTTGCTCTCCGTTGACGATCCGACCGTCTCTTATCTCGTGGGAACGATGAACTTCTGTGGAAAGTTTGATGTTTAACTCTGAATGAGTTTAAGAACTCTGAACGAGTTAGAACTCTGTGAATAGAATTGTTAGAACCGAAAATTCGGTTAATGATCAAGTTGTTATTCTGTTGTTGGAGAATCCTCTCAGATTTGATCTTCTGAGCTTGATTCAAAAATCCTATCTCTAAGGATTTCGCTGTTGCTGTTGCTGAATCACCAAACCCGAGTGGTTTTGATCCTCCTCATCCAAAAAAGCCAGCCCCTGGTTTTGATAACTGGAAAAATCTCCAACCTGTGCGGTTTAGATTCTCCGAAATCCAACCAAAAACCAACCCCAAAACCAACCTAGTGAAAGCCAGCCTTTTCTGGTCGATCTGAGCCAAGAAAATCGAACCTTTAACACAGTTGAGTTTGTTGAGTTTTTATAGGGGGATAAGAGGTTGTAATTGCCCTCTAAATCCGCTTCTAAGTGGGCGAAAATCCCTCAGAACGTGGGATAACGGTTTTGAGGCCGTTCGGCTTGTGTTTGAACAAGTCAAAACGCCCAATCTGGCGTTCAGAACCCAACTTCGCCTCTTAGAATTGAGACGCGAAGTTGGGTGTTGCCTGAACATTGATGAACGCGAGGGTCGCTCGCGTTTGGGTCGGTATTGGCTGGACCCCTACGAACGCGAGGGTGGCTTGGAAATGCGGGGGTCGCCTGCACTTCCCAAGTTGTAACGCGGGGATGACATCCACGTTTCAGAAGGAGCTTTTTGACTTGTAACTTCTTCTGTGAAGCGTTGCGGGGACCGTTGTTCAGTAATCCTAACTTTAGCTGTTGTAGGGTATAAAAGTCGTCAGATTGTAACTTTCACCGTAGATTGTGAAGACCGCTGAATAGAGTTTTCATCAGTTGTCGGAAGTGTCGTTGAATTGTAACTCTTCTCGATCTATGTAAAAAGTCCTCTATTTGCCGCCTTTGATTGCCGACCCGAAAGCTATTTGATTGTAGCTTCCGTTGTTGGAATTTGACGGGAATCAACATCCATAGTGTATTTAGACGAATATTTGCCCACGGCTCTCTACCAAACAACTCACCAACTAAGTCCAACCTTTTATTTCTAAAATCATTACATTGCTCATCAGCATCTCTAATAGTTGCTAATATAATATTAGTCATGCTGTTGTCGCAGCCATCAAGATCAATCATCTCAGAAATGAGGTCGTGTTTGTGGCGATTGTGGAGTTGCGGATGCAGTGATTAGAAAGTCGTCTGATTGTAACTTCCATTATCAGGGCTTGATAGGGATTAGCTATCCATTGTGATTTTTAGACAGCCTACAGAACCCCCTCCAAAGTTTTCGAAAGTTCGCGGTTGACTGGGACGAATTTTCGGAATACTTTGGATCCCAAAATTTTGTAGATTGATTGCTCATCTCGTCTGATCGAACCAGATGATTTCAATGTTGTTGATTGTAATCTATCTATACTCCTCCAATAGACTCCCCAGTGGAGTCGTTTGTTTCTTCCCGGCTTTGGTCGCCTTGACGATTGCTGTTAGCTCTTCTTTTATTCATCTGGGGCTGTGTCGTAGCCTTGGTAGTCAAGAAGCTGCTATCATAGCGGTCCAAACACATAGAAAATTTCTGCCTTTGAGGATTGGAACGCGTGGGTGAGCCCAGCGTTGGGAAATTTGAACGCGAAGGTGAGCATCGCGTTTGGAAGCTCAACCAACTCGAACGCGAGGGTCGAGTTTGGGTGGGATTCTGGCCTCGAATCCCGTCCGTTACGATTTGACAGCTCATAGCTGTCTATAAATAGACCGCTAGAGGTCAAATCAAGAGTCATTCGACTCTTCTTGAAATTTCAACGAAAAATCTTCGTTCTCATCTCCGGCGAACACTGCTCATCTCCTCCGACGAGATTCTATGGCGCCCAAGAAACCAGTTGCTTCCAAATTTGATGCCGCTGCGGCTCGAGGATCTGCACCGTCAGCGCCGGCCGGTGGCGCTGCTACTCAGGCGAACATGCCGCCCCAGCTTCCTTTGATTGGCGGTGAGTACGACCTTCGTGGTCGTTAAACTTGCTTCGGCGAGTTCTGATCTTGAGATCAACGAGGAAACTCGTTTCAATAACGCGAGGCTGGACTCCGTCGTATGGTATTTTTGACGAGGGGTTCAATCCCCACGTCTCAGATTCTTGACGCGGGGGTTGACCTGCGCGTCTGAGATTTTTGACGCGGGGTTCGTACTTCGCGTCCAAGCTTATCTGACGCGGGGTTCGACCTTCGCGTCCAAGCTTATCTGACGCGGGGTTCGACCTTCGCGTCTGAACTTATCTGACGCGGGGTTCGACCTTCGCGTCTGAACTTATCTGATGCGGGGTTCGACCCTCGCGTCTGAGTCTTGCTTTTGAGTTATCTAACTTTTTTCTTCCTTTTGCAGTGCGCCATACCAGTGAACCTCTTCTTTTTCGCCACCATTTTGGGCATGAAGGTGGTGCGGACATGAACATGGCCTTCAGCTCACGCCAAGAACTCCCAGTTTTCCTTATTAGGGAGAAGAGTCGCGTAGAATTAATTACCCAAGCTTCTTCCGACACTCTTAGGACATTGGTTACGGACGCCCAACTTGAAAGCCCAAGCCGTAAGCCAATAGTCAAACCTGGATATCTCTTCGGGGACTTTGTTGACTTCGACGCAAGCACTGCTTATGATGGGGACTATAAGTGGCTGTGAAAAGTTGGGGACCGTAACCTTTTCTTGCCCAATATGGAGAGGATGTTCCTCATATCTTATTTCCAGTGTGCTTCTGTCCCAAGGCGTATGGATTGGCCCCTGGTTAAGGACCATGATGGGGTCGCCCTTGGAACTCTGACTTTTCACGGAGTCCGCACAGTTGGTTACAACCGGCAGGTGACAGCTTTGCGGCCGAGTTTATTTGCTAAGGAGTATCCCCTTGGCGAAGTGCCCAGCTCGGCGAAGACCTTTGTTAAGAGGTTTCTGGAAAAGAAAGGAGAGTTCCCCGCGCAAGGATTTAGAGCTCCTGGTTGGGTTCATTCTCCAGTGACAGGGTGGTGGGCCCAGATGACCAAGTTTGTTCTGGAGGAATTGGAAACCCCTCTTGCCCAAGCTGGATTGCTGGTTCCAGTGCGGGCTACTAAGTTCGGGATTATTCAGAGCCACTTTCATTTCTTTCCCATATTGGAAAAGTATAGTCCCGAGACTTGCACTTTCTTCACCCCTGTGGGAGAGTTAGGCTTCGCTCTTCACGAGATGCACGAAGTCTCAGGTCTTATTCTCGGGGATTTACCATATGAAGAATTTGTTCCGGGATCTGCGGAACTTAAACTTTTGAAGAAGACCAGCCTAGAAATTTACGCCACTCTCTGGGAAGTAATGTGTCACTTCCATATCTGCATGCAGCTGACGGGGGCTCGCGGAAGCGGCATCAAACAAGTGTCTTGGGCGGAATATTTATTCCGGAACTTGACCATTAAAGGAGGCTCTATGACCCGATTGCCTGTCAGTACTTTGGAAGAGGTTCAGGCTCGTATTGACGACGCTACCTCCCATTACACCAATGAGGCCAAGGAGGATGTTTTCCCGGCTCATACAGAGTTTGAAAGCTTCCATTATCAAGCTCTGATTCCAATTTCCGACGCGGCGTTGCTGGCTGGATTCTTGATGCTGTGGCTCAAGCGTTGCGTCGTTCCTACCAGGCCGGTCGATGCCCTTGCTATTGAGGTGGTCTACCCGGCTGTTCTCTTGGCACATGGGAGACCTGTGAGCCTCCTCAGCGCCATGGTGGGTTGTTTGCAGTATGGACTGCGGGAGTTGGCCTCTGACTTTGTTGGTGTTACAGAGGTGGAGTCTGAGGGTCACAAGACTTTCAAAACTCCCAATCCTAGGGTGCCAATGCCATATACATATTTGATGGCTTGGTACGTGCTTCACTGTCCTCCTTTGATGAGTGCAACCTCTCCCTCGGGAGACTCATTCATCCCATTTGTGCAGCGACTAGAGTCTGCGAAGTGGGAAGGGGGGTACATGGTTAAAATTCGCTAAATCTTAGCGCGGGACACCCATTTCCACATCTACCGCTGTTTCCCTGATTTTGAGGGCGGCATCTATGGAGCAGAATATCAGGATACGGCAGGTCCTAATGGATTCACTCAGCTGAGCAGGGGTGTTTTCCATTGGCTTCTATCCATCAGGCCAGGCTACCTGATCTTTCGAAGGCGCCAAATGCTTCATCGAGCCTTACCAACCCTATAGGTTCGCTCGCCAATTTGGGTATGATCAGTTGTACGTCGGGAACCCTCGTCCTCAACTTTCAGTCATAGGCAATTTATATGAAGGAGCCAGGGCTTGGTATTATTCTGTGGCAGGTTGTACCAAAGCCATCTTCAAGCTTCCCCACAAAACTGCTAATTCCTATACCTCCATCAGCTTCTGCAATTGGTATTACGCCGCTTCTCAGACTCCCAACTACAACTTGAATACATCTTGCCTGAAAGACATTAGGCATATGTATAATTTAAGGAAGGGGTCCAAGACATCCCGTTTGAAAGGGATCGAAGAATTTCTGTCCATTGAGAATCAATCTATTGGACAGGAAGAAGAACAGACAGCTGAGCCTGTTCCAGAGGGAGAGCAACGAGTGGTTGATCCTCCCGTGACAAGAGCGGCGGGGAAAAGAAAACTCTCTGCAGATGAGGCCGGCAAATATGATAAGCAAATTCGTCGGAAACTTCTGGTTGATTCTCCCCCCAAAGGCCAACAGAAGTCCAAGTTGATGGCTGAG
>NC_033795.1:14520899-14521281 GCF_001876935.1 Asparagus officinalis | reverse complement strand
GCTGATGTTGGCAACATGTCAGGTGACGGTGAAGATGACGATGAGCATGATTCCATTGATGACGTCACCACTTTTGATGATGATGCTCCCAAGGTCCCATCCGATAAAGTATCAGGTTATACTCCTTTTTACATCTCCGGTAAGTCTAGTTTCCTTCGACTTCTTCCACATGCTTTTTCTGCGTTCCGACCGTTTTTTCGTGCAGGTTCACCTACTCCCGGGACTACTTCAGCTGCTCCTTTAGAGCAAGAACCTGCGCAAGTGTCGGCTCCTTTAGAAGAGCAACATTTACCTGGTTCTCCTACGGCGATAGTTCCTATCTCTGACACGGCTCTGCTTGCAGGCTTCTTCATGATTTGGTTGAAGCGGTGCGTAGTACCGT
>NC_033795.1:14494116-14515487 GCF_001876935.1 Asparagus officinalis | reverse complement strand
GCTTGTTTGACGCGGGGTTCGACCTTCGCGTCTGAGCTTATCTGACGCGGGGTTCGACCCTCGCGTCAGAACTTATCTGACGCGGGGTTCGACCCTAGCGTCTGAGTTTTGCTTTTGAGTTGTCTAACTTTTTCTTCCTTTTGCAGTGCGCCATACCAGTGGACCTCTTCTTTTTCGCCACCATTTTGGGCATGAAGGTGGTGCGGACATGAACATGGCCTTCAGCTCACGCCAAGAACTCCCCGTTTTCCGAATTAGGGAGAAGAGTCGCGTAGAAATAATTACCCAAGCTTCTTCTGACACTCTTAGGACATTGGTTACGGACGCCCGACTTGAAAGCCCAAGCCGTAAGTCAATAGTCAAACCTGGATATCTTTTCGGGGACTTTGTTGACTTCGACGCAAGCACTGCTTATGATGGGGACTATAAGTGGTTGCGGAAAGTTGGGGACCGCAACCTTTTCTTGCCCAATATGGAGAGGATGTTCCCCATATCTTATTTCCAGTGTGCTTCTGTCCCAAGGCGTATGGATTGGCCCCTGGTTAAGGATCAGGATGGGGTCGCCCTCGGAACTCTGACTTTTCATGGGGTCCGCACAGTTAGTTATAACCGACAAGTGACTGCTTTACGGCCGGGTCTATTTGCCAAGGAATATCCACTCGGCGAAGTGCCAAGTCCGACAAATACCTTCGTCAAGAGGTTTGTGGAAAAGAAAGGAGAGTTCCCCGCACAAGGATTTAGAGCTCCTGGTTGGGTTCATTCTCCAGTGACAGGGTGGTGGGCCTAGATGACTAAGTTTGTTATGAAGGAATTGGAAACCCCTCTTGCCCAAGCTGGATTACTGGTTCCAGTGCGGGCTACTAAGTTTGGGATTATTCAGAGCCACTTTCACTTCTTCTCTATATTGGAGAAGTATAGTCCCGAGACTTGCACTTTCTTCACCCCTGTGGGGGAGTTAGGCTTCGCTCTTCACGAGATGCACGAAGTCTCAGGTCTTATTCTCGGGGATTTACCATATGAAGAATTTGTTCCGGGATCTGCGGAACTTAAACTTTTGAAGAAGACCAGCCCAGAAATTTACGCCACTCTCTGGGAAGTGATGTGTCACTTTCATATGATGCCAGAAATCCGACGCGGCGTTGCTGGCTGGAATTCTTGATGCTGGATGGATTCTTTATTATCGTTTAAGATAACTCTAGAAAGTTTTAAACTGCTGAGGATGAATATTCCCATAACAGTACTTTGGAAGAGGTTCATGCTCGTATTGACGACGCTACCTCCCATTACACCAATGAGGCCAAGGAGGATGTTTTCCCGGCTCATACAGAGTTTGAAAGCTTCCATTATCAAGCTCTGATTCCAATTTCCGACGCGGCGTTGCTGGCTGGATTCTTGATGCTGTGGCTCAAGCGTTGCGTCGTTCCTACCAGGCCGGTCGATGCTCTTGCTATTGAGGTGGTCTACCCAGCTGTTCTCTTGGCACATGGGAGACCTGTGAGCCTCCTCAGCGTTATGGTGGGTTGCTTACAGTATGGACTGCGGGAGTTGGCCTCTGACTTTGTTGGTGTTACAGAGGTGGAGTCTGAGGGTCACAAGACTTTCAAAACTCCCAATCCCAGGGTACCAATGCCATATGCCTATTTGATGGCTTGGTACGTGCTTCACTGTCCTCCTTTGATGAGTGCAGCCTCTCCCCGGGGAGATTCATTCATCCCATTTGTGCAGCGACTAGAGTCTGCAAAGTGGGAAGCGAAGTGGGAAGGGGGGTACATGGTTAAAATTCGCTAAATCTTAGCGCGGGACACCCATTTCCACATCTACCGCTGTTTCCCTGATTTTGAGAGCGGCATCTATGGAGCAGAATATCAGGATACGGCAGGGGGGAATGGATTCACTCAGCTGAGCGGGGGTGTTTTCCACTGGCTTCTATCCATCAGGCCAGGCTATCTGATCTTTCGGCAAGGAGCCTTACCAACCCTATAGGTTCGCTCGCCAATTTGGGTATGATCAGTTGTACGTCGGGAACCCTCGTCCTCAACTTTCAGTCATAGGCAATCTATATGAAGGGGCAAGGGCTTGGTATTATTCTGTAGCAGGCTGTACCAAAGCCGTCTTCAAGCTTCCCCACAAAACTGCTAACTCCTATACTTCCATCAGCTTCTGTAATTGGTATTACGCCGCTTCTCAGACTCCCAACTACAACTTAAATACATCTTGCCTGAAAGATATTAGGCATATGTATAATTTAAGGAACGGGTCCAAGACATCCCGCTTGAAAGGGATCGATGAGTTTCTGTCCATCGAGAATCAATCTGCTGGACAGGAAGAGGAACAGACAGCTGAGCTTGCTCCAGGGGAAGAGCAACGAGTAGTTGATCCTCCCGTGACAAGAGCAGCGGGGAAAAGAAAACTCTCTGCAGATGAAGCCGGCCAGTATGATAAGCAGATCCGTCGGAAACTGATGGTGGATTCTCCCCCCAGAGGCCAACAAAAGTCCAAGTTTATGGCTGATGCCATCAAAGCAGCTGAAGATGACGAACCACAGGAATCATCTGTGGCTGGCCTGCCACATAGAGCGGGACTTCGTTCTCATGGCCCAGCTCTGTCGGGCGAAGTTTCTTCTTATCATCCTCCCGAGGACGAAGAAGATGAATTAATGGCTGCAGATGCAGAGTCTGCTCCGGTGATGGATCTTCCTAGGTCTCCTGCATTGGAACCAGGGGGTCTTGAAGATAATCCATCTCCTTCTCCTTCAGCATTAATGTCACAAGCTGGTGATTTAATGCCTAGTCCTACAACGGGACCTATGAAAAGACCAGCTGCAGGTGCAAGTCTCCCTGAGCCCTCAGCTACCCGGGATGATGAGGAGCGAGTTGATTATGAAGACTCCTCGATTGGTGATGCAGCTGACGAAGATAGAGGTGATGAGGATGCTGACACTGGCAACATGTCTGGTGGTGGTGAAGACGATGAAGAGCATGATTTCATAGATGACATCACCACTTTTGATGATACTCCTAAGGTTCCCTCTGATAAAGTATCTGGTTATACACCGTTTCACATCTCCGGTAAGCCTAGTTTTCTTCGACTTATCCCGCATGTGTTTTCTGCGTTCCGACTATTTTTCCGTGCAGGTTCACCTTCTCCAGGGACCACTGCTGCTACTGCTTTGGGGCAAGAATCTGCGCAGGTCTCTGCTCCTTTAGAAGAGCAACATTTACCTGGTTCTCCTACGGCAACTGTTTCACCTGCAGCGTTGCCTGAAACTACTACCGCAACTCCTCCTCCGGAACAGCAACTTGTGCAGGTGTCAACTCCTATGCAGGAACAGGCCCCACCTGCCTCATCCACCGTAGCTGCTTCATCTAAAGCATTGATGAAGATCTCGCTTGCACCCATGGAGGCTGGACCAAGCGCGTCTCCAGCGAGAGCAATGATGGCTTTGACTTCAAGCCCTTCGCAATTGAATGTTTCAGTTGCTTTCGCGACTTCTACACCCAGCGAGAGCAATGATCAGGGCAATTTTGAGGACTTATCGCTCTATTGACGAGAATCGATAAGTTGATTTTGTCAGAGGTGTAATTTTAACGTGACAACTGAAATATTGTGATCAGGGTAATTTTGAGGACTTATCGCTCTATTGACGAGAATCGATAAGTTGATTTTGTCAGAGGTGTAATTTTAACGTGACAACTAAAATATTGCGATCAGGGCAATTTTGAGGACTTATCGCTTTATTAACAAGAATCGATAAGTTGATTTTATCAGAGGTGTAATTTTAACATAACAATTGTGGGGAAAGATTATTATAGCGTCTCACTGGGGAGAACTGCTAAGTGTTTTATCATCGGGACGATGAATTGTGATACTTGTGATTTGAACAAGATTTTGAGGGATTTTGTTATCCCACTGAAAACAGGTTATTTATTGCTCTGCTGAGGAGAGCTAATAAATTGACAATGAGTTGGAGACTTATCATTCTATTAATGAGAATTGATAAGTGGATTCTGGGGTGTAGTATTAATCTAATGAGAATTTAGATTCTGCTAAAGAGATACAGAGGTTTTGACTAACACTCTGTTGAGAGGGCTCATGACTTTGAAGAAAAAGTGTCGTGTTTGAAGACACAAGTGTAAATTCTTTATTTAGAAGAATTGCAACGCTGAGGTGACCTTCGCGTTTGATGTTTGAAACGCGAGGTTCGGGCCTTCGTGACGCTAGCCTGAGCTTTGCACTTGGGAAATTTGAACGCGGCTATGAACTTCGCGTTTTGGAGATGGTTGGGATTCACTCCTAGAATCCCGTGCCATCTTAACAGCTTGACGGCTGTTATAAATAGACCTGAATGGTCACGAGACTTTCGGCTCTTTCCAAGAACGAGAACTCTCGTTTGATTACGACAAGATCTCCGACGAGCTTCGTCAAAGGAATTACCTCCGACCTACTACATCGATGGCGCCTCGGAGAATGGGTTCGAACTCCAAGAAAGTCGCTGAGGTGACTTCCGACATGCCGTCGGCTGAGAACGCCGGCGGTGTTCTTGTTCGTACGGGAACCTTGCCATCGACATCGCCGCCGCAGGGGCCTCCCTGTCGTGGTGAATGCTGACCGAAATAACTTGCCTTGGCAAGTTCTCTGAAAACCCTAGATGGGTTCTTGATAACGAGGAAGATGACTCGTTTTAACTCAATGAAAACGCGGGGTTGGGATCCCATGTGGGTCTCGACCCTCGCGTTCAAGTTTTTCAACACAAGGTTGACTCTCGCGTTTGAGGCTTCTGACGCGAGATTCGACCTTCACGTTGGAGATTTCTGACGCGAGGTTTGACCTTCGCGTTGGGGACGAGACTTTAACCCTTTGTGTTTCAGACTATGTCTTCATGTCGATAGCTCGCTTCTAGCTGCTAACTTCTGCTTTTGATTGTGCAGTGCTTCTCCCAAACGTGCCGCTTTCACAAGAGCACCATTTCGGATATATTGGTGGACCTGACCCGAATGAATTATTCAGTCTTCAGAACAGGATTCTATTGTGTACTTTTCCTGATTCGGAAAGAGCGAAAATGATCAAATTCCCTCAATGCTCTACTCTCAGGATTCTGATAACTGATTTAGACATGGAGACCCCTGCCGGTCATGCCCAGTTTCCTAAACCAGCATTCATATTTGGAGATCGCATACCAGTCGATGACCATCTCACATATGTGGAAGATTCGAAGCTGCTGTGGAGAGCTGATAATCGCTCTTTATTTCTCCCAAACATGAAGAGGATGTACCCGCTCTCCTATTTCTTGAATGTGAGTTGCCGTCGGGGTTTGACCTTCGACATTGTCAAAGAGAAAGAGAATGTGTCACTTGGATTTGGTCGGCGAGCTCGTACACAAATCGGAGGACAACTCACAATTTCTTCGCTATGTTGGAGAAATATAACCCTGACAGCTGCACATTCTTCATGCATGCAAGAGAATTAGGTTTTGCTCTTCATGAGATGCAGGCAGTATCGGGGCTGTCGCTCGGAAAAACACCCTATGAGGAGTTCATCCCCACCACCGAGGAGCTTTCTCTACTGAAGGTGGCGCACCCGGAAATTTACACTACTTTCTGGGAATTGATGTGCCACTTCCACATATGTGCCCAAGTCTTTGGGATGCGTGGAGGGGGCATTATGCATACCACGTGGGCAGACTACCTCTTTCAGAATTTAAACCGGAAAGATGTAGCCGTATCTCGGGTTGCTGTGATCTCTCGTAAGGATGCCAAAGCTCGAATTACAGCTTCCAGTGCTACCTATAAGACAGAGCATGCAGAGGATGATTTTGAAGCTGGTGCCGAGTTTGAAAGTTTTCACTACCAAGCCACAGTTCCTATCTCTGACACGGCTCTACTTGCAGGCTTCTTCATGATTTGGTTGAAACGGTGTGTAGTACCGTCAAGACCAATAGAGGCGATATTGGCTGAGGTTGTGTACCCAGCTGTTTTGCTAGCACACGAGAGACATGTGAGCCTCCTTACTGCTATGGTTGGCTGTATTCAGAACGGCCTGAGGGTATTGACTTCAGAGCTTCTCAGCGCTTCGAGGGTCAAAGCTGCTAAGAAGAAAGCTGGGAAAGCTCCTCAACCACGTGTACCAATGCCGTATACATATTTAGTGGCCTGGTTCATGTTGCATTGCCCTTCATTGATGAAGGGAGTATATGAGGGCGATGATGCTTATATTCCCTTTGTACAGAGACTGGAGTCGGCCACGTGGACTAATTCTTATATAGTCAAGGCTCGACAAATTCTATCCCGGGAGGACAATTACCGGGTTTTCTGTTGTGCTCCTAATTTTGACAGAGCTGACATGGAGAATGCCCACTTCATGGACTTGCTTGCTGAGGGCTCACCTTCTTTGGAAGAGGGCACATTCAGTTGGCTTCTTATGATCAGGTTGGGCTACCTGGTCTATCGCTCGCGGGAGAAGTGCATAATCGAGCCTTACATGCCTTCACGGTTCGCCAGACAGTTTGGATATGACCAACTCTATGTTGGTAATCCTAACCCGGCGTTAGCTCAGATTGGGAATTTGTATGAAGGAGCTCGTGCATGGTACTTCTTCTCCGCCGGGGGAACCCATTCGCAATTCACTTTACCCAACTCACCACCCGGCTGTTCTACTGTTATGGATTTCCGCCAGTGGTTTGCTGAAGCTTCTCAGATTCCGGAATATGACGTTTATACTTCATGTATAAACAAGATTCGAGAATTGTATCGTCCACGGAGCGGTTCTGCGAGTACTCGTCTGCCAGGGATGGAAGAATACCTATCTTGTGAACAGGAAGCGACCGGAGCCGTTGAAGCTCCTAAGGACTTGTCCACCGTAGAACCTTCTGAAGAAGAGGTTCCTACGGGAATTGAAGAGGGAAGGCCAATTGATGATTCTCCCGAAGAAAAGACAACTGAGGAGATTCCTGCAGAAGAGCCCGTTCTTACACCTCGTTCTTTAAGATCGGGTAAGAAAGCTCTTTCTGCTGCTGAGCAAGGTGAGTATGACAAGAGAATTCACAAGCGGATACCTGTCATGGCCAAAAATTCCAAAAAGGCCAAGTTAATGGGGGACGCGATGAAGTCTGCGCTCGTTGAGCGTTTAACTGACGGAGAGGACGAAATGCCCCAATCGATCCCCTCGGTTCCTGAGGACGATAGGGCTGGAGAGGGCCCTTCTTCTGAAGTTGCTCCAACACCTGTTCAGAACGAACATACGGGTTTAATCTATCCAACCCTTCCTCCTCCACGCTCGCGGGCTCTGAAGAAATCGATTGATGAACTGGAACGTTGGATGCAAACAATTATTAATATTGTCAGTGTTGAGGGGGCTTCTCTTGAAGACTGTGAATCTATCTTGAGCCAATGTTTGGACGACATCAAGGCTAAAGGGGATGCATCCTGGACTGAGCACTGCCAAGGGGGGATCACTCTTTTGATGACAGAATTAGCAGTTTTTAGGGAGCTACAGCGCACCAATCTAGACTCTGAAGTGGAGCTGGCTCTTTCCTTAGCGATAATCTCGAGGGCGCATTACCCAGGGACTCTTCGCAAGGACCTGTCTGATAAAAAGGCCCGCATATCAGCTTTAAGGAAGCAGCACTCTGCAACATATGCTAAGATCAAAGGTGTTGCTTCTGATATCCGCGGTATCAAAAAGACTATCGCTCGATTAGAGGCCGAGTTGGACCAGAAGAAAGCCCAATTGGCCCACTATGAGGATGTCAGAAAAGAGCTTGAGCATCAAAGTGGCCAAATTTATATGAAATTTTGCCGTACACTCCACGCGGCTGAGCGGACTCGTAAGGACATTGTTGCTACCCTTCCTATTGAAGCAGAACTCAGAAAGGAGATCGAGAGACAAGTCCGAGCGGCTCATCGGGAGAAACTTTTTGCCTTCAAGTCTAGGCTAAAAACCCTCAAGTTAATGAAGCCTGATGTTTAACTCTTGACCTGTTCTTGGCTAAGGAATTTTGTATCATTTTCACTTTGTTTGTCATCATTTTATGTTTAGATTAACAACATTAAATGAAAATGATATCATTTTGCCTTTTATTGTCCCTTTTGCTGAAATCTGGCTCAAAACAATGGATAATAATGCTAATATTATCGAAATTCTCTTTATCATTTATTAGAATAATTCCAGCAAAATACAGTCGTCAGAGGTGTAGTGTTAACATGACGAAATATAAGACAGAATTACACTATAAATAGGCAACCCCCAGCCTGATTTAGCTGGGGTTTAGGGGGCTACATGATTTACGGGAAGTATCTCTTGAGGAACTTCCCATTAATTGGCATCATGAGCCTATCTCCTCCTTGGTTGATGAGGCGGTATGCTCCGTTCGAATAGACAAATTCTATTACGAAGGGGTCTTCCCATTTAGGATTGAACTTCCCTTTGGTTTTGTGTGTCATCACCATAGGTCGTCTGTTGGCTAAAACTAAATCGTCTTTCTTGAAAATCCGTTCCTTAACCTTTTTGTTGTAGGCTTTGGAAATACGGGCTTGATACAATTCGATCTGTTGTTGAGCTTGAAGTCGCTTGTCGTCTAAGGCTTCAAGTTCTTGCAGAAGTCGTTGATGTTTTTCTTCTTCTGTTAGCTCGGTTGTAATAGCAACTCTCAGAGAAGGGATCTGGATTTCCAATGGCAAATTGGCAATACAGCCTCGCAGTCGTATACCAAAGAAAAATGTGTGGCTCTTGTAGAGGTCCTTACTGTGGTGCGGTAAGCCCACAGACATTCACCAAGTCTTTCATCCCAATCGCGCCGGCTTTTGGAAACAAACTTTTTGAGAAGCCTCACTATGGTTTTGTTAAAAGCTTCTGCAAGACCATTTGCTAGCGGATAATATGCCGTAGATGCGACACTTTGGATTCTGAATCTGTCACAAAATCTCTGAAACCCAAAGCTGACGAATTGTGTCCCATTGTCGTGAACTATTCGCCTCGGGACTCCAAAACGATAGACAACGTGATGCTTAATGAACTTGATTACGTTTGAAGTCTTAACTTCTTTCAACGGGATAGCCTTCGCCCATTTGGCTAGAATGAACCGGTGTCCCTTGGACGTCGGAGGGGAAATCGGTCCGACGATATCCATACCCCACATTTCGAATGGCCAAGTCGCCGATGTAGGGTGTAAGTTTCCTGGTGCTTGGTGGATGAAGTCCCCATGAATTTGGCACGCGTGACAACGTTTAGCATAGTCAACCGCGTACGAAAACATCTTTGGCCAATAATAGCCGATACGTTGGAGGCGATCTCCTAATTTAGCTTCGGACTGATGAGCTCCGCACATTCCGCCGTGAGCTTCCTTGAGGGCCTCTTTTGCTTCCTTCCGGGAGAGGCATCGAAGCAAAACTCCATCATGCGATTTACGATACAGGACTTGAGAGACTGCGTCGTAATAGAATCGGAGGGCCTTTCGTTTGATAGAGGCCGCTTCCTTAGGATCTTCTGGCAGAATTCCATATACGGCATAGTCGATGTACGGGAATCGCCAATCCCTGGATTCAAACTCCATAGAGGTTGTACAGACTTCTCCTGTCGGTGTCTCGTCTGAGTTTTCTTCTGTAGGAATTTTAGAAAAGTATAGTTTCCGTCCCGCGACTGGAATCGTTGTTTCAGTCTTCGGTGGCAATGCTAATGAGGTTGCCAAGGAGGCTAGAGCATCTGCATAAGCATTCTGAGCTCGTGGTACATATTCGATAAAGAATCCTTCGAACTTTTGAGCTTGCTCTAGCACTGCGAAGTAATACGGGATCAAATTCTCCTTCAGACTTAAGATCTCCGATCTGACATCTGAGCTTGATCTTTCCCAGGGGCCGGGTGCTGTTTGCATTGAACCCGAAGATAGTAGTCTGGGTGGTGTGCAATCGGTGCATAGGAATCCCTAAGACCTGCATGACCCTGTAAGGCATGATACTGAGCGCTGAGCCTGGGTCAACTTGAACACGACTGATTTCAAATGATCCAATATACCCTGTGTAGTACAGTGGTCGGTCATGTTCGTGCTTGACTTGCATATCTTCCTGAGTGAATGATATGCACGGTAGACTTCGCGCTGCTTGTAGGCATTGCAGACAAAGTTAATCTTCAGAAGCTTCGGGAGTCGGAGTTACTTGAGTAATGAAGCTCTCCGTATTCTTCAAAGCTTCAATTAGAGCTTCCTTGGTAGATTTGGACAACCTTAGGAGCTCGTATAAAGTAATTCTGGCCGGTATGTTGGCCAACTATGCCATGACGTTGAATTGGAAGGGAGCGCTTGACTCTCCGGATTCTTGGTGGAGATTTTTATTGAATCGGAGCTCCTTCTGTTTTCCTTTGTCAACCGGCTTTTTCGGGGCAGAACCCCCAGCGTCTTGGGGCTGCTCTTCAACTTCTGGAACGTTCTGGCCGTAATCCCTCAAGTAAGTTTTTCCTGGCCGAGTGCCAGGGTTGTCTCCTGGGTATGCTGCCAGGGTAATCCTCTCCTCTTCCGAATCAGTAAGAGGTTTGAGGTGGTCATCATTCTCAGTAATGAAGGGGCTAATCATGTTGGAAGACTTAGCATTTCCTCCTTTCTTTTTGGACGAAGTGTTTGTCCATTGTTAATCTCCTAGTAGATCAGGATGGACCCACATGATTTCCCCCTTTTGGGTAGTGAGGGGCACCAACCCCCTGTCCTTCTGACTATGCAGATCAACATTCTTCAGGCGCATTTCTCCCTTGTGGATGGGCACAACACCGCTTGCCGTTACTACTGGGGGAAAGTCACCGAATTGGACCGCTATCATATTAGTTGATACGGTCTTCTGCTCCGGCTTCAAGGTGAGTACATTAGCATTCACCAAATTCTGCAAGATGTCTTTGAAGACATAGCATTTCTTGGTAGGATGTCCAAGGAACCTGTGATAACGACAATAGTTAGGGTCATCCAATTTCCCTGCTTCATCCGGCTTCCTGATCTCAGGTAACTACAGCTTGTTGTTCTTTCGAAGCAATTGGAATAAAGTATCCACATGCTCCTCTTTGAACGAATACTGCTTGGGCGCTCTTTGCTGATTTGGCGCCTTGCCTTGCTTATTCGGCGGTGGTACTCGCGTGTAGTCGGCTGCCAAAGTCTCCTTTCCCTTAGACCGCTGGGCATTTTGCTGATTACGTTGCTGCAGTGGCTTGGGTTGTGGCACTTCTTCAGCTTTGACTCGCGCCACTATCTCTTTAGCTTGTTCTCCTTGTGAAACTAGTTATCTCCAGGAGCGACATTCTGCTACGCCCATCTGAGCAAGGAGTTGGGTCTGCAGGTTGTGCCTGCAAGTTTCAACCAGAGTTGATTGGGTCATACCTGAGGGGCATCGTAATGCCATGCTGCGTAATCTCTCCACATAGGCCTTGATGGACTCTCCTTTCCTTTGCTTAGTGGCAAGAAGAGTTGGGACTGAGACCTCTGTATCGTCCTCAAAGAACCTGGCCAAGAATAACCTTTCCAGGTCTACCCGTTTCTGGATAGATCCAGCAGGCAGCTTCATAAACCATTCGAAAGCGACACCCTTAAGAGTGCCGATAAACAAGCGCGTCAGGATGGCGTCGTTTGCTACCACATCCCCAGTTTGGGATTTGAAGTAGTAGATGTGCTGATTTGGCGATCCTGTGTCATCGAACGGTTGTAAGGTAGGGGCCTTAAATTTCGGTGGGTAGGGAGCTGTATCCCACTCAGCAGGATAAGGCCGCACTACTCCCTCTTCACGGAGCTCACTTCGGTTGGCGATTGCGTTGAGGCGAGCTTCCAGTTCATCCACCTTGGTGGATTGAGGGTGCAGTTCTTTTTCTATCCCCCTCTCACCTTCGGAAGAGGATCCCAGATGGTGAGTCTCACGATCCGAATGTTCGGTCGCTTTTTGCTTTCCCTTTGAAGTAGTCCTCCGGGAAGATTCAGGCTTTTGGCCTTTTTCAGCAAGGAGCTGGGCCAACATATCCTTTAATTGGAGAAGTGTCTCCTGCTGCGCCTGGAGCATGACATGATGTTCGTCCACTCTTTTGGCTATGTCTTCATGGTTCCCTGTCGTGTAAGCGGAGACCTCCCGTGCTCCGACAGAGCTTGAAGATTGAGATTCGGCTATTGTCGAATGTTCATCACTTGTTGCAATGCCCTTGGCTAACTTTTGATAGTTAACCGGACGAATAGCTCATGTCTGAGTCCGAGTATTCTGATATACTCCTTCGAACTGGTCACAAATTTCTCAGACAGTCGGGGGATGACTCTCTTGCGACTTATCGAAATCAGTATGTCAAGCTTTCCCTCGGCCGATCATATTGATAGTGACCTGAGGGTATTCCGCTTCAGCTGTCTTCTTTCTGTAGCGGCGTTGTCGTTTGGCAGGCCTAACGACATGCGTCAACCTGTCGAATACGGACTGTCGAGGTGTGGATGCACAATAAGGGCATTCAGACAGGACTGCTGAAATAAGCCTCTCACATTGACATGAGTGAGCTGCTTGCATTGTTGGTTTTCCTTTCGACAACAACTCCCGCAGGTCGGAAACTTGGGAGGAAACTTTCCCCGGGCTTGGAGGCGGAGATGGAACCCCCTGCCCTTGGGTAGGTGAAATTGGTTCTCGTTGAACGTGGATTTTGAAGCCACGCTGACTCTTCTGAACCTGGCGGACCTCTTGAAGATCGCGTTCTTGGAGGATAACGCGAGGGTCGCGTTTAGCTTTGGACGAGGCCTACGTTTAAATGATAAAACTGACCCCTCAGGGTCATGTATTGGTTGAACGCGCCCTTGAGGGTCGCGTTTAGGTTGAACGCGCCCCTGAGGGTCACGTTTAGGTTGAAGTTGAACGCGCCCTTGAGGGTCGCGTTTAGGTTGAACGCGCCCCTGAGGGTCACGTTTAGGTTGAACGCACTCCTGAGGGTCGCGTTTAAGTTGAACGCGCCCCTGAGGGTCGTGTTTAATTGGTGAAACAGACTCCTGAGAGTCATGTTCTGTTGGAACGCGCACCTGAGGGTCGCGTTTGGTTTTGGCAGTTCCCTTCTGAGGGCTACGTTTTGAAGTAACAACGCGCCATTCAGGGTCGCGTTTTAGCTGTATAAGCCGAGGCTCATAGTCGGGCTCGTTGCCGCGGAGTGAGCGTTCTTCTTTGGGAACGCTAAGCTCGGTTGAATTTTCAGAAACGTGATCTTCGCGTTGGGCCAACAATCGGCTTTCACGTAGATGTGCTCGTCGTATGGATCTTCTCTGTCGGCGAGCGGCATTCTTCTTGGCTTGTTTCAAAGCCTTAGCAGCAGCGTCCTTGACGCTTACAGGACTCGTCTCCTCCAGAGGCCGTTTGTGGCCCGAAGAACGTCTTGCTGACGCGGACGTGGGATCTTCCGCCAGCAGAGCTAGCTTGAGTTCCTGGCCGAAGGAGAGGGCTTTCTTCGGCACTTCAACAACAGAATTGACCTTCTTGGAGGTCTTGCGGACATTGTGCTTAGCCTTGGGGCTAAGCGATCTAGAGGATAATGCTTCCTCGTACTTAGCTTGATCAAACTCCACGACGAGAGTTTCTACAGTAGTTCTCATGAGGTGTACGTCGGACTGCGCCACCACTTTTTCATCGGAAAAGCTAGTCCCCAGCAGAGTCGCCATCTTTTGTATGTAGGGAAATTGCAATGAAAAGAACTAAAGAAAATTGACTTCAAAAGAGAAGAGAACGAATTTGATTCTCTCCTTTGTTTAAAACTGGGTTCTTCTTGGTAGCGATGGAATGCCTCCTTCGATTGCTCGCGTCGAATTTGCTCTCCGTTGACGATCCGACCGTCTCTTATCTCGTGGGAACGATGAACTTCTGTGGAAAGTTTGATGTTTAACTCTGAATGAGTTTAAGAACTCTGAACGAGTTAGAACTCTATGAATAGAGTTGTTAGAACCTAAAATTCGGTTAATGATCAAGTTGTTATTCTGTTGTTGGAGAATCCTCTCATATTTGATCTTCTGAGCTTGATTCAAAAATCCTATCTCCAAGGATTTCGCTGCTGCTGTTGCTGAATCACCAAACCCGAGTGGTTTTGATCCTCCTCATCCAAAAAAGCCAGCCCCTGGTTTTGATAACTGGAAAAATCTCCAACCTGTGCGGTTTAGATTCTCCGAAATCCAACCAAAAACCAACCCCAAAACCAACCTAGTGAAAGCCAGCCTTTTCTGGTCGATCTGAGCCAAGAAAATAGAACCTTTAACTCAGTTGAGTTTGTTGAGTTTTTATAGGGGGATAAGAGGTTGTAACTGCCCTCTAAATCCGCTCCTAAGTGGGCGAAAATCCCTCAGAACGTGGGATAACGGTTTTGAGGCCGTTCGGCTTGTGTTTGAACAAGTCAAAACGCCCAATCTGGCATTCAAAACCCAACTTCGCCTCTTAGAATTGAGACGCGAAGTTGGGTGTTGGCTGAACATTAATGAACGCGAGGGTCGCTCGCGTTTTGGTTTGTTGTAGCTTAGAAACGCGGGGGTCGGTGTTGGCTGGACCCCTACGAACGCGAGGGTGGCTTAGAAACATGGGGGTCGCATGCACTTCCCAAGTTGTAACGCGGGGATGACATCCGCGTTTCAGAAGGAGCTTTTTGACTTGTAACTTCTTCTGTGAAGCGCTGCGGGGACCGTTGTTCAGTAATCCTGGCTTTAGCTGTTGTAGGGTATGAAAGTCGTCAGATTGTAACTTTCACCGTAGATTGTGAAGACCGTTGAATAGAGTTTTTATCAGTTGTCGGAAGTGTCGTTGAATTGTAACTCTTCTCGATCTATGTGAAAAGTCCTCTATTTGCCGCCTTTGATTGCCGACCCGAAAGCTATTTGATTGTAGCTTCCGTTGTTAGAATTTGACGGGAATCAACATCCATAGTGTATTTAGACGAATATTTGCCCACGGCTCTCTACCAAGCAACTCACCAACTAAGTCCAACCTTTTATTTCTAAAATCATTACACTGCTCATCGGCATCTCTAATAGTTGCTAATATAATATTAGTCATGCTGTTGTCGCAGCCATCAAGATCAATCATCTTAGAAATGAGGTCGTGTTTGTGGCGATTGTGGAGTTGCGGATGCAGTGATTAGAAAGTCGTCTGATTGTGACTTCCATTGTCGGAGCTTGATATGGATTAGCTATCCATTGTGATTTTTAGACAGCCTACAAGAGTCCCTCATTTATTGAAGAGAAAGTCCAATTTCGACCCTAACTTTTATAGGTTTGGTGGAAAAAGGAACAAATGCAGACTTTCGTTTATCGAAACGGGATGACTCGGTCTTAGTCCTAACTATCTATAGGTTTGACTAAGTGAGATTGGGAACAATCCTAACTTTTATAGGTTTAATTGCTTAATTTTTGAAAGTGGACCTCTCGTTCATGGAAGGAATCGAGAGGGGACTTTGGTTGTGGCCCTAACTATAGGAAGGTTTGACCAGGTAGACAGTAAGAGTGAGAATACAAATCACAGTGGGGGTTTAGTGTTTATCACTTTGTTCATAATTATTGGGTTATCCCTAAGAAAATTATATATAGCATTCTTCTGGGAACTTCTCATTACATGAATCATCCACCCCCAGCTTCCTTCTTGGAACTGGGCCTGAGTTTGTACTCTGTTACATGACCAGGTTATCCTTAAGAATATTAGCGTAACATTCTCTAGGAACTTCCTATTAACAGTAGGAAACAGTTTAGACTCATATACCTATTGGAGTATCAGGGAGCAGTTTAACCTCATATATCGATTGGAGGATTGAGAAGCAGTTTATACTCGTATACTCTTCGGAGTATTGCCGTTCTTATTTGGCTTATCCTAGCGTTATGACGCCGTCTTCAACCAATGTTTGGATGCTATTCTTTAAAGTAAAACAAGCCTTGGTGGGATGAAGGATCCTCCTGTGGTACGCGCAGTACTTCGGATCTGCAGTATTGTCAGCTTCCTCCTAATTTGTGATAGGTGGCAGCTTGATCTTGTTGTTTTCAAGAAGGGTCTCGAAGATGGCTGGAACGTCTTCGTCCTTGAATGAGTACTCTTTTTGGAGCCTCGGATCCGAACTATTCTGCTGTCTTCGGGACTGCTGTTGCGACGTCTGATTAACGTCAACAACTGTTGTAGGTGTCTTCCCTTCAGTATGGGAAACGAGACCCGGATTCAGAGGGTTAGCCATCGGTTGGCTTCTTTCGACCTTCCTCCTTCTGAGGAAGCGTTCGGCCTGCTCTCCACGTACCTTCAACTCTTTCCAGGTATTGAGCGGCTCTACTCCCATAACGTCCAAGATGTTAATGGACAAGTTGTTATGACAAGTCTGCAAGACGAATTCCTCCGTGATGGGATCCTTGCAGTTCATTGCCTGATTGCGGAAGCGTTTGATGAAGGTATCCACCGACTCTCCGTCTTTTTGTTTCTCATCGAAGAGTGTCCTGATCGACACTTCGGCATCATCATCGAAGAAATGAGTGAGGAACATGCTTTCTAGGTCCTCCCAGCTGTTGATGCTTCCGGACTTGAGGCGGAGGTACCAATCGAAGGCGGGCCCACGAAGGGTGCCAACAAATGACCGGACCATCAGAGGCTCGCTGCCAGAGATCAAACCCACATGGGACTTGAAGTAGATCAGGTGCTGAGAGGGCGAGCCCTTCCCGTCGAACGGCGTGAAGTTGATCAGGTTGAACTTCGCCGGATACGAAATCGATTCCTATTCTTTCGGATAAGGACACGGAATGCCGGTCTTCTTTACCTTTTGAGCAGACATTAAAGCGTTAATTTTGCTCTCGAGATCCTTTATATTTTCGTCCTCATCTATATCCTGTTTTGGATAATTTTTGAGAGAAATAATGTGGCCACCTCCAGTGTTATCATCATTGGTGGGTGCACCCCCAGCGTCGTTATTTTTAGTGGGACCACCCCCAGCATTGTGTTCATCCACATCTGAATCGCTACCTGCTTGGTTAGCAGTGCTGCAACGGCTGGATTCACCTAGCTGCATCTCCTGCATAGCCATTTCCATTTCGATTTTGAATGCTTCTTTCTGCTTGGCTAGAGCATCCTCAATTATTTTGGCTACTTGCTCGGTGTTGATCATGAACACTTCACGGGATTGTCCCGGACTGGATACCGTATTATCAGAAGCGATTACCGAGTTAGCATCCGATGCTTCATCATCCGAGGATAACCCTCTCTGCATTCTCTGATAATTCCTTTGTCTAATAGTTCCTGATCGTAACCGGGTTAGACGATACGATACAAGAGGATCAGAGCTAGAAGGTCGAATCGATTTTCCCTTATCAACCATATTGATGGTAACCTCTGGGGGTTCATCACCTTGAACGACCGATCGTTTCTTACGGAGACGCTTTTGATTGGACTTAGCCTTTTCGTTGGAGATCCTCTCAAATATCGAGACCCTCTGTGGAGCGGTCTTGGGGCAGCTACATGCTGATAATACTGTCCTGATAATTTTGATACACGGACAGTGAGAGTCCGCTTCCCGGGTACTTCTCTTTCGAGATTTATTCGTACCCCCAGCCTGATAGTACAACTCATCGACGTTGCGGTCGGAGTAACCTATCGGCTGCTTACATGGATTCTCAGGTATAACGAGTTCGTCTGTCTGACGCGTTTTTCTCTGAGTAAATATTGCATTGTTGGCATCTACAGGAGTCACACGTTTGGAATCACACCCTTGTGAGGGTGAAACCTTAACGGGCTCCTGGTTTTCTGCACGCACCTCCAAGCGGGCTGTTATAGAAATTAATTTATTAGGAGGTCGCGTACGACCCCCAGTCCGGATATTTGCTCGAAGCTCCTTCAACGATCTCAAGCTTTCCTTAACAAGCGTTTTTCCTCGATTCTCGGGTAGGGCACCGACACGATCCTTCAATGTGATTCTAGATTTGGGGAGATTCACGCTATCATAGAGCTTCACAGGAGGTGCGGGAGCAATAGGAATGGGATCTGGAGTTAACAAAGGCCGGGGAGCAGCCTCGGATGCTTTTTCCTTAAACATTGACTTGGCCTTTGGCATCCAGACTTGCTTAGATCTTGGTGTTTTTTTGGCCACCTTTCCTTTCTGTAACTCCTGTGCATTCCGTACAAGGATCCTCGTCTGCGCTAGCAGTGCGCGGCGCTTGTGGATACGCTCCTCAAGAGTTGAACGGGTTCGTTTGACACGAACCCATTCGTTAGTAGATGATTGGGAGGAGGTTCCCAAAGCTTGTTGCTGGAATACTTTGCGTCTTCTGCGTTTCAGATCCGCATCATAGCAGATCCCGTCAACAGGCTCCAAAGCCTTGGTAAATTGATGCGCGAGATGTTGACGGCGCCTTTGACGAGCCCTCTTCGTCAACACTGGTGCACATTCAACGGGCAACTCCTTGACTTTCGAGGAGTTGTCACGAACGTTAGATCTGGTTTCTTTGGAAGCCGACGGATCGTTGCGAAGTGTAACTACAACAGCGACGACGGAGAGATCGTCTTCTTGGGTCTTCAGATCTGAAGACCAACGGATCTTCCTGGAGGAGGAGGCCTTCCTGCGCCTGCAAGGAGAGGCAAATCTGGAGGAGGAGGAGGAGACATAGTCCTCGAACTTTTGCTGGTCGAACTCGTATTCGACCTCTTCGAGCACCGGGATCTTGATCATCAGCTACGGCACGACAGCTTCGGTAGCGAAGCTGTTGGCTCCCACTGTGGTCGCCAGTTTGTTTGCGGTGAAAGTTGATATTTTCATTATTATCGAATCTATTATAACTTTAGTCGTTACAATAAACTTGAATGAAATAAAAAGTTGATCTTTTTATAAGATCTCCTTACACAATAAAAATAAAAAGTTTACAACTTTATCAAACAAACGCAGAGATCGTTTATCGGTCTTCTGCTTGCGTGGGATCTTTGCCTGTGTCGGGGTTTATCCGTGGACCACCATCGATCAGATCTGATTGCTGAAAAATTGGGCAGAGCTTTGTCTATCCGCGAAGGGATCGAGAGAACTGTAGCTCTTATCTCGGCGAAGCGAGATAATCACTCTTCTTAAGATTACCGCAACGAGATAATCCTAAGGAACGGATCCGAGAAACTGTAGATCTGACGAATCTCTCTCTTACGTTGAAGAACTCGATCTGATCTCTCCTCCTCCTCTCTGAAATCCGTGCACCTTCAGTCTTCAATCCGGCAGGGCTTCTCCGAGGCACGAGAATTCCAGATCTAAAAAAATAAGGCTCCAGGGGCTGTATTTATAGGCTTCCAGGAGATTCGGGCGGTTAAAACCGATCGAAAACCGTCAAAAACACGTCCCAAGTGCGAGACAGTTTGTACCCTCTTCAGTATTTTGGCTATAATTCTTTCATCCGAACTCGGATTTGAGTGATTCAAGATGTGTTGAAAATTTGACAAAGTGATCTACAACTTTTATGTTTTAAGTTTCTTCAGATTCTAAACGGATTATGGACAAAAGTGCTCCACAAGGTCCGAGACACTTTTGGGTGTCTCGGCCAAGTCTGAGACACCTTTGGGTGTCTCGGTGCTATTTTGATCATAACTTCCTTATATGATCTCCAAATGACCTGATTCCAGATGGGTTGCAAAGCTGACAAAAATATTTACAACTTTTATGTTTTGAGTTTCTTCAGATTCAAAACAAATCATGTCAAAACAGCTCCACAAGTTCCGAGATACCTTTAGATATCTCGGCCAGGTCCGAGACACATTTGGGTGTCTCGGCGATATTTTGGTCATAACTTTCTCATATGACCTCTAAATGACCTGATTCCAGATGGGTTGGAAATCTGACAAAAATATCTATAACTTTTATGTTTTGTGTTTCTTCAGATTCAAAACGAATCATGGTCAAAATAGCTCTACAAGTTCTGAGACACTTTTGGGTGTCTCGGCCAAGTCAGAGACACCTTTGGGTGTCTCGCGCTATTTTGGTCATAACTTCCTCATATGACCTCCAAATGACCTGATTCTAGATGAGTTGGAAAGCTGACAAAAATATTTATAACTTTCATGTTTTGAGTTTCTTCAGATTCAAAACAAATCATGGTCAAAATAGTTCCACAAGTTCCGAAACACCCTTGGGTGTCTCGGCTTTGGTCGAGACACCCTTGGGTGTCTCGGCCATGGCCGAGACACCTTAGGGTGTCTCGGTCATGCCGAGACACCTCGGGTGTCCCAGTTCAGCCTGAAACGTTCTGTTATGCATGTTTGATTGTTTCCGTAGTAAATTCTTCGTCCGAACTCAGATTTGAGTGATTCCAAGTGCGTTGGAAAGCTGATGAAGAGTTCTATATGCTCCAATGATTAGATCATCTGTGGAATAAATGAGACACGAAGGGCATTTTGTCTTTTGTAAGTAACACGGGGCTCCCGATCAGTTCGTATCCTTATTACTCTGAAACTCCGTTGCTTCACATAGTTCGCCGATTCACTTCAAGCGTTCGTCGACGTCAATCAAGCTTCTGTGACTTGGATAGTGATGTTCATCGTCTTCTCTTAGCTTTGAACTGTTCGTGGAGACCTATAGGCAATTTTCGATGCCTACATAGACACCATTCTCCGCTTGTCCGCTTCTCTCAGGAATTTTAACAAATATCTTGTGTTTTACCACACAATAATCAACCACCATCTCAGATCAATAGCTCAACCACCGCCAATCTGAATAAGGGCTTTGATACCAATTGTTGAGCGCAGAGTCACGCTCTCACGCCGCGGAAGCGATATCACCTGAGAGATAGCTCTGGCTTTCGTTTTCACAAAAGCACAAGTTAACCTCTATATTCTTGTTTCTCAAAGGAAACTAGAACAGATAGTGAAATTCTTATTTCTCAAAGGAAACAAGAATCGAAAGTGATATATTTTATTAAAGTGAAATATACACTAGCTCTTCCTCTCATCAGTTCTAAGACTGAAATGTCGAGGGAACCTACAAGCTATGACAACACACAGTAAAATACGAGACAACAGATTTACGTGGTTCGGTAAACTTGTCTACGTCCACGGGAGAGGGTTTTCACTATGAGAAGAATATCAAACTGTTACAAGTTCTCTCTTCCTCTCTCTCTCTCTTTTTTTTTTACTCTCTACTCACTCAAGAGAATTTTCCCCACCCATCTCTCTTAAACTCCTCTCCTATTTATAGGAAACGAAGAGGGGTGGGTTGAACTAAGGAGAGCATGGGCTGGTCATGGGGAAGTGAGAAACCGTGCCCTCCTCCCATGCTTGTACCCTCACAGCATGGGCAAGAGCAGCTGTGTCTCCTCCCATGCTTGTACATTCACAGCATGGTCAAGAACATGGGAGAAACTCTTGTCCCCACGTTCACAATATCATTCTGCCTCTCTTCCTATCAATAACAATATAATATAAATAATT
>NC_033795.1:14484719-14494106 GCF_001876935.1 Asparagus officinalis | reverse complement strand
CCATATACTTACCATCATATATATATAAATCATATCTCGCATTCTCTCGTTAACTCAATGCTCATGAGAAAATCTTTCTCTTTCTCTTTTTTTTTTCTTTTTTTTTTTTGGTACGTGCTCTATCTACAACAAAAGTTAACCCCTCCGTCATCACCATCCTTCTTTGTTTTATTACAGGAAGTCGTTCACTGCTTCTATTACGTTCTTCAACCATAAATCCTATAAAATTCCACTCGAGCAGAGAACGAAATGGCTTTGGTGCTGTTTCTATTAATGGTGGAAGTTATGTTATTGGGTATGCAATTTTATTTATATATTTATCTATATTTTGAGATTTTAGTACTTTCTAATAATATATAAGATCTATGATTGATATTTGTTATTCAACTAATTATTTTGGCATGCTATTTTGTTTCTCTTTTATGCAATGTTCTGGACACCGACAGGTATATTTTGTGGAATTTTTGTATTTTTATTGGTGAAGGTTAGTGTGTTTTCTTTCTATGAACGTGTTTATCTCTTGGTGTATTTTTACTTAGAAAATGTATTTTTATTGGACAAGCTCTGCAATGCCAATTAACAAGGAAGGACTTTAGTTTTTCGGTTTCTTTTTTTTTCTTGATTTTTTTTCTTTTTATATGTTCTATTTTTTGAAGGTTCAAGTGAAATTGAAGTAGTGGTTGGGATCCAAAGGACACTAGGTGAGCAAATAGATAGATCAACGGCATATTTGATGGAGATGAATTACTGTGATTATATCAAAAAATTTATTCTTTTACATTTAGATCTAATTTACTTTTTTTTCTTTGTAAGTAAATTACCAAATTATTTTTTGACCATTTAAATCTAGGATATGACTATATGTCACATATATTTTAAATTTACTTAATCATAATAACTTAAGGCTTATACTTTTCCATCAAATGGAATTCTAATTTACTTAATCATGTTTTACTTAATCTTCACATCCAACCTGGAGGCGGAAACCAAATTGGTTTAATTGTTGCACATATGCAACTGGATTGTTAGTAGTTCATAACGCATGAAAGTTACAGCAATTGAAGTATTGAAATTTTCAGATATTCATTTTGTTATAAATGGGAAGCAAAAAAAATTAAATACGTGTTTGTGCTAATTTATTTGTCATTTTTTTAGTATAATGGATTAATATTTTGTTAAGTAAATGTCAAGTGTCCTGGATGTTTCAAATTACATCTCTTATACCATTTTAAAATACAAACCACACTACCCTCTCTAAGTTGATAATGCCTTCACATGGATCCCCTTAAAATTATTTTTTTGTAGATACAAGCACGTTAATGATGTCTTGACAAGAGCATTAATTAGGTCCATTACTTCCCCCTGGTCATATTTATCACTTACCTATTATATTTCTAGTTTGAAATATAATATATGATTTCATATAAATATGTAACATAAGTTGTAGAAAAGATAAATGTGTTTTTTATATTCTTTTTAAAAGCAGGAATATAAAAAAGTGGAGGCTTTGTCCGTGCCTTCAAAAGGGAACTATGCTCGATTGCTCGTGCCTTGAACGGTCAAAAATACTATAAACTAGGGATTAGAGGAGGTAAATGCATTTTGGAGAATCTTTTTCTAGCTAGCAACATTGAGATAAGTCCATGCGTAGCACTGACTAAAATACTAATTCTATTTATGGCATAGATAAATCCACTCTTATAAGGCTCTATTAAGCATGTTTGCTATATCCACTCCCAAACAGTAATTTTGGGAGTTGGATTGTCGAAAATGCCCTTTTGATGTTGATGGTGTTTCTGGAATGGACTTGGCCTGTTTTGGTTTGGGAGAAGGGCAATTTAGTCCTCACACCCCCCCAAAGTTACTGTTTGGGAGTGTTAATAGTTGGACCCTCTAAGTTACATATTGCTTGTACTACTAGATAGAAAGAAATGGTCAAATGGGTTCATAAATCATAATCACTTATAAATAGACTTTGAAATTTATTTATTTTTTAAATGAGAAGATTCGATCATGTGGATGTGGGACCTTTTCTCTCAAAAGTCCCAGTAAATTGTACACAACTTGTGGGTTCTGCTGGCCGCCCACGTGAAATTCTTTGATCGAAACTAGTGGCTCTTTAGCTTTACACGTAGAATAAAAGTAGTTATATACATTTTGGGTGAAATTCACAAGCTCCTGATTTTGGGAGTGTTTGCATGAAAGCTCCACGAACTTAAAATTTGAAGGAAACCCTCTAAACTTTGACGGGTTTCACAAAAGCCTCAGAATTTTGAAAAATATCACATGAACTTTATACAAATTCCGATCTAGAGTTTTTTAGGAAAAAGATAGCGGGGGAGATGAAAAAAAAAATCATTAGATGGAACTTTTTAAGATATTGCTAAGGGGGTTATTTTACAGTTTGTTGCGCTTTTCAAAAGATCATGAGAGTTTTATGAGAAAGTGTCAAATGGTCTCCCATTATTTTTTTTTTGGTAAATGAAAATTTTATTCATCACCAAAATGTAAAGTTTATGTACATCAAGAATCTCAAGAAAATGTAATTGAGATAACTAAGACAAGACTATAGCTGGAGCACAAGATCCAGCTTAAACAAAGAACAAAGTAGCAAAACCTGCACACTTATATTGTGTACATATCTCCAATCAGAAAAACCTGCATACCAGGGAAGGGGTTTCAAGCTTCTGCACCTGATATAGAATCTCATCCTCCAATCAGAAAAACCTGCATACCAGGGAAGGGGTTTCAAGCTTCTGCACCTGATATAGAATCTCATCCTCTCAAATTTGAATGCAGGCTGAAATTTCTTTCTGCAGAAACTCTTCATATAGCAGCTATAGTGAGGAGAGCCAAACTTTTTCTTCAGCTGGGATTTGGGAGTTAAGAAGGATAGTTAAGATATCCACTTTAATGCTTTTAATCAACATATCACTGCTCTTGGACTGTCCTTTGAAAAATCTGTCATTTCTTTCCCTCCAAATGGTGTATACAGCAGTGGAGAGAGCCATTCTTTTGATTCTTTGAGTGATACCCTTCCCCTTCAGCCTGGAATTATACCAGTCCAGTAATACACTCCGTTCCGATGCTGATCCCCCTATTGATTAATCTGTCCTGTGTTAAGAGCTTTCCTTGAACAGCAAGCCATGTAATAAAAGAGTGTTTTGGATGGCTAAATTTCTCCCAGACTGTCATAAACCAACTAATTTCTGCTGTAGCTGGGGATAGGACAGAATAAAGGTCAGATAGATGAACTTTTGAGTTATAGTAGCAGGAGCTAATAATCTTCTTCAAATTATCAACTCCCCCCCAAGTAATCATAGCCTTGTTTCTGACTTTAAGCACTTGTTTCCAAACCCATGAATCTCCAGTCTTCACACAGATAGATGAACTTTTGAGTTATAGTAGCAGGAGCTAATAATCTTCTTCAAATTATCAACTCCCCCCCAAGTAATCATAGCCTTGTTTCTGACTTTAAGCACTTGTTTCCAAACCCATGAATCTCCAGTCTTCACATTTACAGACCAAATGTCTCTGTTTTTGATATAGTTTCCATGAATCCACTTTATCCACAAAGATTCCTTATTTGTATGAATATACCAGATTGTTCTCAATGCAGCAGCAGTATTCCACAAAGAAGCGGAAAAAATACCAAGGCCTCCATTTTTCTTACCAGTACAGACTTTATCCCAGCTCACAAGAGGTGGTTTAAATTTCAGATCAGAGTTTCCCCATAAAAAATTCCTGCAGAGCTCATTCATAGCCAATATTGATTGATCAATGAGAGACTATGATTTATCTTCTTGGGTGAAATAGAAACTGAGTATATGTAACTCATGCAAATATAGTAAATGTTATTTTTGGAATGGAAAATAATTGTCGATTTGATCGTGGAGAGGATCCAAATCACCATATAACAGATTTAAATCTTCTCTGGCTCAGAAAATAGTCACTCTGATACTCTCAGATGGTCATTCCGTTCTTGTTTCCTTTCAATATTTACCAATTCTTCTATTCTTTTATCTTGCTAATTAAATACGCATCTTTCCTTTCACTAGCTAAAATGACAAGACATCTAACGAGATATAATTAGACACCGAGACGAGATATAATTAGACACCGGAACAAGGCAGAGATCGAGGGGCACGTCGCTCAAGGACCTAGCCAGAAACTCAAGGGTCATAACTTTGAGTGCGGTCATTTGCTTCGGTTGGTTTCTAAAATTTCTCGCCAGAAATAATGGTTGTTAGTTTGCTGCAACTATATATAAATATTTTGTCGGTGGTAACTAACATATTCCCACTGCATCAATTCTACAGTTATAGAAGGTCAATTTAGTAATTTACTGTAATCAACAAATGAAGGAAAAATAATAATAATCTAACATTCCCCTTGATCTCATGCTCTAGTTCTTCCATTGCGCTGATCTTCGGTTAAGTCATGCATTTGTACTAAAATTTATTGTATTCATTGCTGCTTTATTGGTTAGTCTTTGAACTTGTCATTAATTTAACTCCCGCAGTTACACGCAGTAGATGTCTCTCTTTACGCATAGAGCAAACTCACGAAGATTACCCAGCTGGAGATCATGTAGTAGCTTTAATTTGAACCATTTCCACTTACCTTGTAAATTTCATGGTTATAGGATACAAGAAGTTACTTTTAGCTGATCAGTAGCCAAATGAGATCCTCATTACACTTCTTATATTGATTCTAAAGCTTGGGCATCCCACCATTTTGGGGCAGATGGCTCAGCAACAAAGGACTAACTATTATGAGATAGAACATGTGCAAAAGATTCTTCAGCAGTCCCTTTGTCTTGTTACCCTTGTGATCAAATGTGATCAAATCCTTTTGAGACTCTCCCAATTTCCTAATCCTATGCACAGACACTAAGGTTGTGTTTGACGATTAATCTGCACTAATCTGATTAAGGTCTTAGCGATAAAAAATAATCTGGTTTAAGGTCCTCTTTTGAATTAAAATAACCAGTCCAATTCTTTGACAAGTTTCTGCCAAACACATTTTTAGCTCTTAACTAGATACATTAATGACTAACATGGTTCGTGAAAGAGTCCCCAAACTTAACCTAAAGATTGTGCATGCTAAGCTTAACTAGAATCCATATACAACATGTGACACCTCCACACTTTAGTCTTACATAGATTAGCGTGAATAAATGTTAGTGGCTTAAATAGAAAAAAAACCCAAGACCAAAGAACAACTAGCTAGTGCTAGCATTTTGGTAATGGATTTTAGCCAACATCGAGTTGCTCTCGGCGGGTCTCACGGCTTGCACGCGCCTATAGGGTCCACGGGCCCAGGGCGTGACACTACAGCTTGTTCTTTGTTTGGTAGAACCAAAGTCAATAGAAGATGCTGATAACTATTTGCAAGTTTCTCATTCCTTATATCCCTTCCATCTGCCAACATAAAAGTTGGTGGTTTGTTTGGTGGAACCATTTAAACCATCTTGCTCTGACGCCTATGCTTTTCTTACCCATGCACGACATCTAAACTCCTCCTTAGTTATCATCCTACGCTCAAAGTCACTTCCTTATCCTATTAAGTTGTATTAATTGGCTTTTCACCTCTCTCTCTCTCTCTCTCTCTCTCTCTCTCTCTCATATGCTCTCTACTTTCAGAAAATAGTGGAGAGATAGCTTCTTTTCATAGCCAATATTTTTTTTTTGGTAAATGAAAATTTTATTCATCACCAAAATGTAAAGTTTATGTACATCAAGAATCTCAAGAAAATGTAATTGAGATAACTAAGACAAGACTATAGCTGGAGCACAAGATCCAGCTTAAACAAAGAACAAAGTAGCAAAACCTGCACACTTATATTGTGTACATATCTCCAATCAGAAAAACCTGCATACCAGGGAAGGGGTTTCAAGCTTCTGCACCTGATATAGAATCTCATCCTCTCAAATTTGAATGCAGGCTGAAATTTCTTTCTGCAGAAACTCTTCATATAGCAGCTATAGTGAGGAGAGCCAAACTTTTTCTTCAGCTGGGATTTGGGAGTTAAGAAGGATAGTTAAGATATCCACTTTAATGCTTTTAATCAACATATCACTGCTCTTGGACTGTCCTTTGAAAAATCTGTCATTTCTTTCCCTCCAAATGGTGTATACAGCAGTGGAGAGAGCCATTCTTTTGATTCTTTGAGTGATACTCTTTCCTTTCAGCCTGGAATTATACCAATCCAGCAAAACACTCCATTCAGATGCTCTCCATTTAAAATTCAGCCAGTCCATGATGGCATTCCATATCCTATTTGAGAACCTGCAATCAAAAAACAGGTGGCTGTGACTCTCCATATTAGCACCTTCACACAAATAACATTTATTTACTTGAATGATCCCCCTATTGATTAATCTGTCCTGTGTTAAGAGCTTTCCTTGAACAGCAAGCCATGTAATAAAAGAGTGTTTTGGATGGCTAAATTTCTCCCAGACTGTCATAAACCAACTAATTTCTGCTGTAGCTGGGGATAGGACAGAATAAAGGTCAGATAGATGAACTTTTGAGTTATAGTAGCAGGAGCTAATAATCTTCTTCAAATTATCAACTCCCCCCCAAGTAATCATAGCCTTGTTTCTGACTTTAAGCACTTGTTTCCAAACCCATGAATCTCCAGTCTTCACATTTACAGACCAAATGTCTCTGTTTTTGATATAGTTTCCATGAATCCACTTTATCCACAAAGATTCCTTATTTGTATGAATATACCAGATTGTTCTCAATGCAGCAGCAGTATTCCACAAAGAAGCGGAAAAAATACCAAGGCCTCCATTTTTCTTACCAGTACAGACTTTATCCCAGCTCACAAGAGGTGGTTTAAATTTCAGATCAGAGTTTCCCCATAAAAAATTCCTGCAGAGCTCATCAATTCTGCGTAAGACCTTTACTGGAAGAATGTAACAAGAAGTCCAGAAATTTTGAATGCCCAGGATAACACTTTTAATAATCTGTAACCTACCAGCATATGACAGATTTTTCATTTTGAGCCAAGTTTGAAACTGACCTGCAATCTTGTTGAAAAGAGGACTGCAGTCTACATATGACATTCTTTTACTTATGAGAGGTAAGCCAAGGTATTTAATAGGAAGACTCCCTTCAGGAAAATTTAAACAGCTCTTAATAACTCCCTTAATTGATTCTTCAACCCCCCCATAGTAAATTGCACATTTAGATGGATTTGCTTCCAAGCCAGATTTCTCACCAAAATCTTTAACGCAGTCATAAATTTTCTGAACTGAATAGAGCTCCCCCTTACTGAAAAGAAGAAGGTCGTCAGCAAAAACCAGGTGAGTAATGTTGAGCTTCTTACATTTGGGATGAAATTTGGAATTTTTATCATCCTTTAACAGATTAATGCTCCTAGAGAGATACTCCATTCCAAGAATAAAAAGATATGGAGAGAGGGGGTCGCCTTGTCTTAATCCTCTTTTGCCTTCAAAATAACCATGTAATGATCCATTAAGGGAAATGGAATACCTTGGAGTGGAAATGCAAGTAATAATCCAGTTAATAAAAACCTTTGGAAAACCCATGCCATTGAGAATATCCTGCAAGAATTTCCAACTGATTGTGTCGAAGGCTTTCCTGATATCAATATTGATCATCACTCTGGGGGACACATGCTTTCTTCCATAGTTTTTAACAAGTTCATGTGCTAGCAACATGTTGTTAGTAATTTGTCGACCCTTCACAAAGGCACATTGAGCTTCATTGATGAGGAAACCCATGACAGATTGAATCCTGTTAGCAAGGATTTTTGAGATGATTTTGTAGAGACAGTTACAACAGGAAATGGGTCTGAAATCAGCAGGGGATTTAGGGCATTGGATTTTTGGAATAAGTGTAATATAAGTAGAATTTACTGCCCCAAGCAATTTCCCTGTTCTGAAAAATTCTTTAACAGCAGCTGTGACTTCTTCTCCAATAATCAACCAAGAAGATTTGAAAAAAGATGCACCATATCCGTTGGGACCTGGTGCTTTGTTATCAGACATGGAGAACACAGCAGCTTTTATCTCTTCCTTAGTAACAGATGCAGACAACAATTTAGCATGGCTATCTAATAAGCAAGGGCCACTGTGGATAACACTAATGTCAGGAGCTGTAGTAAGAGTGGCAGATCCCATAAGATTCTTATAATATGAAATGAATTCCTTTATGATATCCTCTCCATCTGTAATTTTTTCCCCCAAGTTATTATAGAGAAATAAAATTCTATTCTGGTGCCTGTTAGATCTGATGATGGAATGAAAAAACCTTGTATTTCTATCTCCTTGGATACTCCAGGCTATTCTAGATTTTTGATGAAAAAAAGAAAGTTCACAATCCAAAAGCTTGTTATAAGATGAGATAAGACTTCTTTCAAGACTAATGAAAGTATCATTAAAGGGATCAGATTGAAGCTTCCTTTGAATTTCCTCCAATGCAAGTTTAGCTCTTTGTACCTGTTCGCTTATGTTGTGGAAATGTCTTTTGTTTAGCTCCTTCAAAGACCCTTTCAGCTGTTTCAGTTTAGAGCAGACTGAAAACATTTTGCAGCCATCTACATAGGACCCCCATATAGTTGAAACTGTGGGCAAGAAATCATCATGCTTTGTCCACATTTTGAAGAATTTAAATGGCTTTTTCCCCTGAATATTATCTGCATAGATAGAAACAAGGGCAGGAGAATGGTCAGAAAAACTAGGGAGCATATACTCAACGTGACTTGAGTTAACCAGATTGATCCATTGGTCATTGACTAGGGATCTGTCCAATCTACTCCACACTCTAGTGGTTGTATCTTGCTTGTTGTTCCATGTGTAGAAACAACCAATGGTTTTGAGGTGAGAGAGCTGGCAGTCATCAATAAACACTTTGAAGTCCCTTGTGTCGGCATCAGTTAACACAGCACCTCCCATTTTTTCCTCATTGTTGATCATAGCATTGAAATCACCACTAAGGAGCCATGGAATATTGCCAGAAGTTTGCTGAATTTGGCCTAATTCATTCCACAGATCTTTCCTAGATTCAGGAGAATTGTATCCATAGATTGAAGAGATGATACAATTGAGACTACCATCCAGAGCTTTTACATTACAAGTAATTTGTTGAGGGGATGAATTGATAATATGGACTTCAAGAAAGTTGGGGTTCCATAATGATATAATTCTTGCCTTACCAGAGCTACTAGCATTAGAGCACCAGTCCCAGTTTTTTGCTAACTTTTTTGCTGTATCTGGAACTTTAGTATCTTTGATTTTTGTTTCAAGAAGGGACATGAAGGAGATATTATATTGCAACATATGATTCCTAACCATATGTTGTTTAGGGGACTTGTTAAGACCCCTAACATTCCAAAACGAAAAATTCATGAAT
>NC_033795.1:14442065-14484709 GCF_001876935.1 Asparagus officinalis | reverse complement strand
CCCCCCCCCCCCCCCCTCTATCAATTGTAGAAGGGTCTATTCCATTTACTTCATTTGCCAGAGGAGTAAAAGAATTGAATTGATTCCTCATCATATTTAAGTTCCTCACCTGAGATATGGGGGCAACTACTTCAGAGAATTTTGCTCTAGCATTTGATTTGCCGTGCACAACATGCACAGAACAGTGCTCATCAGAGTTCCAGAAAAGACCTGCACTGGCAACAGCCTGATCTGGATTTAAATCTGCACAGACAGTATTAGGACTGGCAGTAATCCCTGAATCCTTTTCCAGCACCTCTTGAACATTTTGTACAACTTGTTCTTGGGCAACTTTTTTACCTGCTTCTTCAGCTTTCTTGTCATTAGTAGCTTGATTAACTACTATATTTGGCTTTGGCATCCACCTCTGAACCATAGGTTTCTTTCTGCAATTTTGAATATCATGCCCAACCATTTTACAGTGTTCACACCATCTTGGTTTCAATTCATATACAATCCTCTGATTAAATTTCCTGCCATTTGGACCATTAATGACAATTTGATCAGGGAGAGAGGTGGGTAATTTAACCTCAACTAATACCCTTGCATAGACCAATCTTTGTCTATTTGCAGTGAGTTTATCAGTGGCTATAGGTTTCCCATTATTCATAATATTAAATGTGCACTAAAAAATGTAAACTCTCCCATGAACTTTAAAATATTCCTACATGGATTCAATAATTAGCATTAATTTAATGCACATTAAATGTGATAAACCGTCTCTTCATGATGTTTTTTTGGTTTTGTTCACACTTACAAACTTTGAGTTTCTCCAATTTTCAAATTTCGATGGAGTTTTGCACGTCCACCCAAAAATTCAGGGCTTTTTGAAGTTTCCCCGCATTTTTATGACAAATATTCTTTCTATTAAAAGCTGCATGTTTCTTCCGAATTCTTTTGACTAGACTAAACAAATGCATTTTTATGACAAATATGGTCCTTTTGACTTGCTAGCGAAAAAAAGCTCATGTTTATTACTTCCGTTTCCCTTTACTAAAATGGTATTTAATGTAATCTCCTTAATAGTAACTGTATATAATTAATTACCATGTGACCAAATGAAAACAATAAGTAGATCAACCGCCCACTCAATTCGGGGAACTCTTCAGAACTATTCAAGTAGGCCTGTCCATCCGGGCCGGCCCGGGCCGGCCTGGCCCGAAAATCTGGGCCCGGGCCGGCAAAACCGGGACCCGGACCCGGGTAACCCGGGCCAGGTCCGGGCCCGACCGGGCCGGGTTCCGACCGGGCCGGGTTTTTTTCTTTTTTTTTCCAAAATTTTTCAATTTTATTTAAATTTTAAATTATAAAAAAAAGATAAGAAAAATAATAAAAACAATAATTTTATTAATTACTTAAAATGACATAAATTACATATAAAAAATGATAAAAATAAATTCTTTATTAATAACTAATAAATCATTTACAAATAACAAGTACAAATTTATTTTGGAATTAATCGCATCACAATAGATAAGTAAATCCCAACTAGGTTGGCACCTAAAATAAATTCTTTATTAATAACTAATAAATCATTTACAAATAACAAGTACAAATTTATTTTGGAATTAATCGCATCACAATAGATAAGTAAATCCCAACTAGGTTGGCACCTACTCACCTATATCACTATCATTTGCAATTATTTTCAAAATAATTCTTTACAAATTTTAAGCTAAGATATAAAAACTACAATCTATTCTTTATATCTATCTGCTAGTCCCAATTCTTCAAATTTATCTTCAATTCCAGCCATCCGATCGATGCCTTGCGTTCGCTTCTCGTACCTCCACCAATCTTGTAAGCACATCACCGCTTGTACAGTATACGGATCCAAGCATGTCCTGTGATCGTCGATCAAACGACCTGCTGTGCTGAAGGCGGATTCCGAAGCTACCGTCGAAACCTGCACTGTTAGTAAGTCACGAACCATGGTGGAAAGTATAGGATATGAAACTGATCCATATACTTTCCACCATTGCAAAATATCTAAAGCATTTCCTTGACATCTAACTAAAGAAGCAGAAAAATATTCATCTATTTCAGAAACCTCCGATGATGACGATCCAAGTCCAGATCCACCAGTTAGCTCGGCTACCATTGCATACCTATCAAAACTAAAACTTACACTTTTACCTCGGGATGAGCTCGAAGAAACCGAAGCTGTAGACTGTTGTGTAGTTACACCATGTCTAGCTGCATACTCATCATATAAGGTTTGAAAATAATTTATAATAACTAAATGATGAGTAGTAGCAGTAAGGGTGGTTCCATCATCTAAGTCTATAATCTGATTACCATACAAGGATTGTAACAAACTTCGAAGGCCAATATCCTTCAAGCATGGATCAATAAGAACCCCCAAACCAAAAATATGAGGAATAGGCCTAAAATACTTATTAAATTTACTCTCCATTTCAAAAATTATACTTCCAAAAATATCATCCATACGATATTTTGTAAAAATTTTTTGAATATTTAAAATTTGTAAAGCAGCTAAAGTAATGGTTGGATAATAACAGCCAGATAATAACATGGTAGCATCATAAAAAACTTGTAACATTTCATTTAAATTACATATAACTGTCCATTCATCTTCAGTTATTCCATAAGTGCTACCAGAACTAGAACTAGAAGCATAATAGTTTATAAAATCAGTTATAATGTCTTTATATTCTATTGCTACACTTAACATTGCATATGTGGAATTCCACCTATGGTCAACATCTTTTGGAATTAGTCTAGGCTTTACATTTTTTCTTTTACAAAATTGTTTCCATCTTTTAAGTCTTTGTTCAGAAGCACTATGCATGTAAGCAACTGTTCTAACCTTTTCTATCATGGGTTTAATTTCAGTAAATGCACTTTGAACAATTAAATTTAAAATATGACAGATGCACCTAATATGAAAAAGATCACCATGACATGGCAATGATAAAGATGATCTGATAAAATCAACAGCTACATTGTTATTACTTGCATTATCTAGTGAAAGAGAAAATATTCTTTCTGAAATTTCTAATTTCATAAGTTCTTCAATTATTAAATTTGCAACATTAGCACCAGTATGTGACTCTTCTATTGCAATAAAAGAAACAACTCTTTTAAACATTTGCCAATTTTCATCAATCCAGTGTGCTGTGATACATAAATATCCAGTTTGTGCTCCAGATGTCCAAATATCAGAAGTTAAAGAAAATTTATAGTTTAAATTTTTAAAATAAGAAATTATTTTTTCTTGTTTCTGCTGATAATATTTTAAAATATCACGTTGACAGGTTTGACGAGAAAATTTTTTAAATGCAGGATAAAAACCATCTCTAAACATATCTTCAAATTCATCATCTTCTACTAATTTAAAAGGAAGGTTTTTAAGAATGATAAACCTGATTACGCATTTCCTGGCTCTGGCAGCGTCATAGTTCCAACTACCGAGACTACCAGAAGAGGAGGATTGAGAAATCATAGATTGTCGGATATCACCTTGAGGAGTCTGGCCTTTGTTGTGTTTATCTAAATGGCGTTTGAGGTGGTTGGTGCCGCTCTTATGATGAGCTTGAAAAATCTTGCCGCACAATGCACACTTAGCCTTCTGGGTGAGGATCCTACCGTGTTCATCCTTGGTGACGTTGATCTTCTCGTAAAAATTCCACACATCGAATCTTGGCCATTTAGGAGCTCTTGGTGCAGATTCGTCGCCATCGGATTCGGGATTAACTTCGATAGGAGTAGACCCAGTAGGAGGACTCATAGTAGGAGGACTCATTTCAGGATCGGGAGATAGGTTTTGCTCTTCATAATCAGATCCGGAAGCCATTTGATGAAAGGATTAGAAAGTATAAATAAGAGAGTATAAGAGTATAAGAGAGAGTATAAGAGTATAAGAGAGAAGAGATGAGTTTTTGGTGTGAAGAAAACAAATGAAAACTCCCCTCTATTTATAAAACCAGCCCCCTAGGCAAATGATCAAAATAACCTCACAAAATAGCCGTTTTTTGATCGTTTTTGGGGGCAAAACGGTCAAACCGCCTGTAGGCTATCTAAAAATCACAATAGATAGCTGATCCCCATCAAACACCGATGATGGAAGTTACAATCTGACGACTTTCAGAAGGCTACAATTTGAAGACTTTCACGTGGATCGATAAAGGTTACAATCTGACGACCTTCACAACAACTGATGAAAGCTCAAATCAACAGCCTTCACAATCAACATCGAAAGTTACAATCTGACGACTCTCACATATCAAAGAGCTAAAGCAAAGATTACAAAACGACAATCTTTGCAACGCTCTGACAGAAAGAGACTACAAATCGACGGTCTCTTCAAATCAAGACGTGGAAGTCCTCCCCGCGTACCAGCATCAAGATGCGCCACGTTCATAGCCACGAACGCAGCTCAAACGCAGCTCCAATCGCTGCCCAACGCAACTCCAATCGCTGCCCAACGCAGCTCTATACCGCTGCCCAACGCAGCTCAAACGCAGCTCCAATCGTTGTCCAACGCAGCTCTATACCGCTGCCCAAAGCAGCTCCAATCGCTGCCCAACGCAGCTCTATACCGCTGCCCAAAGCAGCTCCAATCGCTGCCCAACGCAGCTTTATACCGCTGCCCAACGCAGCTCCAATCGCTGTCCAACGCAGCTCTATACCGCTGCCCAACGCAGCTCCAATCGATGCCCAATGCGGCTCTATACCGCTGCCAGACGCAGCTTTAATCACCGCCAGACGCAGTTCCATAACACTGCGAAACGCACCTTCAAACATCGAAGAACGCAGCTCCATATCGCTGCAGAACGCACTTCCAGATTGTTTGCGTGCGACGAGGTTAACGAGGTTAACGAAACGCACTGCAGAAACGCACCTTCAATCTCATCGACGAGGTTAACGAGGCGACGAGAGATCGGCGGCTCCCACTGTGGTCGCCAGATTGTTCGCGGGAAAAATCATGTCTTTCTTCATTGATTCCATTGCACTCTTGTAACTGTTTATCGATTACAAAGATCCGGTCTTTTTATAAGATCCGGTTACAACGAGATCAAAAAAGGAAATAAAAATTACAACTTTTCTCTTTTGTCGAACAAATCGCGAGCTCCTGTTTTGCGGTCGCTCGCTTGCGTGGGTTGTTTGCCTGCGCCGGGGTTAATCCGTGGACCACCGCGAGATCTAGATCCGGTCGGATCTACGTAGTATGACGGGTATTATTTCGCCAAGGAAATAATAACCGAGGGTACTATTTCGCTAAGGAAATAATAGCCTTTAATTCTCGGGATCAAAGACCAAGCTTTGATCCGGAGTACGCCTGCGTAGATCTGAGATCCGGTCCTCTCGAACTCTTGCCTTATTTGGCGTTGACGATCGCCGAGCACCAGATCTAGAAGAGCAAGTCCTCAAAGTCCCAAAGTTTGGATCTTTTTTAGATCTGAGTCTTCAATCCAGCAGGGCTTCGCCTCCAAAAAATCCAACTTGCCTTATTTGGCGTTGACGATCGCCGAGCACCAGATCTAGAAGAGCAAGTCCTCGAAGTCCCAAAGTTTGGATCTTTTTTAGATCTGAGTCTTCAATCCAGCAGAGCTTCGCCTCCAAAAAATCCAACCTTTGACAAATGAACCAATGGGTGCATATTTATAGGCTCTCTGAACTGTGCCCGCGCACAGAACTGGGCCGGCCACCTATAGGTGGCCGGCTCTGGGCCGAGCCACCTATGGGTGGCTCGGCTTTGGCCGAGGCACCCATAGGTGAGGTGGCTCGGTTTTGGCCGAGTCCCCTTTGGTGTTTGGGTTTTGCCGTTTTTTTCGGTCTCGTGGTTGATTCGGACTCTGATTTGTTGATCTGATTTGGCAGTAGATCCGATTCCTGATTTGGCAGTAAATCCACTTCTGAGTTCAAGTCCGAAACTGATCTTGATTCGATCGTGATTCGTCCGAGTCCGCCCTTGGATGGATGAATCGTTGATTCTTCGAACTCTTGGCTTGATTCCGCACACGAGTGGATTTATTCCATTATTTGCGTGCGATTTGTTAACCTCGTTGCCTCGTTGGTTCGTCGGTTTGTGCTGAGCTGTGCTAAGGGATCTCTAAGCAATTTTATACGCCTACAGATACCCCCTCCGAAGTATTTCAGCCTCGTTCTTTTATAGAAGAGTCTGGAATACTTTGGATATGATTGTCCCATCCTTCGGGATATTTGGAGTGGCTTCTATTCTTGATTCCTTCAATCCTTCAGGCTATTCGGTGCTTTGTCGAATGTCTGTAAGGTTTTCGGTGCTGCATTTATTGTCTGACCGTTGTCGGAATTTCGAATTTGAAGTTGATTCCTGATTTTAGCTCATGTTTGTTGGTTCAACATAGAACCGACTCTCGAATGTTGACGTTGAGTCTTTATTTGCGACGCGTTGTCCGGCGTAGTGTTGTTGAGTTATCCTTAAGAATATTTAGAAAAATATTCTCCAGGAACTTCTCAACCAAAAATAAGGAACAGTTTATACTCATATACCTTATTGGAGTATTAAGAAGCAGTTTATACTCGTATACTTTTCGAGGATTGAGGAGCAGTTTATACTCATATACTCTTCGGAGTGTTAGAGTGAATTGTTGTTTTGGTCTTTACTGTAGGAAGGTTTGACCAAGCAGGAGTTTGAGGTGATCCTAACTGTAGGAAGGTTTGATCACCCGATTTGAAAGTGGACCTCTCGTTCATGGAGGGAATCGAGAGGAGATTTTGGCTGTGGTCCTAACCGTAGGAAGGTTTGACCAGGTGACAGATCAAAATTCTAAGCATTACATCCGGACTCTAACTACGAAAGTGTTGAGTGCACGAACATAGCGGAAGTTTGAATGGATTAAACTTGATAGAATTTGGTAGTCCCACCGTCAATTAGTCTGATCGGTGGGGGATTTAGTGTTCATCACTTTGTTCATATTGATCGGGTTATCCCTAAGAATATTAACATTCTTTCGGGAACTTCCCGTTACACGAATTATCCACCCCCAGCTTTCTTGCAGAACTGGGTATAACGAGGAGTACGTTATCCTCAATCGCATGTTCGGGTTATCCTTAAGAATATATGATTCTCCAGGAATTTCCCGTCAAGATTGGGAAACAGTTTAGACTCATATACCTATTGGAGTATGCAGGGAGCAGTTTAACCTCTTGCACCTGTTGGAGGATTGAGAAACAGTTTATACTCGTATACTCTTTGGAGTATTGTTTTGATTTAATTGAGCGATATAACACCGGCTTCAACCAAGGTCTGAATGCTATTTTTGAGAGCAAAGCAATCCTTGGTGGGGTGAACGACCCTCCTGTGGTATGCACAGTACTTTGGGTCCGTAGTGTTGTCAGCTTCTTCCTGATTTGTGATAGGTGGTAGCTTGATCTTGTTGCTTCCAAGGAGGGATTCGAAGATGGCTGGAACGTCTTCGTCCTTGAAGGAATACTCTCTTTGGAGTCTCGGACCCGAAGTCTTTTGCTGCCTTCGAGATTGCTGTTACGACGCTTGATTAGCACCACCAGCAGCTGCAGGTGCCTTGCCCTTATTACGAGAGGCGAAGTTTGAGTTCAGCGGATTAACCGTCGGTCGGTTCCTCTCGGCCTTCTTCCTTCGGAGGAAGCGTTCGGCTTGTTCACCGCGCACCTTCAAGTCTTTCCAAGTGTCAGACGGTGCTGTTCCCATTGCTTCCAACACGTCCAGTGCAAGGTTGTTATGGCAAGTCTGGAGAATGAATTCCTCGGTGATCGGGTCCCGGCAATTCATCGCTTTGTTCCGGAACCTTTTGACGAAGGTGTCGACCAACTCCCCGTCTTTTTGTTTTTCATCAAGCAACGTTCCGATGGATATTTCGGTGTCGTCGTCGAAGAAATTGGCGAGGAACTTAGTTTCCATATCGTCCCAGCTGCTCACGCTTCCTGGCTTGAGGCGACGATACCAATCGAAGGCGGCTCCATGAAGAGTGTCAACGAAGGACCGTACCATCAGAGGTTCATTACCAGAGATGACACCCAGGTGCGATTTGAAGTAAATCAAATGTTGAGTGGGGGAACCCATCCCATTAAACGGCGTGAAGTTAATTAGGTTGAACTTCGCCGGATATGGGATTGATTCCCACTCTCTTGGGTATGGACAAGGAATACCTGTTTTCTTCGTCTCTTGAGCGGAGATCAATGTGTTGATTTTGCTCTCGAGATCTTTGATCTTCAAGTCTTCACTTGTATCTTCGTTGGCATCCTCGTTACCACCCCCTGCATTGACGGGAGGGTTATTAGCATTATGCACTTCATTCGCATTCGTGTCCTCATCTTCCTGATGAACCTGGTTACGACGACTTGGCTCGCCTTGCTGGTTCGTCAATGCTTGGATTTGTTGGTCATGCATTTCTCTCATACTCTGCATGGCCATCTGCATTTCGAGCTTGAAGCTCTCTTACTGTTTAGCCATGGCTTCTTCAAGCATCTTGGCCACCTGTTCAGCGCTTATCATCAGCGACTCGCGGGGTTGTCCAGTGCCAAAGTCTGCTCATGTCCGCTTCTGAAATAGCCGAAGCAACCTGGCCAATCTCGGTGCTTCCCTTCAGATAATACAAATTCCGATTGCGGACTCCCCTCATCACCACCAATGATCCCTTAGTAACCTTCGCTACAGCGTTTTCGAAAGTCACCTTGAATCCCTTCGCCTCCAAAGCTCCAACTGAGATAAGATTTTTCTTCAGTTGAGGAACAAATCTCACCTCCTTCAACTCACGGACTACTCCATCGTGCATCCTAATCCGCACGGTACCTATCCCACAAACGCCACAGGATTGATCATTTCCCATGACAACAACGCCCCCGTCGACTTTCTCAAAAGATGCAAACCAGTCTCGCCTAGGGGTCACATGAAAGGTAGCGCCGGAATCAAGCATCCAATCTGATGCATCCACATGGTTCACCTCCGGAGTAATCAGTAGAGAAAAGCACGAATCATCGGAATCATCGCCTTTCGCAATGTTCACCTCATTGGCCTTCGGGCCCTTTTTCTTGCCATTCTCTTTCTCCTTGAGCTTCGGGCAGTCTCTCTTCCAATGTCCCTGCTCCTTGCAGAATGCACATTGGTTCTTTGTTAGTTGGTGACGGCCTCTAGACTTTGACCTCCCTCTGTTACCACCTTTCGGATATGGGCTTCTACCTCTTGTCGACAAGGCCTCTCCTGAAGTACTAGCGCGGGAAGTCTCCTTATCCTTCCTCCTCAAATCGTAGTTCGTCAAAGCGTTAGTCACTTCACTATAGCTGATAGAAGATCTCCCGTTCAACAAAGTGAGCACGAAGGTATCATACTCCTCATCCGGTAAGGAGCCCAACAAAATAATCGCCTTGTACTCATCCGATATCTTCTCATCAACATTCGCCAAGTCCGACAACAACTTCGTATAGTTGTTCACATGAGCCGCAAGCGAGGTGCCTCTGGACATCTGGAATCTGAATAACCTACGCAGCAAGTGCAATCGGTTCTCAACACTCTTCGTAAGGTACTTATTGTTGAGAATTTCCCACATCTTCATCGCAGACGTCACCCCAATCACATCATACTTCAGCTCCTGTTCCAAACAGGACCTGATCACCCCACAAGCGTTCCTATTCATTTTCTCCCATACCGCCTCTTCATATTTAGGTGGCCTCTCGTGGACCATGATGGTCTCTTCCAAATTCTGAGCATTTAACGCATCCTGTACGTCGCTCATCCACAAACCAAAGTTGATTTTTCCGTCATATTTCACCACACTAATTTTGGTGTTTTGAAAACCAACTTGTATTGTACCCGCCATCGATTTGCTGCTTTCACCTTCTTCTCCCATTGCGAACTAACTCCAAATTGTAGAGAAAGAACAAATTTGATAGAATTAGGAACCACCCAACTGAACCCTAGATCGGATTCCAAATAGATCTCCTATCCACACGAGGAAAGCGAAATCTCCAACGGCAACTCCTAATGCTATCTCCACCGAAGCCGAGAACTCCAAGAACTAAGCTTCACACAAGAATCTTCCTCCACCAAAAAACCCTAGATCTGAAATCTGGTCTCTGATAGAATCTGAAGCCTATATCCTATCAAAGTAGGATATTAGCTCTTCCTCTCGTCAGCTCTAGGACTGCGCGTCGAGGGACCCTAAAAGCTATTACAAATCACACAAAAGCAGTACAACCAATTTTAACGTGGTTCGGCAAATTGCCTACGTCCACGGGGCAAGGAAGGGGGAGATCTACTAATAGAGGGAGAGAATACAACTAGGGTTTACAATCACTCAATCTAAACCCTCAAACAAACTCTCTCAAATCCCTCACAAATATCTCTCTACAAAAGGATGCACAAAACCCTAGAGAGGGGCTGCTCAAGCACAAGAAAACAAACAAAACAATTGGACTTTGTTCCACGAACTGCAGCCGCCACAAACAAAACCGAACTCCTTGCGCACCCAGCCTCCTATGCTCACAAAAAACCTAATAAACTATTGCTTATATAGGGAGCAGAGAGAAAATGCGTGAACGAATGTGTTGAAACCGACTCAAAAATCCCCGCTGCATGTGTTCGTGGGCCTGGGCCTTATCCGGTTCACAGTAAACTGTTCAAATAAACATATAAGCAAAAGTGTATGAAGCCCGATAAAATGGGATGTCTTATTTAAAAACCGGAGGTCATGCAGCCTTTTATATATTTTGAACATTGTCACATAAATGAAGATGTTTTAACTCAAATGTGCAGTTTCGATAAGAAGAAACGGGTTGTCACGTGATTTAGGTGGCTCCCTCGTGGCGGGATTCAAAGAAACATAGCCTGAATAGTAGAGGTGCTGAGTAGGACATTGTGGTGGCCAGTGTGAGTGGAAAGTAGGACAATCTGGTGATGGTTTTAGGCGAGAAACGAGAGGCATTGAGGAGTTGGCATATCTCACTCTTGGTGCTCTCAAATCTAACCACGTGCGGATCTAACTTGATCAAAGTGGAGTCACATGACCCCCATTTTGATTAAGGAGGACCATAAACCCTAATAAGTTTGGGGTTTTTCATATAACTTTTCTTAATTTTGTAATGTCACATAGCTCGTCTTAGTACTTTTGATTCTAAGAAAATCTCCTTCAATTTTTAATGTTTTTAGAAAAGCCCTCTAAACATAAATCACAATTTCACAAGCAAAAATATCTCCCTGCATAAAATCACGATTAACAGGGTGAAGGATACTTTTTTTCTTTTTTTCTTTGTTTTTGGTTAAAGATGTCGAATTTTGAAAGGTTCTTTTTGAGAACCCCGAATTTTGAGGAGGATATTGTGCGTAGTTTAAAATTTAATTAAGGGGGGGTTATTTGAGAAATGATCAAACTTAAGGGCATTTTCTGAAATTTATTCAAATCAAGTTCATAATATGAGAACTCTTTGCTACTGATATTTATTATAAAAGATGCATTTGATAGTTTGATAGTATCACTATAACAAAAGTTGTATATTGTGATACATTTTTTGTTTCTACGCAACATATTTTCATACGTATAGAGCTTGACACATACAAAAATTATGGTTAGAGCATATGTAGAGAATGTCTTTCTAGACATGTGAGAATGTGTCACAAAACTCACGATATATATATATATATATATATATATATATATATATATATATATATATATATATATATATGCAATACTTATTTGTGTCACACAAATGAAGCACGGCACATACCAAAAGCGTGGGTAGAGTATGTATGGAGAGCGTCCTTTTACACATGTGAGAATGAATCGCATAATTTATGACACATACATGTGTCATCATAAGAATCATGACGCATATGTGTTGCAAAACTCACAACACATATACATCGAGAGTGGTGACACATACATATACCACAAAACTCGTGATGCATACATGTGTCAAGAGTTGTAACACATAGTTGTATCTAGACTATAAAAATACAAAAAATATCTTTATTCAATATTATAACTTTCCAGAATGTCACCCATCCTAGGATTACTCTCACCAAAACACAATTAACTATAAAGTTTTTTCTAACTTACACACTATCACAAATAATTAATCATCGTGGTAATTAAAACATAAGATTTATTATTTAAGCCCTTTAATAGACCCATTCATAATCTATATTGGACTATTAGGTTTTTTTCAATTATATTTAATTGTATATCTAATGACACAAATATATGTTGTGATTTTCCCCACTTTTTTATTTGTGTCAATATTGTTTAATCCTTTACAAATAAAAAGACACTTTTATATGTGTCATAAAATAAATGCACGTTAAGGAAAATATTTCTTAACGTGTGCCCTGCTCAAGGTTGAGGGTGATTAGGAACATGTTTGTTTCATTTTCTAAAATATAGGAAACTATTACTAGTAGTTAAAAAAAGTCTATTTTCACCCCTTTTCATGTACTTCCAGGGAAAAGGTTTTTATTATTTGTTTCTAGCATGGAAACATAAGAAGAAAATGTTTACTATCTTATTCTTTTGTTTGGTTCAAAACCCAAAAATAAGAAGACATTTAAGTTGGAAATTTTTCCCTTATTATTTAACTAGTTGATTTTACCAACTCGCCGCATCATCTCATTATTTAATGCTAAAACTCTTTTTAAACCTTTTCTAGGCCATTTCCTCACATTTCGAGAGGAATTAGTTTTCACCTAAAAAGTAATGTTTTCATCACTTTTAAGAAAAACTATCATTAAATTGTTTTTGTGAAGCAAACAAAGAATCAGAAACCCTTAGATTTTTTTATTTCTTATTTTAGAATTGAAGGGTATTGTAACATATATTGGCCACGCTTAATTTTTATCCTAGGATTAGAGTATTGTAAATTTTGGACTATAGTCCGAGGACAATGTTATCCTAGAACAATTTAAGTCCAGTCCAAAGTTTATTCTCACACAGACTAACATTCCGAATAACTAAAAATAGGCCAGACTAGTGTTTATTTTTAAAGGGATTGCAACCATTTAGCCTATTGGTTCAATTGATGTTTTCCCCTGAAGTCAAGTACTAATGTTGTATTAAAGCGTACGTTTGGCAGAAAGATCTAAAATTTGAGCATGATATTATCTAAAAATGATATTTTTACCCTCAAGTCGACTAATGTATTACTTGCAAGCATTAAAAAATTTTAAACTCAAGATATTGTCCAAATAGCAAATAATACTTTTAATAAATTAATTGCATATATAGATTGAAATTGAAACATTCTTGTTAGGAGAACCTAGAATATTACCCTTAGCTTAGAATATTTGTTTCGCGTGGGAAAACCCCGGAATTAGGTTTCCTTGCTCCAACAACACTTGTTTGGCGTTAGAAGAAGTCAATGAATTTATCATTTTTTTTATTTATTAAAAATACAAAATATTACAAATCTTTAGTTACAATTTTAGTTCTGGGAAGCAGTGCCGAAAGAGACTAAGCGTTGCTCCGATGGCCACAAGAACAAGTTGCTCAAATATTGTGGATGTTGTTGAGAAGTTGTTGGGGATTCGAAACAATCAAATCGAATTCGTACCCTTCCGGATATTGTGTTTAAGAGTTGAGCAAGAAAGAAATTCACCACAAATCAAAGATAAAAACTTGTAGGAAAATAAACAAGAAAGAACACACCAGATTTATCGAGGTTCGGCAACATGCCTACGTCCTCAGGTGCCACACCACATAATTTTTTGATTAATTGAAGAAGATTACAATGCTCACAATTGGCCTCTCTCTCTAAGATTTCTGATCTCAAAGAACCCTCAAAACCCTCTTTTTTGTGTTTTTTCTCTTCTAAACCCTAGAGTGACGTGTTTCTATTTATAACAAAACACAATCCCAAACAGATTAGGATTCTAAAACGAGTCTGCCACACCCTGGTTTGGCACACACCACACCCATGACAAACAGGGCAGATTCTGTCACACCAGAGTGTAGCAGACACCATACTCATGACAAACAGGGCAGATTCTGCAACACCCTACCACATGGGTGTGACAGACGTTACACCAAGGTGTGGTGGAGTCTGTCTTGCTTATTTTTCATGTATTTGTTAATTTTGATTCTAGCTTTGGTCTCCACACTGAAGACCAACAATCTCCTACTTGGAGACTAAACCACCATCAATGAGCTTGCCCAAACTCCGCCTTCTTCGCAAGCATTCTCCTACTTGAAAAAATCCATTCTTCAATCATCATCAACCAGACGATCCCGACGATCCTCCTAGTATGGCTCCGCCTTCATCTCTTACGCATGAAGATCAACTGAAGTTGCACACAACTCTAGTTTGTCAATGATTACTGTTTTCGTCAACATATCCGTAAGATTTTGACTCCCCAAAATCTTCTCTAAATGTAACTTCCTGTCCTCGATCAGCGAGCGTATTAAATGGTATCGTACATCGTGTTGGCCTTCTTGTTTTAATGATGATTTACAAACAATTTACTACTAATGTTGTTTGTCTAGTGTTTGTACATTCCTATGTATTGTAGACAAACAACGTTGTTGGAGGTTGGATGGAATAGAGCTTCAACGATCATATCCAAAGGAGGTTGGCGGAATGTCGGTGAAGCTTATACAATTCAAGTTAAAGATCAAGTTCAAGCTTCATCCGTACGTGTACCAAGTTGAGCTACAATGAAGATCAAGATCAAGCTTGGGTAACTTAGTTTAGGATTTATATTATGTGTGTTAAGTACGTTAAGCTCAATATCATATACACACACATTTTATGATGTTTCCTTGTATATATATATAGTTATATATATATACATAAGTTTTGGTTTCTATGCATATATATAGTTATATATATATACATATATGTTTTTGGTTTAATAGGTTTCGAGTTTATATATGAAACAAATGAATAAAATTGGAAAATACTACTTTGTTTCATATTAATATGCCTATATATGATTTCATCTTTAACAAGCTTATATTTAATGAAATCATATTTAGTGTTTTGAAAATATTGCATAGAATATGCAATTTTGTGAAAATATGGTATTCATTATTTTTGGACTTAACAATAATCATATACATATTTTATTAAGTCTATATAATCATTGTGCAAAGTTTCAAAACATGGTTTAACCAAAATATCAAATTTCACATGTTTACATTTTCGTGTTTTGAACTATTTTGCAAAATGATGATTCTTCACAAATGGGAAATGTAATTTGGAAAATTCTTTTTGTAACATGTTCATTTACATGTTTATATACATTTCCCAAAGGTTCATAATTTTCAGAAGTCAAATGAATATTTTACAAATTGTTTAAATGTGTCAAAAACCTGTTTTTTATATATGTCAGTTTTCGGTCGACCGAACCGGTCGACCGAACCTGAGTTCTCACCATGCAGCAGAGAGTTGGTCGGTCGACCGGTCCGGTCGATCGAAAGCTCCATCGGTCGACCGCACCGGTCGACCGGATAAGTGTTTGCTTGATTTCCTGTTTTCGACCTGGATAACGGTCGACCGAACTTTCCGTCGGTCGACCGAATTTTTCCATCGGTCGACCGACAGAATTTCCGGTCGACCGACAATCTAGCCGTTGTCTTCTAACGGCTATTTTCCTGAGTTGTTTGCTGGGGCTGTTTTGTCATTTGGCTTGGGGGTTTTGGCTGAGCTTTGAGTGGGTATATATACCCCATTGCTGATGTCTTTTCAAGTGAGCCAAGAGAGTTTAAAAACAAGTTTAAGAGAGTTTTAATCAAGGGTTTATGTTTGGTTTAAGTGTGTTTATAAGCTTTTAAGCATTTGAGTGTTTTGGTTTTGTGAATCACTTCCACAAGAGCTTGAGGAGATCATCTATTGGTGTTTGAGCATCCAACTCTTCTCCTTCCACTCTTGATCTATTGAGAAGTTTTCTAAACTCAATCTAGCTTCATATTTTATATTGTTTGATTATCTTTTTATTAAGCTAGTGTTCATATTGAGTTTAGTTGATTTTATTATCTCTTTGTTCACACACAACCTATTGAGCTTATTGTATTTACATTCATAGTATAATTTGGGGTTGTGGGTTTGTGACTAAGAGTTGTGCTTAATTGAGTTCTCACCTTGTTAGAGAGAACAATCATTGATTTATATTGTGCTTAATTGTGAGGATTCACTTGTAATACACTTGTACACCGAGAGAAGTGTGTGGTGAGAGACGGGGTCGAATCCAAGAGGAGTGGCGTCGGTTGACGTGCCTAGGGAGAGGTTGTAACCGAGCACTTGAGGAGGAGGACACGGGCTAGGACCAACACTTAGTGTGTGAGGTGTGATTACATAGTGATTGTATTGTGAGGTGTAAACGTTGTTCGGGTGAACGTAGAAAACCCGGTTGTGATAGTGGAGATCTCCTCGAGGTGAGGAGCGGGGACGTAGGTCGTGGGGACCGAACCTCGTAAACATATCCTTTGTTTGTGATTGCATTGGCGCACTTGTTTTCATATTCATATCTTACATCGCCATTGTGTATTGCTTGTTGATCATTTTGCCCTATCACATTTGTAGTTAATTTGTTTACCCCTCTTGTTAGTTTTATATCCTTGCACATACATTGTCTATATCTCTTTGTTAGGATATATCTTATTGTTTATATATCCTTGCATATATTTCTATCATATAGGATATATCACCTTGTGTATATTGCATATTCTTGCACATAACTCTTTGTATATCTATCTTGCAAGAATATATTTGTTAATTAGTTTTAATTGGCATTTAATCGGATTAGATTAGCATAAGACCCTAATCACCCCCCCTCTAGGGTCTAACAATTGGTATCAGAGCTTGGTGCTCTTTAATTTAAAGGTCTAACCGCCTTGAGTTAAAGATCCAAGTTATCTTATTTGTGCTAATCTAGTTATGATTACTTTCGTCTTGCTTGCATATTTTCACATATATATCATGAATATGAATATATTTCGTTTAGGCTATGAATCAAATATTGCTCCTAAATTCATTAATTTTCCCTATGAACAATGGGCTTCTAGATTTAAACTATTTGTTGAATCTAGAAATATCAACTTATGGGAAGTTATTGATTGTGCTTACAATGTGCCCACATTGGAGAAATCCAAGTGGAGCAATCATGATAATAAAATGTTTACAATGAACAAGATTTTGTTAGAGTTTTTGCTTAATGCTTTTGACTCATCATTTTCTAACAAATTTATTCATTTTGATAATGCTTACAAACTTTGGAAATTCATTGAAGTACATCAAGGAGACATGGAGGCAATCCAACAAGCTTTGGAGGATTTTTCTTCAAGTTCTTGTGGAGCATCATGCACACGGCCACAAGATAATAACTCTTGTGTAGTAAGCGATTCCGATTCCGATAATGATTTATCTATTGATGAACTCACTTGTGCATATGAAAGATTATCTCATGCCTATACAAAATTGCAAAATAATTTTATTGATCTTAAAAGCAAGTATATTAGTTTAAAATCCGATCATGAGTTGCTAGTGTCCAAATTTAATGTCATTGCAAAAGAAAATACTATGCTTAAAGAAAACAATGACTTATTAAATTTGGAAAATAAAAAATTGACCTCATCCTTGTCTAGCTTATCTCATGCTAAAGATAATGCCTTTTTAGAAGTAGAAAGCTTTAGAAATAAAATTGATAATCATACATGTTCTACTTCTAGTTCAAATGCATATGTGCCTAATGATGAGTTGAACATTGTTAAAAATCGCATTTCATCTTTAGATTCAACTCTTAAAACATGCATTGTTAATAATAAGAAACTTATGGACTTATGTGCAAAGTCTCGTGTTAATTCCTTTAAATCCAACACTCACTATGCACATATTTATAGCAAAGTTTACAAGTGTTCAATTTGTGGTCGTAAAGGCCACTTATCTAAATTTTGCTATGATGCACATAAATATAAGAATACTAAAGCTCATTGTGCATCTCATCAAGTTTCTTCATCACATACACATGCACATACTCATCATGTTCATCATAAGCATGCTCATGTGTTGGCTTTGAGCTTAAATGATAGGGGTCATGTCCCTAAATCTTTTGGTACCAAGAGTTCTTGGGTACAAAAAAAATTTGAATTTTAAACCAAGAATTTTAATGTTTTTTTATCCTTCTCTTTCTTGGTTTTGAAAAATTATACTTTAAACTTTTGAACATGAAAACAATTCTTTTTCTTTGGTCAAATTCTTTTGTTTTCATGATTATTGATTTTGTTTTTGATGAGAGGTTTGTATTTATATAACCCTCCGGAGTTATTGGGTGTTTATTCCCAAACATTGTTTACCAGATGCTACAAATGTTTATATGGGTTGTTACTAGCTCAAGAGCTAGATATGGTTACCTCTCTTGATTTTTTAAAAATCAATGATGATTTGGTTTTATACTCTTAAAAAAGATTTTTAAAATCCATAGTTCATGATTCTTGTATGTTACATTTGAACTATGAACATTTTGTTTTGATTTGTTCTTTGAATTCGTTATATTTCGCTTATATGATGATATTTATATGTTTTTGCTTATGGATCATCTATTCGTGCCTTATAATGTATTCTTTATGTGGTTTGATCAAGTTATACAAACAAAATTTTCCTTTATTGATCAAACATTGTTTTTTTATTTACACTTGATTTATGATTTCATTTGATTAATTTGTTTTCATTTGAAAACATTTTGCATGTTTCCCATGCTCTTTCTCTTTTGATTTCATAAATCTATCTTTATACATGGTTTTTATGTTCTTTGATATGAGACATTATTTTTCATATTGACATATTTATATGTGTTCTCATTATCTCTTGAATGTGAGTGATTGTTAGCATACCTTTTATGCTTGCTCACATATGTTTGCCATGATCTTCATTTCATATATTCTATATGGCATTTTGATAGGGGGAGCAATCCCTATATCTTTTTATGTTTGGTACTCACCCGTGCTTATTGATAGGGGGAGCTTTCGCTCTCTTATTCTTTTTGTCACCTTTTTGATGTTGTCAAAGGGGGAGAAATATTGTGAGTACTTTCTTGTTTATATGCATGTGAATATAATTTATATATTCATTTTCTTTCATGCATATATCCTTTTTGTAAATTGTTTGTCATCATCAAAAAGGGGGAGATTGTTGGCATTCTTGTTTTGATGATGATTTACAAACAATTTACTACTAATGTTGTTTGTCTAGTGTTTGATGATGATTTACAAACAATTTACTACTAATGTTGTTTGTCTAGTATTTGTACATTCCTATGTATTATAGACAAACAACGTTGTTGGAGGTTAGATGGAATAGAGCTTCAACGATCATATCCAAATGAGGTTGGCGGAATGTCGGTGAAGCTTATACAATTCAAGTTAAAGATCAAGTTCAAGCTTCATCCGTACGTGTACCAAGTTGAGCTACAATGAAGATCAAGATCAAGCTTGGGTAACTTAGTTTAGGATTTATATTATGTGTGTTAAGTACGTTAAGCTCAATATCATATACACACACATTTTATGATGTTTCCTTGTATATATATATAGTTATATATATATACATAAGTTTTGGTTTCTATGTATATATATAGTTATATACATACATGCATGGTTTTGGGTTTTTCATGTTTTGAATACTTTTGCAAAATAATGATATTTCACAATTGAGAAATGCAAATTGGAAAATTCTTTTTGTAACATGTTCAAAATATCATTTGCAAACATTTCTCAAAGTTTCATCAAGTTTGGAATTGATTTGTTATGTTTAATGGAATTTACAAAATCATGTTTTTCGTTTGTGCATGTTCGTGCATGTTTTACTTTTTGTAACATGTTCATTTACATGTTTATATACTTTTCCCAAAGTTTCATAATTTTTGGACTTCAGTTGTTATTTTTTAACATATTTTCAAAAGTCTCAAAAATAGCTTTAAAAACCAGTTTTTGAATATGTCAGTTTTCAGTCGACCGAACCGGTCGACGGAACCTGAGTTCATATGCTCACTGGGCGACAGAGAGTCTGTCGGTCGACCGGTCCGGTCGACTGATGAAATTTCCGGTCGACCGATGAAATTTCTGGTCGACCGACAGTAGCTTTTTCAGCTTCCAACGGCTAGTTTTCTTACCGTTGTTGGGGCTGTTTCTGTCTTTTTGCTTGGGGTTTTTGGCTGAGTTGTGAGAGGGTATAAATACCCCATTGCCTTCAACTTTCAAGCTAATCCAAGAGAGTTTTAAAAACAAGTTTAAAGAGTTTTGTTTAAGGGTTTAGTGTTTGTTTAAAAAGCTATTAAGCATTTACAAGAGTTTGAGTTTGTGAATTCAAATTTCACAAGAGCAAGTGGAGATCATCTTGGTGTTTGAGCATTCATTCTTCTCCCTCTCTCTTGTCATCTATAGAGAAGTTTCCTTAAACTCAATTCTAGCATTTTATAAGTTTGTTCTTAATTTCATAAGCTAGATTTCATATTGAGTTTAGTTTAAATTGTTTTATTGATACTCTTTGTTCACACACAACCTATTGAGCTTATTGTATTTACATTCATAGTATAATTTAGGATTGTGGGTTTGTGATATTGAGAGTGAGCTTAATTGAGTTCTCACCTTGTTAGAGAGAACAATCATTTGTTATATTGTGCTTATCGTAGGATTCACTTGTAATACACTTGTACACCGAGAGAAGTGTGTGGTGAGAGACGGGGTCGAATCCAAGAGGAGTGGCGTCGGTTGACGTGCCTAGGGAGAGGTTGTAACCGAGCACTTGAGGAGGAGGACACGGGCTAGGACCAACACTTAGTGTGTGAGGTGTGATTGCATAGTGATTGTATTGTGAGGTGTAAACTGTAGGCGTATAAAATTGCTTATAGGTCCCTTAGAACAGCTCGGCACAAACCGACGAACCATCGGGCGACATATCCAAACACGAGCGTCAGTCCACAACGCCGAAGCCAAGTGACACGCAACGAAGCGGATTAACGAGGCAACGAGGCTAACGAACCGCACGCAAACAATGGAATACATCCATTCGCATGCGGAATCAAGCTAACAGTTCGGTGAGTCAACGAGTCATCCAACCATAGAACGGATTTGAACTCAAACACCGAGGCGGATTTACTGCCAAATCAGGATTCAGATCAACAAATCAGAGTCCAAACCAATAGCGAAACCGAAAAACGTCGAAAACCAACATTTGGAGGACTCGGCCAAAACCGAGCCACCATTCGGTGCTCGGCGATCGTCAACGCCAAATAAGGCAAGAGTTTGAGAGGAACCGGATCTCAGATCTACGTAGTCATCCTCCGGATCAAACCTTGGCCTTTGATCCCGAGAACTAGGGCGATTATTTCCTTGGTGAATTAATCCCCCCCGGCTATTATTTCCTTTGCGAAATAATACCCGTCATACTGCGTAGATCCGACCGGATCTAGATCGCACGGTGGTCCACGGATAAACCCCGGCGCAGGCGAAGAACCCACCAAAGCGAGTGACCGCAAAGGGAGCTCGTGATTCGTTCGAGAGGAAAGTTGTAACCTTTTAATTTTTTTCTTTGATTTCGTTATAACCGAATCTTATAAAAAGACCGGATCTTTTATAATCAAAAAAGCAATTACTTGAGAAAGCAATGACATCAATGAAAGCAACTTTTACCGCGAACAATCTGGCGACCACAGTGGGAGCCGCCGATCTCGCTGCCAAGATCGGAGCGTCGCAGCCGCGGCAGCCGCGGATCTCAATCCCGGTCGAAGAGGAGGTCGAGTATGAATTCGACCAACAGAAGTTCGAGGAATATCTGTCATCCTCGTCCGGATCATCCTCCCCCCTCAAGTCCAAGAAGTTCTCCTCCAGGAGAAAGGTACGTTGGTACGAAGAAGTTGAAGCTACCAACGACGATCTTACCCCAATTGACGCCAAAGTTGCGTCGGGGGAAGCTCCACCAACCTCCAACCAGGGTAGGCCTGTTCCTGCCAATTCCTCCGTCACTAAGGGCGTAGTGACTCTCTCAAAGAGAGCCCGCCAAAGGCGACACCAACGCTTGGCCAAAGAATTTGCAAAGGCCATGGAGTCAACCGACGGAATCCGCTATAACGCGGATCTGAAGAACAGAAGAGGCAAACAGCCTCAACCACCGATGAATGACAGCTCCTCCAAGCCGCCAACGAATGAATGGGTCCGTGTCAAACGGAATTGTTCGACGCTTGAGGAGCGCATTCGCAAGCACCGCGCAATGTCAGCGCAAGCACGGGCTCAAGTCCAAGAGGCCCGAAGAAGACTGCAAAAGGAAGTGGCTAAAAAGCAGCCACCAACCCGCCAAGTTTGGAGGCCGAAGTCTGAAGCGGCGATTCAGGCTAAGGCACAATCATTGCAGCCTTCGAAGCAAGTTCAACCTCCGGCGAACCGATCGAAGTCACCGGTAATTCCACTAGCCTCTCCGGGAGATCCTGCAGAATCATCCCGAAGAAGGAGGTCAGTTTTGGAGCGCCTCGGTCCAATTCCCGATGAAAAAGGCAAAGCTCCAGTCCAGGAGCGTTTGGGCCCGATGAAGAAGCCCCGAACGACTCAACACGCTGGGGGTCGCCGTCACCTCCAACATGACAAGGAGCTCAAGGCAGCTGCGCGCACTAATTTGCGCATTGAAGTCCAGGAGCCCGCTAAGAACTCACGCCAAAAAAGGCATGTTTCGAGGCGTGTGACTCTTAAGAGCCCAAAGAAGGCAGTTCGTCCTCAGAAGGAAACATTATCATCTGATAGTGATAATTTTATACCTGAGAAATCGTGCCAACACACGATGGATTACTCCGACCTTCAAGCAGACGAGTTGTACTATCGTGGTGAGAGCACGGGGAAAACCAGAAAGAGGAGTCCCCGACGACCAGAAACTCAATGCCCCTGTTCCAAACTCATTCGGGCGGTATTGTCTGAGTGCAACTGCATCAAGACGGTCCCCGAAAGAGTTTCGGTTTTCGAAAGGCTTAGTGCCGAAACGCCAGAACCAAGACCTAGGCGTTTCTAACGAAGAAGAAGAGTAGTCGAAGATGGAGAATTTCCGAGGGTTACCACTAATATGACCAGCAAAGGGACGTCGACACAGGATAATCCCGAGTCGATTCCGGAAATACCCCGGCGGATGACCCGTCTGCAGTCCGGAGCCATCATACGAGGAACTTATGGTAGGGTTCGGACAAGATTACCGTCAGAAGATGAAGAATCGGATTCATGTTCTGCTGTCGCATCGGATAACATAGTATCCAGCGAAGGATAACCCCGCGAATCATTTATGATAAATGCGGAACAAGTGGCCAAGATGCTCGAAGAAGCCATGGCTAAACAACAGGAGAGCTTCAGGTTCGAAATGCAGATGGCCAGGCAGAGCATGAGAGAAATGCATGACCAGCAGATCCGAGCGCTGACAAACCAGCAAGGCGAACCAAGTCGTCGTAACCAGGTCAACCTAGAAGATGAGGACACAGGTGCGAATAACGCCAATAATCCTCCCGTCAATGCAGGGGGTGGTAACGACAATGCTGATGAAGACTCAAGTGAAAGCTTGAAGATTAAAAACCTCGAGAGCAAAATCAATACGTTGATTTTCGCTCAAGAGATGAAAAAGACGAGCATTCCTTGTCCATACCCCCATGAATGGGAATTAATCCTGTATCCGACGAAATTCAATCTAATTAACTTCACGCCGTTTGATGGGAAGGGTTCACCTGGGGGTTATCTCTGGTAATGAGCCTCTGATGGTGCGGTCCTTCGTTGGCACTCTTCGCGGAGCCGCCTTCGACTGGTATCATCGCCTCAAGCCAGGAAGCGTGAATAGCTGGGACGACATGGAGACTAAGTTCCTCACTAACTTCTTCGATGACGACACAGAGATATCCATCGGGTCGATGCTCGACGAGAAACAAAAGGACAGGGAATTGGTTGACACCTTCGTAAAAAGGTTCCGAAACAAGGCGATGAACTGTCGGGATCCGATCACTGAGGAGTTTATTCTCCAGACTTGCCACAACAACCTCGCATTGGACGTGTTGGAGGCAATGAGAACGGCACCGTCTAACACTTGGAAAGACTTGAAGGTGCGCGATGAACAAGCCGAACGCTTTCTCCGAAGGAAGAAGGCCGAGAGGAACCTACCGACGGCTAATCCTATGAACTCAAACTTCGCCTCTCGTGGTAAGGGCAAAGCACGTGCAGCTACTGGTGGTGCTAATCAAACGTCACAACAGCAATCCCGAAGGCAGCAAAAGACTTCGGACCCGAGACTCCAAAAAGAGTATTCCTTCAAGGACGAAGACGTTCCAGCCATCTTCGAATCCCTCCTTGAAAACAACAAGATCAAGCTACCACCTATCACAAATCAGGAGGAAGCTGACAATACTGCGGATCCGAAGTACTGTGCATACCACAGGAGGGTCCTTCATCCCACCAAGGATTGCTTTGCTCTCAAGAATAGCATCCAAACCTTGGTCGAAGCCGGCGTCATAACACTGAGATAAGCCAAATGAAAACGGCAACACTCCGAAGAGTATACGAGTATAAACTGCTTCTCAATCCTCCAACGGGTGCATGAGGTTAAACTGCTTCCTTACATACTCCAACAGGTATATGAGTCTAAACTGTTTCCTTTCTTTCACGGGAAGTTCCTGGAGAATACCATGCCTGATATTCTTAAGGATAACCTGGACACCTAACTGAGTACAATACCAGGCCCAGTTTTGCAAAGAAAGCTGGGGGTGGATAATTCATGTAACGGGAAGTTCCCCAAAAAAATCCATATAGTGTATTCTTAGGGATAATCTGGTCACCACAGCAAGGTGATGAATAAGAAACTCCCATTCAAATTCTCACCGCGTTTGTGCACTCAACACTCTCATTGTCAGAGTCTGGACATAATATTCGGAATTGGTCAAACCTTTCTACAGTTAGGACCAAAACAATAACCCCCTCTCGATTCCCCCAATGAACGAGAGGTCCACAAATCGAGCGATCAAACCTTCCTACAGTTAGGATCGTCTCAAACCTCCCAATTGGTCAAACCTTCTTATAGTTAGGACCACAGTCAAAATCCCCTCTCGATTCCTCCAATGAACGAGAGGTCCACTTTCAAATCGAGTGATCAAACCTTCCTATAGTTAGGGTCATCTCAAACTACTGCTTGGTCAAACCTTCCTACAGTTAGGACCAAAACCACAATTCACTCTCGATAAACGAGAAATTCATCTTTAGTTCGGTAATCAAACCTTCCGACAGTTTGGGTTATCTGAATCTTTTCGATTCTCGGAGTGGAGATCCCACTTTTAGTTTCACCTTTCCGGATTCTAGGGGTGGAGATCCCACCTCGAGTCTCCTTTCCAGCTGAAGATAGAATATAAAATTCTTCTTCAGTGTCGGGAGATAGAATATAAAATTCTTCCTCTCCCATTTCGGGTTCGTCTTTGTCCCAAGAGAAGACACCACCTTTTTCAACTCCCAAAATCTGTACCTCACAGGTACGGGGAATTTTATCCCGAATCCTAAGTAGGGATAAGTCTGCGCCTAACACGCACTGCCGGTCTAGTCTTTCTCCGAAGAAAAAGACACAAGAGTTCGGTTCTGGGGTATTCTATCCTGAAACCTAAGCAGGGATAAGTCTGCGCCTAACCCGCGCTGCCGGTTAGTTCTTAACCGTTAAAAAGAACACACGTTCACATATTCAACATTGTGGCAGGTTGTTATTAATAACACCAAAATCCATGCCTTACACGCGTGCGGAATTTCATCCTGAATCCTAAGAAAGGATATGCCGACGCCTAATACACGTCGTCGGTTTAGTCTTTTTTCGTAGAAGAAGACACCAGAGTTCGATTCTGGGGTATTTATTCCGAAACCTAAGTAGGGATAAGTCAGCATCTAACACACGTTGTCGGGTAGCCTATTCTCGTGACAATGGAGAAGTCTACGTATTCGAAGTCGTAGCGCCAAGTCTAAGAGAATTCACTCTCTTAGCACAACGTTACATGCGGAACAGATTTAGACAATCCGCATGCTAGCCCGACTCAAACGGTAGTCGGTAAAGGCTAATCAAATTCGTTGAAGGCTGGGGGTTAGCCAAAAAACCCCAAAGTCAGCGCCTAACACGCGTCGCCGGTTTAGTCTTTTACCAATTGAAAAAGACACCAGAGTTCGATTCTGGGGTATCTCATCCCGAAGCCTAAGTAGGGATAAGTCAACGTCTAAAACACGTTGCCGGGTAGCCTATTCCCGTAACAATGGCGAAGCCTATGTATTCAACATCATAGCACAAAGTCTAAGAGAATTCACTCTCTTAGCACAACGTTACATGCGGAACGGATTTGACAATCCGCATGCTAGCCCGACTCAAACGGTAGTCGGTAAAGGCTAATCAAACCCGTTGAAGGCTGGGGGTTAGCCAAAAAATCCTAAAGTCAACACCTAACACGTGTCGCCGGTAGCCTATTCCCGTAACAATGGCGAAGTCTATGTATTCGACATCATAGCACGAAGTCTAAGGGAGTTCATTCCCTTAGCACAACGTTACATGCGGAACGGATTCCGACAATCCGCATGCTAGCCCGACTCAAACGGTAGTCGGTAAAGGCTCATCAAACCCGTTGATGGCTGAGGGTTTGCCAAAAATCCTATAAATACGAGAGTCACTGACGCATCAGCTCCATTAGTTGGTCTCGTGACTTGAGCATCGTATGACGTTCAAAACCCTAAGGTCAACGCCGGACAACGCGTAACCCTAGGTCAACGCCAGTCAAGGCGTTGCAATCAAAAAGTCAACGTACGACGTTCAAAACCCTAGGGTCAATACGTAACCCTAGGTCAACGCCTATCAATGCGTTGCAATGAAAGAATCAATACTCCGAAAAGTATACGAGTGCAATGAAAGAATCAATACTCCGAAAAGTATACGAGTATAAACTGCTTCTTAGTACTCCAATAAGGTATACGAGTATAAACTGCTTCTTAGTACTCCAATAAGGTATACGAGTATAAACTATTCCCTATATTTTTGGTTGAGAAGTTCCTGGAGAATATTGTTTCCTAAAAATATCCTTAAGGATAACTCAACAACACCACGTCGGACAACGCGTCGCAAATAAAGACTCAACGCCAACATTCGAGGGTCAGTTCTATGTTGAACCAACAAACACGAGCTAAAGATTAGAAAATTAGGAACCGACTTCAAATTCGAAATTCCGACAACGGTCAGACAATAAATGCAGCACCGGAAACCTTACAGACATTCGACAAAGCACCGAATAGCCTGAAGGATTGAAGGAATCAAGAACAGAAGCCATTCCAAAGTCCCGTTACACCGACTGAAGGTTGGGACAATCATATCCAAAGTATTCCAGACTCTTCTATAAAAGAACGAGACTGAAATACTTTGGAGGGGGTATCTGTAGGCATATAAAATTGCTTATAGGTCCCTTAGCTCAGCTCGACACAAACCGATGAACCAACGAGGCGACGAGATCGACAAATCGCACGCGAACAACGGAATGAATCCACCCGCGTGCAGAATCAAGCTAATGAGTTGAGGAATCAACGAGTCATCCAACCGAGAGCGGACAATGGAATACATCCATTCGCATGCGGAATCAAGCTAACAGTTCGGTGAGTCAACGAGTCATCCAACCATAGAACGGATTTGAACTCAAACACCGAGGCGGATTTACTGCCATATTGGGATTCGGACTGTCAAATCAGAGTCTGGATCAACAACGAAGCGCAAAACCGGACAACGGATACAACACCTGGGGGACTCAGCCAAAACCGAGCCACCTCTAGGTGGCTCGGTGGCCGAGCCACCTCTAGGTGGCCGGCCCAGATCTGTGCATTTTTGAGAGGTTGGAATTTTGGACGGCGAAGCTCTGCTGGATTGAAGACTCAAAACTTAAAAAAGATTAAAGCTTTGGAACTTTGAAGACTTGGGGAGATCAGATCTGGTTCGTGGCGATCATCCACGCCAAATAAGGCAGGAGTTCGAGAGAGATCAGATCTGAGATCTACGCAGTTTCCCTCCGGATCAAAGCTTGGCCTTTGATCCAGAGAACTAAAAGGCTATTATTTCCTTGGCGAAATAGTACCCTCGGCTGTTATTTCCTTTGTGAAATAACACCCGTCATACTGCGTAGATCCGACCAGATCTAGATCGCGCGGTGGTCCACGGATAAACCCCGGCGCAGGTGAAGAACCCACCAAAGCGAGTGACCGCAAAACAGGAGCTCGTGAAGGCAAAGAACCCACACAAGCGAGTGACCGCAAAACAGGAGCTCGCGATTCGTTCGACAAAAGAGAAAAATTGTAATTTTTATTTTATTTTCTTTTGATTTTATTGTAATTGGATCTTATAAAAAGACCGGATCTTTGTAACCGATAAACTGTTAACAAAGAAAACAATGGAATCAATGAAGAACACAATTTTTCCCGCGAACATAAACGTTGTTCGGGTGAACGTAGAAAATCCGGTTGTGATAGTGGAGATCTCCTCGAGGTGAGGAGCGGAGACGTAGGTCAAGTGGTTGACCGAACTCCGTAATCATATCATTTGTTTGTGGTTGCATTGGCGCACTCATCTTTATGCTTATATCCTATATCGCCTTTGTATATTGCATGTTGTTTGTATTACCCACTATCTAGTTTAGATTGTTTATTTTACCCTTGTGTTAGATTCATATCCTTGCATATAACTCATAGCATATCTCATTGCTAGGTTATATCCCTTGTTCATATTGCTTATCCTAGCTCACATATATTATTGTATTTCATACTTGCTAGGATAACTTGTTAATTAATTTTAATTAGCATAAAATCGGATTAGATTAGTATAAGACCCTAATCACCCCCCCTCTAGGGTCTAACACATCGATGTGCTTCATTCTGACATGATAAACTGGATTCTCGGCAAGGTGTATAGCGCTCTGGATATCACAATAAAGAACTTCTCTACCTTGCTTCAGATCAACTCTTCCAAACATCCAGCCAACCAAATCATCTCCTTGCTTGCTTCAGTCACCGAGACATACTCAGCCTCGGTTGTAGATACACTACCGAAAAATGGGTCTATGGGGACGGTTTATAACCATCCCGCTAGACAATAAAACTATCCTCATTGGCCTACAGGGATGGTTACTCATCCGATACATTTGCCGCCGTAGTGCTTGGTCTAACGTGACAATTCATGATCCAAGTAGCGCGGTTCTTGAACTGTTCCCGTTTATAACATTTGGGGATGATTTACCTATGGGGACGGTTCATATTTTTGCAGATGGTAACAGTTATTTAGCAATGGGAACGGTTATATTTTTAAGCTATTGTGACGCTTACGCACCAAGAGGGACAGTTTCGAGTTTGATCTAAGAGGATGGTTTTGTTGTCTATGGGAATGGTTTTGTTTGTGATCTATGGTTTATATCAAAGGAGACGGTTAGCAATGGGGACAGTTTTTAGCAATGGGGACGGTTTTCAGATGTAAAGATATGAGAACAGTTATATATAGCAAAGGGGACGGTTTTTAATTTTTACTGATCAAAGCAAATCATCCAGATATCACACATTAGTCCATCACATACAAAGAAACAATAGTCCAAGTTTTACACACAAACTAACCAAACTTTAGTCTTAATATAATGAACAATTCATTACAACGAAGAACAATATTACAGCATTAGGATTGAGATTCATCACAAGTTTTTACTTTTGTTCAAATCACATATCACAATTCCTCCATGATTAAAACAAAGAGCTACTGCTTAATCAAAAGATCAAAATGTCTCTATTAAGACGATTAAGTTCTAAATCTTCACAACAAATAAATCCCACAAAGAGCGATAAGCATGGATCTTCAGATGTTTTCCTGCATACATTAAGATAAAAAGATAAGCATATACATATAATAAAATCAATTACATAATCAATTACATTACATATACATATATGATACTGAATTTTCCAGTATTCTCGAACAATTATCACTTTTTCCAGTTTCAGTTTTTTGGTACTTTAAACAACCTCCACAAGTATTAATTATCCAATTCCAACCAACTTTGCTAACTGGATATGTAGGACACAAGCAATTAAATACTATGCATTGCCTGACTCACGCAACGCATAGGCAGTCCACTTCACATACCACGTGTTTTGCTACTCGAGTAGTGAAGGATAAAGGAGTAACTATAAACATCAAAAAAGATAAGGAAAAAACAAGATGATATAAGAAAGTTTATCTGGTGAATAGATACATACCATTCATGATAGCATTTCATGCTCATAGCATGGCTGTAGTTGGGTAGTACAACCATGTTGTTCATTTCCATACAGATCCCACATGCTTCTTCACTTTCATCATCTATATCGGATAATAGCCTCATATCATCATCTTCTCTCCTTCTGTATCATACACACTGCTTTTTGTTTTTTATCCTCCATATCAGTTATCCCCTTGTGCAGTTGCATCAGAGAGGGAAAAATTACAGTTGACATTAACATTATAATCAATAATGTGAATTTAAGAATTTAAAAATTAAATTAAGTTCTTAGATGAATGCAAGCCAAGTAATTTACCATAAAACTCCTTGATACTTGCTTTTCTGTCATAGATTGACATAGTCGTTCTTCCGTTGACATAAACCTACAAATGAAAAGTTCTCAGCCTGCAATACATTAGGTATCTGGTGCTCAATACAAAAGAGGACAAATCCTCAGGTTAGGAAGATATCAACCTTATACATTAAGATCCTCATCAAACCAAGAGCCCCTGCAAATCTACAGTCTGTCCACTAGACCAGAAAAAGAACGATTTGGGCAGCTGGGGTATATGATACACGCATCTGAAGACAAGCACCATCATATTCCCACGGAAAATCCGAAGCCCTGCACATCAAAATTAAGGGTTGGCAACAGTGAAACACTTCACACTACCAACAAAAACCAATCTCATTTCTCTACAATACAAATTGTTCATCCAGACCAACAATATCGACAATTTTACAGCACGCAACAAACAATATCTACAATTTTCTAGTTTTAACACTCTCTTTAAAGCTTTAGGGTTTTCCTATACTTATAAAAATTAAATGAAAAATGTTGCTTCTGTTTCCTACTCCTAAGGACCTCATCCCCTATACAGCACAAACCTGATATATTCTATTTAACTATTGCAAATAAAACAATGCACGTCAGTACATAACCTCAAACAATGAATCACATGTATATAGTAAAACAAATCTTTTTACCTATTAATGTTAGCAACCAAGGGAGTGGCGTAAATGCTTGAGCTAATCTCACTCTGCCATTTCAATTCCAGATGCCTCGGGCATTTGGAGTTCAGCAAGGAATCCTCGTCTCTGCAATCAGAAAGTGATGTGATGAAACTATCAATCATTACATCTTACTAGACAGCTCTTTGCAGATTAATTAAGTCCTAGCCCAAACACATGCTAATGTTAAGACTTAAGATCAACCCCTCAGATAGGAACAAAAGCACACAAATCTTAAATTAGATGCCTTGCCCTTTATGGGTTTTACTTGTAATAATATTGTGAAGAAGAGCACTAAAATAAAAAAGATTCAATTTTGCCTGTCCTAACATGAAACTAGAGTGAATGTTGACAAATTTCAAGAAGCAGCTCGGAATTTCTTAAACATAACCCCCCAAAATTAACTAAATTGACAGGTTCAAGGTTCCATGCCCAAACTTAATCATGACAACACTTCAATCAGCATCCCCTTCATCATATTGTGATCCCATCAAGTTTGGAACGGAGAAAGAAATCTAAATCAGGGGCAAAAGGAGAAATCAAACTTATAAGTTGGGATAACAGAGCAAATCATCACTAGCTTCGCGTTCTCGAAACTTGTTTTTCTTCTTCGTCTCTTCCTGTTTAGAATCTGAGGCGCCATGGATCGGAATAAAGGAGGAAGAGATAACTAAGAAGGAGACGAGAAGGCCGGTGAGCGGCCTCATTAGGGGGGAGAGAGAGGGGGACGAAAAAACACTATATAGGGTTTTCTACTACAAGCAAATAGATCACGACAATGAGGAGTTGTTTCAGGCTACGATCGGAGAAGAATTAAAAATAATGATTTTAGTAAGAGGGGGGAAAACAAAAAAAATATGGGGAGAACGGAGCGTTACCTCCTTCTTCTTCTTCTTCCTCTTCTTGGCGCCACCGCGGAGATGGAGGACGAGGTGGAGCGTCGACTCCTTCTGGATGTTGCAATCGGCCAGGTTTCCATATTTAACATCTACACAAAAACATATAAAAGCAATGATTAAATAGTGAAAAGCATAATTTAGATAAAAGATATTTATAGTAATTTAATCCTATATATAAAATCTATGTCCTAAATGTTTTAAAGATGCTGAGCTATAATTCCTGTTCTTGTATTATTTCAAGAACTGAAAAGGGAAGTAAAATAAAAAAAGGAAATGACTATAACGCATTTAAAAGACTTTGCAGCTTGCTTGGATAACTCAAACAAACAGTGAGCTCAATGCATCAGTGATAAGCTTTTTGCACAATTAGCATTTGGATGTTGAAAATCCAAACACTTTATAATGCTAACCTACCCATTATTGAGTTTCATTAGAACTTAATATTCAAAAACTAACCAAATTACCCAAAACCATTGACTATAAGATCAAAACTCTTCATATATATAGGATAGAAAACTCAGAGCATTTTTGTAACCTTATGTCATTCGCTCAAGAATAAAGAATGTTACAATGAAGCAACACTAGCGAAGCTAATTCAAAGCACAAAGAAGCAGTCTTTTATCATCTCAGCAACTAAATCAACTAACAAGATTCATGAATTCTAGCAATTAGAAGAGAACTTCTACGAAATCTAAAAAGAAGACAACACCAACAATACAGAGCTCACCCTTTCTGTGCCTCTTATTCCTAACCGACTTCTCTGGTGATTTAGTGCAAGCATTGCTCTCCTAAACAAGCAAAAACCTCCCCCAAAGATCATATTTTTATCAAACAATCACTCAAATTACCAAAATCTCAACGCAAAAACCAGCCAATCTCACCTTATTGAACTCAAATCCATTCGACATTTCTGGCGTTATATAATCCGGAGTACTGCACCAACAAAATCCCCAAAAATCAACAAAAAACCCCCACAAAAAACAAGAAATCGAGCACAAATTTTGACCTACCAAAAGATATCCTAGCTGAGGATGCAAAGGTCCTCGGGCTCAGCTGCGGTTTTGCCCCATCGAGGTTAGGGTTTAGATCCAATCTAGGGTTAGGGTTCCGTCGAGGGGGTAGGAGATTAGGGTCGGGGTTGAAGGAGAAGAGGGAGGAGAGGATGAAGATGGTGAAGACATCAAGGAGGAAAACGAGGGTGAGAAGGTTGGCGGGCGAACGTGACTGAAGAGGAGGCTGCGGTTTTGCTCTGTTGAGAAGAGGTGAGGTCACAGAGGAAAGAGGAGATCGTCGAGGAGAGGTGTTTGATTTCTTTTTTTTGATCGGGTGAAGAGGGGTTATACGAAAGAAAAATAGAATTGTTTTTTTGTTAAAGATTGGTCTCATAATAAAACCGTCTCGTTAGCTCACTACAAGATTTTTTTTAAGTCTAATTCAAGCCCAACGTTTTATTTTAAAGTGTTGTCTTAGATTCTATTGTGATGATTGGAACCGTTTCATGACCGTTCCCTTAGGAGGCAAAGGGGACGGTTTTAAACCGTTCCCAAATAACCGTCCCTGTATACATATTTTGTGGTAGTGATAAAGTTATAATCTTATGCAGATGTGAGACCCAGCTCACTGCTGTCGACGTTAAAATATAAACATACCCCGTGATGCTCCACCTCGTATCATGATCACCGGTGAAGTTCGCATCCATGTATCCCTGCAGCACCAATTCCTTACTCCTAAAACATAGTGGTTTGTTCGTTGTCCCTCTTAGGTACCGCAATATCCAATTCACGGCCTTCAAATATTGCTTCCCTGGATTGCTTGCAAACCTGCTCATAACTCTCACTAGATGGGCAATGTCTGGCCTCGTGCAAACCATCGCGTACATAAGACTCCTAATGGACGAATAATATGGCACCATGCTCATATGCTCTCTTTCTGTATCTGTCTTAGGCGATTGCTCCTCAGATAACTTAAAATGGCTTCCAAGGGGTGTGCTAACAACCTTAGCATTCTGCATATTGAACCTCTGAAGTGCCTTCTCGATATATTCAGCTTGGCTTAACCTCAATGTCCCTTCAGCTTCATCCCTACTGATTCGCATCCCTCGAATTTGCTTCGCTGTACCCAGATCCTTCATTGCAAACTCCTTTGCTAGCTGCTTCTTCAAACTATTTATCTCCTCTAAACACGGTCCTGCTACTAACATGTCATCAACATATAATAACAATATAATAAAACTGGACTCAAACCTTTTGAAATAGCAGCAATGATCCGAATTGCATCTTGCATAGCCATTATTCTGCATAAAGTTATCAAACTTCTTGTATCACTGTCTCGGAGCCTGTTTCAAACCATATAAGTTTTTCTTGAGCTTGCACACTATCTCTTCCTTTCCTTCTTCAATGAAGCCAACAAGCTGCTCCATGTAGATTTTTTTCATCCAAGTCACCATGAAGAAAGATAGTCTTCACATCTAACTGCTCAAGGAAGAGGTCTTCTGTAGCTACCAAGCTCAACACCACTCTGATGGTTGTGATCTTTATAAAAAGGGAAAATATCTCTGTGTAGTCAACTCCTTCCCACTGCTGGAACCCCTTTACAACTAATCTGGCCTTATACCTCTTGCTTCCATCACTCTCTTGCTTGACTTGGTAGACCCATTTATTATGCAAGGCTTTCTTCTGTGCAGGTAGCTGGGCTAACTCCCATGTCTCGTTAGTGAGTAGAGAATCCATCTCCTCCTGCATCGTATGCTCCTACTGCTGAGATTCACTCACTTGTATAGCCTCCTTGTAGCATTCCGGTTTACCGCTATCGGTCAACAATAAGTAATCAAGAGATAAAAGATATCTAGGATTCGGTTTGGGTACCCTGGATGACCTCCTAAGTTCCACGCCCTAGGTAGTTGCTTCTGCACCCGGAGCCTCCTCTGTTCTTTGGTCAGAACAAACATCATCACCCCTATCTATAAGTTCCTCTAAATCTATGTACTCGGATCCACCTGCATCCGAAGTGTTTCTCCCACTGCTTTGGCTATCCTTGACAATTTCCCTGTCCTTGTACATCACCTCCTCATTGAATATGACGTCTCGGCTCCTGATGATCTTCTTGTTCTTCTCATCCCAAAGACGATACCCGAACTCATCAATACCGTATCCAATGAATGTACACTTTTATGATATAGCTTCTAGCTTGTCCCTGACATGGTCACTAATGTGAACATAAGCCACACAGCCAAATACCCGCAAGTATGAGAGATTGACCTTCTTGCCACTCCAAACCTCCTCTGGAATCCCAAAATCCAATGGAACTGATGGCTTATGATTAATAAGGTAAGCCGCCGTATGCACCGTATCCGTCCAAAATGTTTTAAGTAGACCTACATGCAATCGCATGCTCCTGGCACGCTCCGTCAAGGTTCTGTTCATCCTCTCTGCAATGTTGTTCTGCTGCGGCATCCCTGGAGTAGTCCTCTCTAAGCGAATACCATTCGTAGCATAGAACCTCTTGAACTCCTCCAGCTGCTCATATTCCCCATCATTGTCTGATCTCAGACACTTCACCTTCAGATCTGTCTTATTTTCCACCATGGTCTTCCACTTCTTGAAGACTTCGAACACCTCTGACTTGTGCTTCATGAAGTAAACCCACACCTTTCTCGAGTGATCGTCGATAAAGATGACATAGTATCTCAAACCGCCAAAAGAAGACATACTAGCTGGACCTCATACATCTGTATGAATCAACACTAGCTTCTGATCCTTAGGTGGCCTTCCATCCTTCTGGAAACTAACCCTCTTCTGCTTCCCAAAGATGCAGTTTTCACAAACCCCGACTTCCACGGAATCGATCCAGGTTAGCTTTTCCTATGAATGTAGAATTTTCATTCCCTTCTTGCTCATGTGTTTCAACTTGTTGTGCCACAGATCCGTACTCTCTTTGCCATCTGCAATTGCGAGGGTGTCACTCGCATGTGAGGTGAGGTAGAGTGTTCCTGTTTTGTTGCCTCGGGCAATAACCATTGTACCATTGGAGATCCTCCATGAATCCCCAGTGAATGTCGAAACGTAGTCTTCTGCTCTAAGTTTTCCTACCGAAATAAGATTTCTCTTAAACTTCGATACGTGTCTCACGTTCTTTATGTTCCACTTAGAGCACTTCATCTAAATCTGCACGTCGCCCTTTCCAACAATATTATAGGGTTCATTGTCCCCCAAATACACTTTTCCAAAGTCCACTGCTAAATAATTCTAAAGAATCTTCTTACTAGCAGTGGCGTGGAAAGAGGCTCCTGAGTCGATGACCCACGAATCCGAATCCCTGTCCATAGCAAGGATCAAAGCATCCTGCACGATATGAGCCTCCTGCTCACCTGCATCCTTTTTTGAACTTTTGCAGACTGAAGACATATGGCCCTCCTGGTCACAGTTCCAATACTTTTCTTTGATAGGCCTAACCTTCGAGTTCGACCTCTTCTTCACTGATTTCGACCGATTCCTGTTCTAGTTTCATTTCTTTTGACTTCTCTACCTCGAAACTTAGAGCTGGATCTGAACCTTCTGATTTTAACGATTTTCTTCTAAACTCCTCGGATAAAATTATGCTAACAACCTCACTCAGCTTTAACTTCTCTTTCCTACCGAGATGCTGATTGCCGTCACACAACCTGATCTAACTACTCTGGCAACTATAGAATCAATAGGGCTTGCACTTCGTCATCAAACATAATGTCCACAAAGATAAGTTGATCAACAATCGTGTTGAACTCGCTGAGGTGCATCGTGAAGGACCGTCCTTCTGCCATCTTGAGGTTGAAAAGAGTTTTGACGAGATACACCTTATTTGCTACAGACGGTTGCTCGTACATCTTTGCGAGCGCTTCCATAAGCCCTACCATCGTCTTCTCCTTCAATATGTTGTGTGCGAATATCTTGGTGAGCGACAACCGGATTTGCCCTAGAGCCTTCCTATCCAGTATCTCCCAATCATCGTCTGACTCCTCTTTCTTCTATCCCTTATCCTTGCCCATCAACAGGCGATAGAAGTCCTTCTGGTACAGATAGTTCTCCATCTGTGATTTCTAGTAGGCGAAGTCTGAACTATCAAACTTCTCGATCTTAGATTTGATTTCCTCTGCCATGGCTCTTTCTCACAAATTTGCTGAATGAAGCTCTGATACCAGTTGTTGGGGATTCGAAAGAATCAAATCGAATCCGTACCCTTCCGGATCTTGTGTTTAAGAGTTGAGCAAGGAAGAAATTCACCACAAATCAAAGATAAAAACTTGTAGGAAAGTAAACAAGAAAGAACACACCATATTTAACGAGGTTCAACAACATGCCTACGTCCTCGGGAGCCACACCACACAATTCTTTAATTAATTGAAGAAGATTACAATGCTTGTAATTGGCCTCTCTCTCTCTCTCTAACATTTCTAATCTCAAAGAGCCCTCAAAACCCTCTTTTTTGTGTTCTTTTTCTCTTCTAAACCCTAAAGGGATGTGTTTCTAGTTATAACAAAATATAATCCCAAACAGATTATTATTCTAAAATGAGTCTGTCATACCCTGATGTGACACACACCACACCCATGATAAACATGGTAGATTCTGCCATACCAGTGTGTGGCAGACACCACACCCATGGCAAACAGGACAGATTCTGCCATACCCTGCCACATGGATGTGGCAGACACCACACCAGGATGTGGTGGAGTCTGTCTTGCTTATTTTTCATGTGTTTGTTGATTTTGATTCTAGGTTTGGGTCTTCACTCTCAAGACCAGCATAAGTGACTAGCTTGCTTGAGTTGTAGGAGAATGAAGATTCTTTCTTGAAATAATGAATATGTTATGGTGAGTTTGCTTCATTGAACAAGTGAGAAATGCCAATAAAAGATCATTTATTGAATACTAGTATAATGCACGTGCTTTTCACGTGAACGTAAATATTTTAAGTTTTAAATTTTTTATTGAATAGTTAAACTATGTGTTAATAAATAAAATTTTACAACAAGATTGCTTAAAAAGAAATATATAAATTAATTATTATTGTGTAGTTATTGTAATTAAATATTTTTCTTATTGTGATTCACCAAGTGGTAACCCTTATTTTTAATAAGTGTCTACATCTAATATTATTCTTGAATAATGCCAATTTTGTAAGTTCTCTTAAATATGTCTCTTCAACTTAAAAGTTATTAACTTAATTCTAAGTTAAGTAAGCTGCATTAATCTTGCTTGCTTTTTCCTGATGTTTTCTATATAGTTAGACTTAATACCTACAACATATTGCAGTAGTTACTTCTCATTATAATTATTTAATAGGGTAAATAAAAATAAACCCTTATGAAATTTTAGCCCCTACGAACTTTCAAAATCACACAAAAGCCTAATGACTTTCCTGTTTCAAAGAAAACACTCAATAACTTTCTAAATTTTGTAAATAACCCCTATCAATTAGAACCAAAAAATTAGTGTAAAAAGCATTTTGAAATTTATTGGAGGTCTAGTGTAATTTATCTAAAAGATATTGGTGGCTTTCTACAAACGTTATTTCGGGTTTAGTATGATTTTGAAAGTTTATAGGGTCTATTTACTACAAAATGCTAAACATTTGAGGGGGTTTACTATAACTTACCTTATTTAATATTATAATTCTTAGTTCAAGTAACATTATTAAAATAATTATACTATCTTTATACTATAAATATTTATCTAATTTATTTTTTAATTATGCACTTGAATAATTTTGTACTATAAATATTTTATAAATTTATATCATACTATCATTAACAATTAACAATACTATTATTAATATCAAATAATTTTTTTAAAGGTTAGTTTTCAATCATTACCAAATATAGATTATCTAGGATCATGTAATAATCTTTGAACAAATACTCAAAAAATAATATTAAATTATTTATTCAATTTATATAGTAATATAATACTAGATAAAATGTGTAATTCATAATTTATGTGATATTATAAAAATAATTACACTATTTATGCAATTAAATATTTATTATATTCATTTTATTGATCATTGAATTATAGTATAATTCTTAATTAATAGTATTTAGTAATATATTATTTTTTTATACTATTATCTTAATTTATTTATTATAATTTATAAATAATTATTACAATAATTTAATTTAATTGGTTACTACTAATAATTTTGTATACTTGTTTTATAAATTATTTTATTATATTATTTTTAAATAATTAATAGTCATAACATTATTGATAATTATAGTTATTTAGGAAGGTGAGGAGGTTCTTAATTAATGAGAAGTTATCTTTATTTAATGATTGATTAATTAGAGATAATGACATTTATCAAAATTTAAGAGGGTAAAAAAAATTAAAAGTTTTAACCCGCAATCTTCTTTTTATAGTAGTAAGTATAGAATATATTATTAGGCTATGACAACACGAGATTGAAGAATCAAGTGCTTAAAGGCTAAAATAAGTCTTGGTTTTCATCCCATCAGAATTTCTGAGGGTCCTGTGCCAGATCAGGCCATAAGAGACGAGGAACCACTGGCCAAGGGGAATCATACCCCTGAAACTGATGATCCTGCGGTAAAAGGAAGGAAGAAAAAGTCATATGGGAAATCAAGCAAGTTACTTGTTGCTCCAGAGACTGATTAATCTTAGGACCAGAACCCTTCATTAGAGGAGCGTTGGCTCAATCGGGTGGATTCGCCTTACGGGTAAGATTAGAGGTAGATATCCTTTAGGGAAATTTGCTTCTAGCCCCCAAAATAACTTCATCTATTCTTCCCTCCCCCAAGACTTTTTCAAAGCTCTCATCCCCAAAATGCAATTGCCTTTAGCCCCCAAACCCAGTTCCCAAGTGAACGGGTTAAAAAAAAAATCCCAAAATGCCTTTTGGTTTATCCACCTCCCACAACTCAAAACACCTCTCTTTGTCGAACATGCCATCTTCTCTCATATGTCCAACTGAACCAAGTATCCCCAAAATCCTAACCCTAACCCTAAATCAACCCACCTTAGAGCAAAAATCTAAGATCTTCTTTTGTAATCTTGTCATCTTACACCCTGATCTTCATCATGGCCGAGCAGCTCCCAAAGAAGTCGCTCGTGCAGCCCCTACAGATTTCATTAGCGACAAGGATGGATCACAGTACGTCATTGCAAGAATACCTTCCAGCACAGAGTTGAATGAAGCTGGCACATCAATTGCCCATGTTCTAGAGGACATCACAGCTAGCCATCCTCTTTCCACAAGTCCAGTTCAACCCACAAAGCCAGTCCAATGCACATATCTCAAGGGAAGCACTGATAACACCTCGAGAGTGCTCCTGGACCTAAAAGAGGTGAATTTACTGTATAGTTGTGAAGGTTATAGTTAAGTTGTGAAGATTAGCTTTTAGTCTTCAATGACATTCATTAATTGTTAAGGTTCTGCATTAGTTGTTAAGGTTATCAATCTGTTGTCAAGGTTACTGTTAACTTGGCTTGTTAGTTGTGAATGCTATGAATCTGCTGTAAAGGTTACTGTTGACGTTTGGCTGTTAGTTGGTAAGGTTAATGTTGACATGTGGCTTTTAGGGTTATATTTTTATTGTTAAGGTTATTGATTGATTGTTAAGCTTATTGAATGGTTGTTAAGCTTATGAATTTGTTGTTAATGTTACAACTTCTTTTTGATGTTTACAGTATAATTATTAAGGTTACAAATTATTTTCAAACTAATTATGTCTTGTTGTTTTGATTTGCAGACAAAAGCATGTATCAGAGTTGTAGTCTACATCAAGCTTCATTGCTTATTATGAATTCATGCATTCTTTAGTACAACATATGGGCCAAAGGTATTACGATGCTTATGAAGATAGTGTATTCAAGCATTACGTTCATTTGGGACCTCCTGGTCTTGATTTTCCCACATTCGAGCACGTACTTAGATAGTGGGACGAGCGTAAGAAGAAATTTATCTTCACTTATTTGATAACTGGAGAGGACATACAATGCTCATTCAACCTTGATTGGGTTATGAGTCATACATGGTTCTTCAATGAGGGGGATTTTGTTGGCCCAACGGAGAACGAAGAAATTGAATTTGGTTGAGGTTTTTTCCAAAACTAAGGGGGATAGCAGTAGGGCTCCTCCAGCACCCACTAGACACCATGTTGAGAATCTATTTATGAGTCTTATCCAATCAAATGGCCGTGAAAACATAAAGGACTTTGTCCTACTATAGATCCTATATCAATTGAGTATGATTTGGTGTCTAAGCGGTGTTATTAGCATACCAAAGCATTTGTTCAAGCATGTTGACAGCATCAAATAAGCAAAGAACACTACTTGGGGAGCAATATTTTTAGTGAGACAAACGATGCAATTGAAAAGGCATCGAAGGCTCCTACTACTAGAAAGAAGATGCTATATCTGCAAGGGTGTACCCAGCTTGTGTCTGTAAGTATTCATACTTTTTATTTGTTCAAATCTGGGAAGAAGATAGTCTAGTCATTAAGTTTAATGATTTGTTGTTAAGGTTATAGGTTTGTTGTTAAGGTTACATAATAATTGTTAAGGTTACGCGTTTGTTGTTAAGGTTACAGATTGGTTGTTAAGCTTGCTGATTGGTTGTTAAGGTTGCAAATAGTTTGTGTTGTTAGGTCTAGAGATTGGTGTAGGGTCGAAAAATTTAAGGATTGATTGATTCTCTTGTTTTAAGAAATGGGTTCGATCACTTGGTACGAAACCCTTATAATCACTCACACTCTCTCGATTATAGAGGAAAAGAAGATTAATGCAGCTTCTCCTTATTTAACGTAAGTTCTTGGTGGCGAAAGGATGCTTCCCTCGATGCTTGAGTAGAGATTGCTTCCTGTTGACGATCAGAACAAGATCACAGTAGCTTCTGACGTGGGTTAGAAAACGAGAATATGAACGTCGATTTCTCTTCTCACGATAGCCAAAGATCTCCAAGTCCGAGTATCGAAAGCCAAAGTCCAGTCTTGTAGGTGGGCTTCAAAACATGCTGCGAAGAACGGTTCATAAGTTTCAAACCGTAAGTCGGAATTGGACGAATTATATATGAAAATCGACTATCTCAATGAGATGGAGCTAGTGTTTTAAATATCGGCCGACATGTCCGACATGTCGGCCGATATGTCAAATCGATGGGTCTAGCGATATGAGTCAGACTTATTTGAGTCGTATATCGATTTTCTAGAGCAAATCGGAGATATCGGGGAAAAATCGGGCATATCGGCCGATTTTTCACCTTTGAAAAATCGGCCGACATCCCTTGATTTCGGTTTACAGGATTTTTTTTGGTTTATTGGGTTTGGGTTTTCACAAAACCCAAACCCATTTGACCGCTGCTAACTTTTTCAGGGACTTATACGAAGCGATGAAAGAAAACGAGAAAGAAAAGAAAAACAACAAAAACTAGGGCTACGGACCGCCTTCTCCTCTCTCTGTTGAGGCATCTTCAGCCACCTTCGACCGCCTCAACCGC
>NC_033795.1:14420485-14441065 GCF_001876935.1 Asparagus officinalis | reverse complement strand
TTGAACAAAAAGTTTAAATCTAACACACCATTGGTCATAGGGAAAATTATCTAATCTAGGAGCAATATTGATGGCATAACCTAAACAAGATGCATCAATTATATCCATAATGTATATATGCAAGCAAGATGCAAAAATCAAAAATAAGATTAGCACAAAAAGATAACTTGGATCTTTAACTCAAGGCGATTAGACCTTAAATCAAAGAGCACCAAGCTCTGATACCAATTGTTAGACCCTAGAGGGGGGGGGTGATTAGGGTCTTATGCTAATCTAATCCGATTATATACCAATAAAAATTAATTAATGAGTTATCCTAGCAAGTATGAAATATAACAAGATATATAAGCTAGGATAAGCAATAAGAACAACAAGATATATATATCCTATATGATGAAATATATGCAAGGATATATAAACTAGCACAAGATGATATATCCTACCAAAGAGATATACAATATGATATATGCAAGGATATGTAAACTAACACAAGGGTAAATAATCTAAACAAGATAGTGGATGATATAGTAATGAGCAATGCACAATGGTGATATAAGATATGAACATAAATATAAATGAACGCCAAAGCACACTCAAACACACTATATGATCACGGAGTTCGGACCTTCCGTCCTACGTCTCCGCTCCCCACTCCCGGGGAGAAATCCACTAACACAATCCGGTTTGGAAGCCGGAACTTCTTCTACACACTCGGTTTTCTAGCTAACCGAAAACTCTACAACTCACACTATGCAATCACACTCTACACCCACTAAGTGTTGGACCTAGCCGTGTCTCCCTCAAGTGCTCGGTTACAACCTCTCCCTAGGCACGTCAACCGACGCCACTCCTCTTGGGACGATCCCCGACTCTCACCACACACTCCTCACTCGGTGTACAAGAGTATTACAAAGTGATTTGTGGGTGTGTGTAACAATGAGATTCAATAAGTCAAAACTAAACTTAATTTAAAATCTAGCATGTAGAAATTTATGAATAAAATAATAAATAGCTAGAAATAGAGTTTAGGAATTCTTCTCTGAAAATCAAGTTGGAGAGGAGGATTAAAATGAAGTTCAAACACTGTAGATGATCTTCTCCACTTGTAAAACAATCTTCACAAACAAAACAGTCTTTGAACCCAACTAAAAACCCTTTTCAAAACTCTTTAAAACTTCTTTAAAACTCTTTAATGGGGTTACTAAAATATAAGGGGGTTTGGGAGTTTATATAGGAAAAGAAACAACAGCTAAAACCCAAAACCAAATCAACAAAAATCCCAGAAAATCAGGAAACAGATTTTTGTACAACATTACCGTTGGGAGTCCGGCGGTCGACCGAAAAAATTCGCGGTCGACCGCGATCCAGATCCCAATCTGAGAATCGAGCAGAGACTTCTTCGGTCGACCGGTGCGGTCGACCGATGGAAATTTCGGGCTCTCGGTCGACCGGTACGGTCGACCGACAAACTCTCTACTGCCCAGAAACAAATGAACAATTGAGCGGTCGACCGAAAACTGATATGACAGAAAAACAGGTTTTAGAGCTGATTTTTGAGACTTTGGAAAATATGTTAAAAATAACAAATGAAGTCCAAAAATAATGAAACTTTGGGAAATGTATATAAACATGTAAATGAACATGTTACAAAAAGAGTTTTCCAAATTGTATTTCCCATTTGTGAAAAATCATCATTTTGCAAAATAGTCCAAAACACAAAAATGTAAACATATAAATTTTGACATTTAGACTAAACCATGTTTTGAAACTTTGCACAATGATTTTGTAGGCTTAATAAAATATGTATATGATTATTGTTAAGTCCAAAAACTAAAAAAACAATATATTTTACAAAATTGCATATTCTATGCAATATATACTAAAACACAATAATAAATATGAAACATGTGATTTCATATTTATAAACATGAAAACTCAAAAACTATGTATGTATATATATAACTATATATATGCATAGAAACCAAAACTTATGTATATATATAACTATATATATATATACGAAGAAACCAATAAATGTGTGTGTATAGATAATTGAGCTTAGAGTACTTAACACACATAATATAAATCCTAAACTAAATTACCCAAGCTATGATCTTGATCTTCATTGTAGCTCAACTTGGTTAACTTGCGGATGAAGCTGAACTTGGATCTTGAACTAGAATTGCATTAGCTTATTGTAGCTCAACTTGGTTAACTTGCGGATGAAGCTGAACTTGGATCTTGAACTAGAATTGCATTAGCTTCACCGACATTCCGCCAACCACCTTTGGATATGATCGTTGAAGCTCTATTCCATCCATCCTCCAACTCGTTGTTTGCCTAGAATAAATACGAAAACACAAACACTAGACAAACAACATTAGATGTAAATTGTTTGTAAATCATCATCAAAACAAGATTGACTTGGTCTTGGTCATGCACAATAAGTTGTTTTCTCCTGAGTTTTTTGGATTTTTAGTTGTTAAGTGCCAATAATCTCTACTGTTAGTTGAAATTTTATTGCTTTTTCTGTTTCTTTGTAAGCCTATAAATAAGCATTGTCATTTGTGGAATAATATATCAGATTTCCAAATCATAAATTTGCAATAGACAGTGTTTTATCCTTACTTTACTCTGTTTTTCTTGTCCTCTGTTACTCAAATTTCCAAGAAAGGCAGCAGGGTCTGAGCATTCTTCATCAGGTTAAACCTTTAAAGAATTCTAGCTAAGCGATTTATTTGCTAGAGATGCAGAAATCATGGTTGAAATGTCATGTCCAGCTCATACAATGCCCTCCAGCTTACTCCAATTTGTCCGATAACATCCATACCTACTACTTCAATCAAATGAAGGAAATAACGAGGCGGGAAGATGAGAAAGCGATTGTGTTATTTCCTCTCTAGGCGAAGACAATATATATCAACAAAGCATTTATCTAAAAATTTTGGGCCATTTACATGAATCATGTTTTTCCATTCTCTTGAAGCTAGGATATATTTCTTTTGTTTTGTCATGAGATTTGGACTTCTTGTCTAGGTTATCGAAACAGTGGCTCAAAAATTGTAACAAGAAGCCTTGCTGTGAAACATATACTGAGTTTACCATGGTGCACGATTAACAATTCTAGTGAACTTCTTACAAGCTAAAATATGACGATAACATGTGTGATTAACAATGAAATTTGATATATTTGAATGATTAAATCGTAGCATTATTGTAGACGTCTAAAAATGCCCATAGGTTCCCATATGCAGCTCGAGGCAAAGAGTAGACGATGAACGTCATTGTCCAAATCAAGGAAGATTATCCGACACCGACAAGCGCATGAAGCGAAATGATGAAACGTTGATGACATGGCGACGAACCACCAGAATGGCTAACGCTAAGTGGCTTGCTCACCGGTCACTGCCAAGTGGCCCGCACGCTAATCAGCCACCAAAATGACCAACCAAGTGGCCCGTGCGCTCAACGGCCACCTCCATGTGGCCCACGCACTCATCAGCCGGCGCTAAGTGGCCCGCACGCTAATCAGCTATCAAAATGGCCAACCAAGTGGCCCGTGCGCTCAACGGCCACCTCCATGTGGCCCACGCACTCATCAGCCGGCGCTAAGTGGCCCGCACGCTAATCAGCTATCAAAATGGCCAACCAAGTGGCCCGTGCGCTCAACGGCCACCTCCATGTGGCCCACGCACTCATCAGCCGGCGCTAAGTGGCCCGCACGCTAAGCAAGCTCCAAGTGGCCCGCGTACTCACCGGCCACCAAAACGGCGTACCAAGTGGCATACGGTAGGCAATAAAAATTTCTTTTAATCCCTATCAGAGAAGTTCAGATTAAGACTGCTAAAATCTCGTCCGAAATAGCTGAAAAGGGAAAAACGCTGATATCTCTCAAACCTGAAGGAATTTGGTGAAACAGACAGAAGCAAACTGAACCCTATGAGGTCGGTTTGGTTGACTTTGTCTCGTCGAGATAGTCGATTTTCATATATAATTCGTTAAATTCCGACTTACGGTTTGAAAGTTATGACTTGTTCTTCGTGGCATGTTCTGAAGCTTGCCTGAAGAGCAAGCTCGCCTACAAAGGAGCTTTGCTCGCCTGAAGGCTTGAAGCTCACCTGCATAAGGCAAGCTCGCCTGCATAGCCTCACCTGTAGAGCTCGCCTGACAGTTTGAAGCTCGCCTGCATGATCCAAGCTCTCCTGAAGACTTGAAGCTCACCTACATGCTTGACGCTCGCCTGAAGACCAAGCTCGCCTAAAGGCTGAAGCTCGCTTGAAAAGGGTAAAGTTTGCCTGTAAGGAAGTCTGTCTGCAAGGCTAAAGCTCGCCTGAAGAGCAAGCTCGCATGTCAACACTCGGAGCTTACCTGCAATGCCGGCTCGCCTGTTCGCCTACTCGCCTGACAGCTAGAAGCTCGCATGTATGACCCAAGCTTGCCTGCAGACTCGCCTGCTCACCTGACATTCCAAGCTTACCTGCAATGTCAAGCTCACCTGCACGGCTGGACCAAGTCAGCCACTTGATCTTAAAATGTGGGAGTGGGTACACTCACTCCCTATGATCTAAGGGATGGAGTATGGTTCTCCTCACCTCTAATGGTCACATCCCAAGATTTAAGGATGGTTCTCCTCACCTCTAATGGTCACATCCCAAGATTTAAGGGATGGAGTTATGGTCCCCCTCAACCACAATCCCACAATGGTCACATCCCAAGATTTAAGGGATGGAGTTATGGTCCCCCTCAACCACAATCCCACAATTTGAGGAAGTGGCCATGCTTCTCCTCCATTATAAATAGCCAATGATGGCTATCAAAAGAGGTGTCTTGGACTCTTGATCAAGACCGAACCTATTTGGCTCCTTGGCAATCAGTTCTCTTAAGCTCTAAGAGAATCGAGCCTGGCTCTTTGCATTGTTCTTGCACTGTAGCATCTTCTTCCAGCTTTCGGCCTTGATAGCCATTAAGCTCGGGAACTCGAACTCGATCAACACGAGCTTCTACTGCGTACTAAAGCTCGCCCATAACTTCGCTCGGATCATCCAAGGGAAGCAAACTTGGTGTGAGAACCGAGGGAGGCGTCCTATCGCTACCAAAGACCCCACGTTAAAACAAGGAGGGCATTCCCTCCGCTTTTGTTATAACTTTGATTCATTAGTTTATAATAAGCTATTCTTATCAATACAAATGAGATCCTCATTTCGGAAAATCAAATTTTACACCTACAGAAGATGGTGACCACAGTGGGAGAAACCATTTCTTCAACCAAAATGGTGGTGGCGCAGTTCGACGAAATTGCGGCGGGGACAACTGTTGAGTCCCTCGTGATCGAGCTCGAAGACACTTATCTTCATCCTCTTCTGGCGGCAATGCATCTCGGAAGTGCTACAGAGTTGTGTGTGGGGCCCAACCCTAAGTGGCCGAGGCAACCACGCCGGAGAACTCCACCCGAGCAAGCACAGGGTGTCTATTTCCTCCAAGCCCATCACGGCTGAGCCGAAGGCAAAGGATGCAGGTTCAAGGGCTGTTCGATGGGTCGTTGAACGATCCTCACAGACCCCCATGCAAGAGGAGACGCCAATTTATGTAGGCGCGGACCACGCCTTCGCCGTCAACATGAACGCTCCCCTCTCCAAAAGAGCTAAGCACCAGCGACGACAAGCTCTCGTCCGCCAAAAGACGCAAGCCCTCGTCTCCGATGACATCCTGGATTACTATTCAGGCCTGAAGAGATCCAAGCCAAAACACAAAGTTCCCAAAATTGGCGAATTTAGTGTTTTCGGCGAGCCTAGTAGTTCAGGCGAGCCCCATGAGCTTCGTTCCATGAGCAAGGTTCCCAATTTTGGTGAACCACTCAAATCAGGCGAGCCCACCTATGCATACAGGCTCTGCTCTTCAGGCGAGCCTCCCAAATCTAGTGAGTTTCGCAAATATGGTGAACTTTGTAGTTCAAACGAACTTCATCAAGTTCACCTAACGGCCCAACTTCGCCCGCAAGCCGACCTTCGCCAGAAAGGCAAAGCTGCAGCTTGCCCAACAGGCGAGCCTCAACAAGCCGAACCTCGCCAACACATGCGAACTCGCCAACAGATGCTAGCTCGCCAAACAGGCGAACCTCGCCAGACTGAGCCTTATCGATGAGCTCAAGTATGCCGAACAGACGAACCTCGGCAAGATCGCCTAACAGCTCGACCCCGCCTGCAAGAAGCGGTAGGTCGCCAAAAATGCGAACCTCGCCTGAATGAACAGATGGCTGAACTTTGCCAATAGGACCAAGCTCGCCTATCTAGGGAAGGTCGCCTGAGTTCAACGCTTGGGAAATTTCCCAGGTGTTCCTATTTGGACTCCCTTGAGTCTCCTCTATTTGAGCGTCAGCAGTCGGCCGAGGCTCAAGCTCACCTTGAACCTCGCCTAAACGACCAGTCTGCTCGACCTCACCAAAAGTCGGCTGAAGGTCGCCCAAATGCTCGAGCTCGCCTGCAGTCAGCTAGAGCTCGCCCACATTCCATGCCTCGCCTATCTCGGTGAGGTCGGTTGGATCCGACACTTAGGGAATTTCCCAAGTGTCCTCATGTCGGCTCCCTTGAGCCTCCTTCATGTGACTTCACGTCTCATCCTTCCGACGCTGGGGGTTACCACTATCGACCTACATGTGATCTCAGAGGACACTTGACTTGCAAACGCACGCCCTACGAGGCTTCCGATGAGGTGGAGCTCCCCGTCACAATTGTCAACGTGACAGGGAAGTCCAAGACCTTTGAGCGTGAAGGAATCTATGAACACGCTCGCACCCGAACAGGGGTGGCCATTCCATTTGACTACATGCGCCTAGCGTCCGTCTCTGATGACAACGACGATGATTGCTCGGTAGTAGCGACGTCGCAAGCCTCAAGCTCAGCTCAGGGCCAGCACGCAAATGTGCACATGACCGAAATCCCTGATGAGATATCCAGGAGACTCAACGAGCAACAAGCAACCATCGACTCCCTGAAGGAGATGTTGGAACAACTTCTGAGCGAGAAGAAGAAGAAGAAAGAGAGGACTTCGCGGGCTTTGCATAAATCTTTGAAGCATAAAGAGCGGATGCCTACTCCTTCTCACTCCTCATCCGAGTCATCTGGAGGAACATCATCTTTGGCTCATAATCCAAGGGACAAAAGGCTCGATGAATTCCAAAGTCAACTCGATGCCTTGAAGCTCCAGAAGCACATGAACAAACTAGGGGTTGTCAGACCGTATCCGATCGAATGAGATGCAGTCTCCTACCCAGCAAAGTTTCAGCCACTGGACCTCCTACAAATCGGTGGCAAGGGTTCTCCTACCCAGCACATTTATTACTTCCAGGCGCAAACTGGACACATAGTGGGGAATGATCCCATTATGACACGACTGTTCATTGGCACCCTCAAGGGGGTCGCCTTTGAATGGTTTTGCAGATTAGAGCCTGGATCCATCATCTGCTGGAAGGACATGGAAAGGCTTTTCATGGCCAGATTCTTCGATGATGACAAAAAAGTATCCGTGACCACTCTGCTAGATGCAAAGCAGAAGAAGACAGAGTCTGTAAGTAACTTTGTCAAGAGATTTAGGAACCAATCGCTGCATACACGTGATCAGGTTTCTGAGGCCACTCTCATGGAAATGTGCCGGAACAATCTCTCCATCGACATCCTGTCTAATATGGGCGTAGTCGTAGCTCGCTCGTGGAAAGACTTAATCCACCAAGGAGAACAAGTCGAGAGCATGCTCAAGCGTATGGATGCTGAAGAGCCATGTGGATTTGAAGGAGATGATGACCAATGCAATTTTACTTTGGTAGTGGAAACCACTTCCCCTCTCGATGCCTTCCAAGAATGAGAGGTCCACTTTCTGGACGATCAATCCTTCTCACAGTCTGGTGCATCCGAAATCTTCCACTTAGTCAAACCTTCCTAAAGTTAGGACCAAAGCCAAATTCCCTCGCCGATCCTTTCTAATAAGACGGTGGGTCCTCGGAACTATCAAGTTAACTGCCACCTCTAATAGCCATTTCTCTATCAGTTTTATTCAACTGGATGATGGATCTGGTAAGACTATCAAGTTAACCATTACCTCTGATAGTCTCCTCCAAATTTCCCCCGTCGATCCTCTCTAATAGGACGATGGGACCACTCCCACTGTCATGTTAACAGTCACCTCTGACAAATCAACTTACCAGTCCTCTTCAATAGAATGGTAAGTCCACAGAGTTGCTCAAATCGCAACAAACTCCCACTGTCATGTTAACACTACACCTCTGACAAAATCAACATACCAATCCTCTTTAATAGGATGATAGGTCCTCAAAGTCATTCCGATCGTGACAATCCCTGTCATGTTAACATCACACCTTTGACCAGAATCTACTTACCGACTCTCTTCAATGGAGCGGTAGGTCCACAAAGTCGCTCCAATCGCGATAATTCCTATCAGGTTAATGATCACCTCTGATAGCCGACACCGTCATTCCTGTAAATGACATTGTCCGATCAGTCGTCATACTCATATGTCCCTGAACGACCTGATCCTTTCCGAGCGTTCTAATATCCTTAGAACAATCAATGGGGTAGTAGCCTACCATGCGATGGCTCCTATAACAATCAATCGTCACACTCATACGTCCCTGAACGATTTGATTCCCCCAACACCATCTTTCCCGCAAAAGACGTTGTTGTTTGATAATGGCCTACCAAGCGATGTGACTTTATCAAGCGATGTGACTTTATCCATATAGTGGCCTACCATGCAAAGTGCCGCTATTTTAGGGTTCGTCTTTGCCCTAAGAGAAGATAAATAAGGGTTCATCTTTGCCCCAAGAGAAGACAAATCAGGGTTCGTCTTTGCCCTAAGAGAAGACAAATCAGGGTTCGTCTTTACCCCAAGAGAAGACAAATCAGGGTTCACCTTCGCCCTAAGAGAAGACAAGCTTCTCCCCTCGACTCCAACGGGTGCACAAGTATAAATTGTTTCCTACCTTTGACGGAAAGTTCCTGCAGAATATTCTTAAGGATAACTCGACAACCTCTAACCGATGCATGAGGTGAAACTGCTTCTAATACTCCAACATGTATACGAGTATAAACTACTACTCCTTTCCTCCAACCGGTGCATGAGGTGAAACTGCTTCCAATCCTCCAACTGGTGCACGAGGCTAAACTGCTCCCTTTCCTCCAACCGGTGCATGAGGTGAAACTGCTTCCTTTCTTCCAACCGGTGCACGAGGCTAAACTGCTCCCTTTCCTCCAACCGATGCATGAGGTGAAACTGCTTCTAATACTCCAACAAGCATACGAGTATAAATTACTGTTCCATTCCTCCAACCGGTGCATGAGGTGAAACTGCTTCTAATACTCCAACAAGTATACGAGTATAAATTGTTACTCCTTTCCTCCAACCGGTGCATGAGGTGAAACTGCTTCCAATACTCCAACAAGTATATGAGTATAAACTGCTGCTCCTTTCCTCCAACCGGTGCATAAGGTGAAACTGCTTCCAATACTCTAACAAGTATACGAGTATAAACTGCTGCTCCTTTTCTCCGACTGGTACACGAGGTTAAACTGCTCCCTACGTCCAAACGCCTCAAATGGCTAAGGATAGAGGAGACTCCGACTGGTACACGAGGTTAAACTGCTCCCTACGTCCAAACGCCTCAAATGGCTAAGGATAGAGGAGAAATCTTAGCATTGAAACTGCTCCCTACGTCCAAACGCCTCAAATGGCTAAGGATAGAGGAGAAATCTTAGCATTGAGCCTAATAGAAGCTCCTCAACAACTTACCATGCTAAGGGCAAGAGCATGGCTATTCCAACTCAACGGTAGTTGGTAAAGACAAATCAAGTCCGTTGATAGCTGAGGGTTTGCTAAAAATCCTAATTCAATTTCGTCGAGTTCGATTGGAAGGTGCCTCGCTCCGTCTGAGCAGTGATCACTTTACAGGTCTTCATTTCCAAAGTGTTCCAGACCATATACGGCCTAATTCAGGTCTGAAAACTTTGGAGGGGGTTCTGTAGGCAATAAAAATTACCTTTAATCCCTATCAGAGAAGTTCAGAATAAGACTGCTAAAACCTCGTCTGAAATAGCTAAAAAGGGCAAAACACTGATATCTCTCAAACCAGAAGGAATTTGGCAAAATGTGTTCGTTAGACGACAACGTTATACCTGAGAAGTAGTGCCAACACGCGATAGATTGCTCCGATCATCATGCCAATGAGTTGTACTATCGAACTGAGGGTACGAACAGATCTCGAAAGAGATATTCCTGGGAGATGGACTTTCATTGTCTGTATACTAAGATTATCAGAGTAGTACTATCAACGTGTGGTTGCCCCAAGACCACACCACAGAAGGTCTCGGTATTCGACAGAATCTCCAACAAAAAGGCTAAGTTCAAATCAAAGCGTCTCCGTAAGAAACGATCAGCTGTTCAAGATGACGAACTTTCAGAAGTCACAATTAACATGGCTGATAAGGGAAAGTCGACTCAACCTTCTAGCTCTGACCTGCTCATATTACATCATCTAACCCGGTTGCGATCAGGAACCATTAGACAAAGGGATTATCAGAGAATGCAGAGGGGATTATCCTCAGATGATGAAGCATCAGATGCCAACTCTGCAGTTGCTTCTGATAAAACGGTATCCAGTCCAGGATAATCCTGTGAAGTGTTTATGATTAACACCAAGGAAGTAGCCAAAATGGTTAAGGATGCTTTAGCCAAGCAAAAAGAATCATTCAAAATCAAAATGGAAATGGCTGTGCAGGAGATGAGACAAATGCACGACCAACACATCCGAGCCTTGTCAAATCAGATAGGTGAATCCAGTAATCGTAACAATGTTAACCAAGCAGCTACCGATTCAGACATGGATGAATACATCAATACTGATAATCCTTCTGTTGACCAAAACGCTGGGGTAGCCCTACTAAAGATAACAACGCTGGGGGTGGTCCCACCGAAGATGACAATGCCGGGGGTGGCCGTGTTATTCCTCTTGGAAATCGTCCAAAGCATAATATAGATAAGGATGAGAAGATAAAAGACCTCAAGAGCAAAATCAATGATCTGATGTCTGCTCAAGAGGTGAAGAAGACCGGTATTCCTTGTCCTTACCCAAGAAAGTAGGATTCGGTCCCGTATCCGACGAAGTTCAACCTGATCAACTTCACGTGTTCGACGGGAAGGGCTCGCCCACTCAGCATCTGATCTACTGCAAGTCCTACTTGGGCAAGGTCTCTGGCAATGAAGCCCTGATGGTTCGGTTATTCATTGGCACCCTTCACGGACCTGCCTTCAATTGGTACTGCCGTCTCAAACCCGGAAGTATCAACAGCTAGGAAGACCTAGAAAGCCTATTCATCGCTCACTTCTTTGATGATGACGCCGAGGTGTTAATCAGGACTCTTTGATGAGAAACAAGAAGACGACGAGACAGTCAACGACTTCGTCAAGCGCTTCCGGAATAAGGCGATGAACTGCCGAGATCTGATCATAGAGGATTTTATCCTCCAAACCTGTCACAACAATCTCTCTTTGGACATGTTGGAAGTTATGGGAATAGCACCCTCCAATACCTGGAAAGAATTGAAGATGCGTAGAGAGTGGACCGAACGCTTCCTTAAAAGGAAGAAGACCGAGAGGAGCCAACCGACGGCTAATCCTCTGAACTCAAACTTCGCCTCTCGTGGTAAGGGCAAGGTACCTACAGCAGTTGTTGACGTTAATCAGACGTCACAACAACAACCCCGAAGATAGCAAAAGACTTCGGATCCAAGACTCCAAAAAGAGTACTCTTTCAAGGACGAAGATGTTCCAGCCATTTTTTCGAGTCCCTCCTTGAAAATAACTGTTTTCGTCAAAAGTTGCCTTCATCATTGATTTCATTAAAACTTCAAACGTTACAAATGAATTTAAACAATAAAGAAATAAAAATTACAACTTTCTTGAAAATAAACACAAGATCCGTTAGTCGTTTCTTGCTTGCGTGGGTCTTTAGCCTGTGACGGGGACGTCGATATCCGTGGACTACCTGGCAATCAGATCTGATCCAGAGCTTCGTCGATCCGCGAGGAGATCTAGAAACTTGAAGCGCCTATCTCAGATAAAGAGAGATATTTGCTCTTCTTAGTATTATCGCAACGGGATAATACTAAGGATCGGGTATGGGTGATGTAGATCTGACGAAGAAACTCTCTTGCGTTGAAGTGCTCGATCACTCTTCACTCCGGCAGGGCTTCGCCTCTTCTCCAAAATTCCAGATCCGATCTCTCCTCCTCCTCTCTGAAATCTGTGTACTTTTAAGTCTTCAATCCGGCAGGGCTTCGCCGAGGCACACGAATTCCAGATCTGAAAAAATGAGGCCTAAGGCTTGTATTTATAGGCATGAGGGATAACGGAGCGGTTAAAACGGGCTAAAGGCCCAAATCTGCCTTGGAGGGTGTCTCTCAAAATCCGGGACACCCCTGGGGTGTCTCACAAAATCCGAGACACCCCTGGGGTGTCTTGGAATTTCCGAGACACCCTTGGGGTGTCTCGGAAAACCCGAGACACCCCTGGGGTGTCTCGGAATTTCCGAGACACCCTTGGGGTGTCTCGGAAAATCTGAGACACCCCTGGGGTGTCCTGGAAAATCCGAGACACCCCTGGGGTGTCTCACATTGGCTGAGACATTTCGTTGAGGTGCATTCGTCCGCTTCCGCTGTAAATTCTTCGTCCGAACTCGGATTTTAGTGATTCGAAGTGCGTTGGAAGTCTGACGAAGAGTTCTATCAGCTCCAATGGTTGGATTATCTGTAGAATGAACGAGACACGAAGGGCGTTGTTCTTTTTGTAACATCGCGGGGCTCTTGATTAGCCCGTGCCTTCGTTATCCCGAAATTCCGTCAGCTCACGTAGTTTGTCGGTTCACTTCAATCGTTCACCGACGTCAGTCGAACTCCTGTGAACCAGATAGTGACGTTCATTGTCGTTCCTTAACACTGAGCTGTTCGTGGAGACTTATAGGCAATTTTCGATGCCTACAGATACCCCCTCCAAAGCGTTCCAGACTCGTTTCTTTTATAGAAGAGGCTGGAATACTTTGGATGTGATTTGGCCTAGCCTTCAGTCGGCCTAAAGGACCTGTAATTCGTTTCAACTCTTGGCTCCTTTGATTTTCGGTCTATTCAATGCTTTGACGAATAGCCGAAGTCTTTCTGGCGCTACGTTTATCGCCTGGCCGTCGTCGGAGTCTCGAGTCTACAACTGATGAATTGAGTTTGGCTCGTGTCATTGAGTTGACTTTGAACTACCTCCGTCACGTTGCGTTGACTTAGGGTTTTAGATCACCGTATGTTGACTTTTTGTCGCAACGCGTTGACTGGCGTTGACCTAGGGTTACGCGTTGACCGGCGTTGACCCTAAGGTTTCGAACGTTGAATGTTGACTTTTTGTCGCAATGCGTTGACTGGCGTTGACCTAGGGTTACGCGTTGACCGGCATTGACCTTAGGGTTTTGAGCGTCGAACTTTGACTTTTTGTCGCAACGCGTTGACTGGCGTTGACTGGCGTTGACCTAGGGTTACGCGTTGACAGGCGTTAACCCTAGGGTTTCGAACGTCGAATGTTGACTTTTTGTCACAACGCGTTGACTGGCGTTGACCTAGGGTTACGCATTGACCGGCGTTGACCCTAGGGTTTCGAACGTCGAATGTTGACTTTTTGGTCACAACGCATTGACTGGCGTTGACCTAGGGTTACGCGTTGACCGGCGTTGACCCTAAGGTTTCGAACGTCAAACGTTGACACAGTTTATACTCGTACGTTTACTGGAGTATACACAGTTTAAGCTCTTAAGGTATTGGAGCACGGCGGTCCCAAGTTTCGGGGTTGCAGGACCAACTATTAAAGCTGATTCATCTGCATTTTGTTGGATAATCGAGTCACGAGACCAACTAACATAGCTGATGCATCAATGACTCGCAATTATAGAATTTTTGGCAAATTCTCAGCCATCAACGGGTTTGATGAGCCTTTACCGACTACCGTTTGAGTCGGGCTAGCATGCAGATTGTTTAGATCCGTTCTGCACATAACGTTGTTCTAAAAGAGTTAGGCGCTGACTTATCCTTACTTAGGATTCAGGATAAAAATCCCCAGACTCGGATTCTGGTGTCTTCTTCAATCGGTAAAAGACTAAACCGGCAACGCGTGTTAGGCATAGACTTATCTCTATTTAGGAGTTGAGATAAAATTCCCCATGCGTGTAAGGCACGGATTATGGTGTTATTAATAACAACCTGTCACAATGTTGAATATGTGGTTTTTTGTCCTTTTTACGGTCAAAGACTAACCGGCAATGCGTGCTAGACATAGACTTTGGGATTTTTGGCAATGAGATAAAATTCCCCCTGCGTGTAAGGCACGGATTATGGTGTTATTAATAACAACCTGTCACAATGTTGAATATGTGGTTTTTTGTCCTTTTTACGGTCAAAGACTAACCGGCAATGCGTGCTAGACATAGACTTTGGGATTTTTGGCAAACCCCCAGCCATCAACGGGTTTGACGTGCCTTTACCGATTACCGTTTGAATCGGGCTAGCATGTGAATTATTAAAACCCGTTTCACATGTAACGTTGTGCTAAGAGAATTGCTTCTCTTAGACTTAATGCTATGATTTTGAATACATAGACTTCGCCATTTCTTACGGGAATATGGAATCCGGCAACGCGTATTAGGCGTTGACTCATCCCTACTTAGGATTCGGGATGAAAGTCCCCAGAATTATACTCTGGTGTCTTTTTCAATCGGTGAAAGACTAAACCGGTAACGCGTGTTAGGCGTTGGCTTATCCCTGCTTAGGCTTCGGGATAAAATTCCCCATGCATAAAAGGCATGGATTTTTGTTGCGGTGAAAGACTAAACCGGCAACGCGTGTTAGGCGTAGGCTTATCTCTATTTAGGAGTTGAGATAAAATTCCCCGTGCGATAAAATACCCCAGACTTGATTCTGGTGTCTTTTTCAATCGGTGAAAGACTAAACCGGCAACGCGTGTTAGGCGTTGGCTTATCCCTGCTTAGGCTTCGGGATAAAATTCCCCATGCATAAAAGGCATGGATTTTTGTTGCTACGATGACAACCTGCCACAATGTTGAATATGTGGTCTTTTGTCCTTTTTACGGTCAAAGACTAACCGGCAATGCGTGTTAGACATAGACTTTGGGATTTTTCGCAAACCCCCAGCCATCAACGGGTTTGACGTGCCTTTACCGATTACCGTTTGAATCGGGCTAGCATGTGAATTATTAAAACCCGTTTCACATGTAACGTTGTGCTAAGAGAATTGCTTCTCTTAGACTTAATGCTATGATTTTGAATACATAGACTTCGTCTTTCTCACGGGAATAGACTACCCGGCAACGCGTGTTAGGCGTTGACTTATCCCTACTCAGGCTTCGGGATAAAATTCCCCGTGCATCGAGTGCCCGGATTTGACAATCGTGTCTTTTCTAAAAGCAAAGACAGATTGAGAAACGGGAGAGGAAGAATTTTATATTCTATCTCCCGGTGCTGAAGAGGAAGAATTTTATATTCTATCTTCGGCCGGAAAGGAGACTTGGGGTGGGATCTCCACCCCCAGAATCCAGAATGGTGAAACTAGGAGTGGGATCTCCACTCCGAGAATCGAAAAGATTCGGATAACCCTAACTGTCGGAAGGTTTGATTACCCGATTTGGAAGTGGACCTCTCGTTCATTGGGGGAATCGAGAGGAGATTTTGGATGTGGCCCTAACTGTCGAATGTTTGACCAAGCAGGAGTTTGAGACGACCTAACTGTCGGAAGAGAGTTTGAGAAGCAGGATTTTGATCGCTCGATTTGAAGGTGGACCTCTCGTTCATTGGAGGAATCGAGAGGGGATTTTGGCTTTGGCCCTAACTTTTACAGGTTTGACCAGAAAACACAGAAAGTGGAATACGGGTAGCAAAGAAAATGCCAACTCGTATTATCACTCAAGAGGAGGCTTTAATGCTAGGACCTAGCACGTTAAGTCTGAGAAATGCCAACAATGGGCAAATGGAAACGTTGGTGGATCCACTGTCGTTTAATTTGATCAGCGGATGGTTTGGTGAGAAAAGATTAACCTACCAGAAGATTGGATCTCATCTCACAAAAACGACTCATAAGAGTTAGAGAATGAGAAGAGACATTCCGGCCTTCTGAGTTCGAACGTGAATTTCTTATTCACCAATTCCACAATGATTGGGTTATCCCTAAGAATACCCATGTGGTATTCTTTCGGGAACTTCCCGATGCATTGGATAATCCACCCCCAGTTTCTCTCTTGGAACTGGGTTTGACTTGGTTGTCCGACCGGGTTATCCTTAAGAATATTAGCGTAATATCCTCCAGGAACTTCCCGTCAATGGTAGGAAATAGTTTAGACTCATATACCTATTGGAGTATCAGGGAGCAGTTTAACCTCTTATACCGGTAGGAGGAATGAGAAACAGTTTATACTCGTATACTCTTTGGAGTGAGAAGCAGTTTATACTCTTATACTTATCGGAGTGTTGAGAAGCAGTTTATACTCGTATACTCGTCGGAGTTTGAAGAAGCAGTTTATACTCTTATACTTATCGGAGTATCGAGAAACAGTTTATACTCGTATACTCTTTGGAGTGTTGAGGAACAGTTTATACTCTTGTACTCTTTGGAGTATTGAGGAACAGTTTATACTCTTGTACTCTTTGGAGTATTGCCGTTTTCAATTGGCTTACCCTAGCGTTATAACGCCGGCTTCAACCAAGGTCTGGATGCTATTCTTGAGAGCAAAGCATTCCTTGGTGGGGTGGAGGATCCTTCTGTGGTACTCACAGTACGTTGGGTCCGCAGAATCGCCATCTTCCTCTTGATGCGTGATGGGCGGGAGCTTGATTTTGTTGTTTTCGAGAAGGGTCTCGAAAATAGCTGGAACGTCTTCGTCTTTGAACGAGTACTCGTTTTGGAGCTCCTCGTCTGAATTCTCCTGTTGTTCCCAGGACTGCTGTTGTGACGTTTGATCATCGTCAATAACTGCTGCAGGTACGTCCTCTTCATCATGAGGTACGAGATCCGAATCCAGAGGGTCAACCATTGGTTGGTTTCTTTCGACCTTCCGCCTTCTGATGAAGCGTTCAGCTTGTTCTCCTCGAGCCTTCAACTCTTTCCAGGTATTGAGCGGCTCTATTCCCATCACGTCCAAGATGTCAATGGACAAGTTGTTCTGACAAGTCTGCAAGAGGAATTCCTCCGTGACGGGATCCCTGCAGTTCATTGCCTGATTGCGGAAGCTTTTGATGAAGGAATCCACCGACTCTCCGCCTTTTTGTTTCTCGTCGAAGAGTGTCCTGATCGACACTTCGGTGTCATCATCGAAGAAATGGGCGAGAAACATGCTTTCCAAGTCCTCCCAGCTGTTGATGCTTCCGGGCTTGAGACGGCGGTACCAATCGAAGGCAGGCCCGCGAAGGGTGCCAACGAATGACCGAACCATCAAAGGCTCGTTGCCCGAGATTACTCCCAAGTGAGACTTGAAGTAGATCAGATGTTGAGTGGGCGAGCCCTTTCCGTTGAACGGCGTGAAGTTGATCAGGTTGAACTTCGCCGGATACGGGATCGAATCCCACTTTCTCGGGTAAGGACACGGAATGCCGGTCCTCTTCACCTCCCGAACAGACATCAGGGCTTCGATTTTTCTTTCGAGCTCCTTTATCTTTTCGGCCTCACCCATATCCTGTTTTGGATAAGTTTCGAGAGGAATCATACGGCCACCCCCAGTGTTGTCACTACTGGTGGGTCCACCCCCAGCGCTATCATCACTGGTGGGTCCACCCCCAGCGCTGTTAATTTTAGTGGGGCCACCCCCAGTATTCTTGGGTGGTGCGTTGGCCATGACGATTTCGACCACCTCCGGCTCGCTGTTGACTGCAGCGTTCTGGGTGCGACGGTCGGACTCAACTAGCTGGTTCGACAAAGCTCGGATTCGTTGATCGTGCATTTGTCTCATCTCTTGCATAGCCACTTCCATTTCAAACTTGAAGATTTCCTTCTGCTTAGTCAGGGCCTCTTCAATGATTTTGGCTATCTGATCTGTATTGACCATGAGCACCTCTCGAGCTTGTCCTATGCTAGACGTTGTCTCGTCAGAAGCGAGAGCGGAATAGGAATCCGAGAGTTCATCATCGGAATGGACTCCTTCATGGACTCCATTGTCGTTGTTATATCCGACGGCTTCTGGCTGAAGCTGAGCTATTCCCGAATTGACCCTGCTTCCCAAAGAGAAATTAGAGTCGGAATCACCTGAGATGATTGGGGATTTTCCTTTGTTGACCGTGTTGATGGTGACTTCTGGGAGTTCGTCATCTCGATCAATCGATCCTCTTTGGTGGGAACGCCTTGACTTGGGCTTTGTCGGTCCATCGGAGATTCCCTCGAATATCGAGACCCTCTGTGGAGCGGTCTTGGGGCAGCTACAGGCTGATAATACTGCCCTGATAATTTTGGTACACGGACAGTGAGAATCCGCTTCCCGGGTGTTTCTCTTTCGAGATTCATCCGCACCCCCAGCCCGATAGTACAACTCATCGACGTTGCCGTCGGAGTAACCTATCGGCTGCTCACATGGGTTCTCAGGTATAACGCGTTCGTTTGTTCGACGCGTCTTCTTCTGAGTAAACATTGCCTTGTTGGCCTCTGCAAGAGTCGCACGTTTGGAATCACTCCTTTGTGAGGGTGAAACCTTAACGGGCTCTTGGTCCTTTGCACGCACCGCCGAGCTGGTTGTTGCAAAGATCGATTTGTTAGGAGATTGCGCACGACCCCCAGTCTGGATGTTGGCTTGAAGCTCCTTCAGCGATCTCCAGCTTTCCTTGACAAGCGCTTTTCCTCGATTCTCGGGTAGAGCATCGATACGGTTGTTCAGAGGATTCCTAGACTTGGGGAAATCCACGCTGCGGTGGGGCTTTACCGAAGGTTCGGGACCTGAAATGGACGAAGGTTGGAGAGCAATATTACCTGCTTTTACCTTAGGCGTTGATTCGGCCTTTGGCATCCAAACTCGTTCGGATCTCGGCGATCTCTTAACGGCCTCTCCCTTTAGCATTTCTCGTGCTTTTTGGACCAGGGCTCGGGCATGCGCACGCAAGGCGCGGCGCTTCTGGATTCGCTCCTCGAGAGTAGAACGGGTTCTTTTGACTTGAACCCATTTGTTCGTTTCTGCTTCGGAGGAGGGGCTGGTTGTTTGCCGTGGTTGCTCCTGGCGTTGCCTGGATTTTAGATCTACGTTATAGCGGATCCCATCCATCGGCTCCAAAGCCTCGGCCAGCTGTCGAGCAAGACGTTGACGCTGTCTTTGTCGTGCTCTCTTTGATAATGCCGGAGCGTCTTCAGAAGTCATCTCCTCGGCGGAAGAGGAATCCGGATCTGCGATCTCGACCAGGTTGGACGACGTGGGGACGTCGCGTGGTGCAAGTGCAGAGGCGGCAACGGGGTCTTGGATTTTTGAACCGAAGGACCTGCAATCATTTATGAAAGAGGTTACCTTTCTGTACCCGTTTGGAGAGGCGGATCTGGAGGAGGAGGAAGAGAGGCCTTCTTTGAACCGTTGTTGATCGAGCTCGTGTTCTTCATTCACCCCGATCTTGAGTGCTGGTTGCGTCACGACGGCGTCGGTTGCGATGCCGTTGGCTCCCACTGTGGTCGCCAGCTTGTTTGCGGAAAAAGTTGCTGTATTCATTGCTGCATTCATTACAACTTCAATCGTTACAATGAAATAAAAAGATAGCCTTTTTATAAGACCGGTACACAATGAAAACAAAATAGATACAACTCTTTTCAAACAAACGCAAGATCTGTTTGTCATCTCTTGCTTGCGTGGGTCTTTTGCCTGTGACGGGGATGTTGATATCCGTGGACCACCGGGGCACTCAGATCTGGTCCGATAAAATCGGGCAGAGTTTCGTCTATCCGCGGGGGGATTTTAGAAACTCTGAACCCCGTCGATCCGCGTGGGATCTCAGAGGTGTAAAGCTTATGTCTCGGCTAAAACGAGGCACTAGCTCTCCTTTGTATCACCGCTAAGGGCAACACTAAGGGAAAAGAAGGTGGGGAATGAAGAAGAAGACTCCTTTGCTGCAGAAGGCTCGCTCACTCCTCGATCCGGCAGGGCTTCGCCGCTCTCTTAGAAAACCCCGACTCCTTCCTCCGGCAGGGCTTCGCCGCTCCTCTCTGGAATTTCAGATCTCAAAGGCTAGAGCTCTAGATCTGAAATTCCTCTCCCAAAACCAAGGCCAAGAGAATGGAGGCCCTAGGGGCCTATTTATAGGAAAAGCAAGGGGTAGGGGGCTGGTTGAGGACACCCCTAGGGGGGTGTCTCGGCTCCAAAACCGAGACACCCCTTGGGGTGTCTCGGCCATGGCCGAGACACCCCCAAGGGGTGTCTCGGTTTTGGAGCCGAGACACCCCCCTAGGGGTGTCCTCAACCAGCCCCCACCCCTTGCTTTTCCTATAAATAGGCCCCTAGGGCCTCATTTCTCTGGG
>NC_033795.1:14374981-14419485 GCF_001876935.1 Asparagus officinalis | reverse complement strand
AAGACTGAGGTAGCTAATGACAACCGAATCAGAAAGAACTCAACAAGATACGAACAACGGGTTAATTGCGGACAGAACCCCCGTATTCAACTTATATGTTTGCAGATAAGCCCCCCGCTTGAAAATCTTTTGAAGCTTTTCACCTTATTAGGAGTCTATTTGTCAAAGAAACAATTTTATTTTTATATATGGGTAGAAAAGTAAGTAACTGTCTTTCCACCTTCTCCTTTTCCAACATCCAAGGTAAAATAAAAGGTAAGAAAATACATTTTGAAGGAAATATTTTTATCACATATTTTTACTTTTTTGTTAACTTCATTTGTGAAACAGAAAACATAAATTCAACAGTGTTTAACTTTTTAATTTTTAGTTAACTTATTATTATTATTTTGGATAATGAGTATTAGGATGAGAATTGGAAATAATAGAGCAAATACGCGTCAGTATCAGGTCAACCTTGAAATATGTCAAACACTCACTTTATTATTTTATTTATTTACCATGTCAGAAACTCTAATCATACCCAACCTACTTAATAACCAGATTATCCTAGTTTGATCTCTCTTATTCTTAACTCGATTATCGCTGAGTCATGTTGAGTCTAATGGTTATGACATAATTTCTTGTAATTGAGAAATAACACAAATCAATATTTGTTTATTATTTACATGAGCTATGTTATTTTGTATAACCAATTTGATAGCTTTAATTGGATTAAACCAGGTTCAAAAGGTCCCACTATAATCTGACAGCCTATTGTGCCGCAAACCCATTTATATGCAATCTACACTCAGATGATGCACCTCAACACTTTTGTTTCCTTTTTTTTAGAGGGAAATGTGGGGAAAGCCTGCCAAAAGTGCAGCTTTTGGCAGGCTTTCCACCCAAATCAAAGAGGCGATTTGGGTGGAAAGCCTGCCAAAAGCTGCACTTTTGGCAGGCTTTCCCCACATTTCCCTCTAAAAAAAGGAAACAAAAAGCCCCTAAGCATTCAATAAGAAGAAATTTAAGAGTTTCATATCATAAATTTACACTTATTAATTTTTTCATACAAAAGAAAGTATAGACACCATATAATCTTTAAATACTGAAGTAGAAATCTCGACCAAGGTTCATGCAGTAGAGAATTTCCCATGACAATCCCTTAGAAAGCAAGTAATGAAGTCCTAATGCTGGCAAAGCAGAAATTTAAAGGGTTTTTAGACATTAGTCCCTTAAATCTTTAATAATTGCATTTTAGTCTCTCAAATCAAGAAAATTGCATTTTGAGTCCCCAAATCTTCAATAATTGCATCTTAGTCCCTCGAATCTAGGAAATTGCACATTAGTCCTTAAATCCTATAGGGTCTTGCAAAATGATCCCTCTATTATTATTTCAGTTAAAAAAACAAATCATGATTGGGTTCACTCCTAATCCAAAATCTGCAATCACCAAACTACCTATCTCTCCGATGTTTTAACTTTTTGTGAAGCTCAACTTTGGTTAGGCTTTTTTGCTGACCATTAGAGAAGAAAAACTCAGGTGAGTTTGAATTTATTTTAAACAGGTATTGGGTTTAAGCCTATCAATAAATAGGTTGAGGAACATTATAGAGGGTTAAAATGGTCATTTTGTCTCTAACAGTTAGACTAACTTGAAGGGTGGTCATTTTGTAGGACCCTATAGGATTTGAGGGGCTAATACGCAACTTTAAATATTCGAGGGACTAATACGCAATTATTGAAGATAAGGGACTAATATGCAATTTCAAGATTTAAGGGACTAACATGAAATTATTGAATATGTAAGGGACTCATATCTAAAAACTCCAAATTAAAACATGAACACGAACTAGTCAGTCTAGTCTATTAACTTATCTCACATATACATCAGTTACACTGTCAATAATCCCTCTCTCAATTTCTCAACACGAAAGAAGCGCTGATGGTTAGCGTCCAAGAAAACCAAAGCATTTTCAGAAGAAGAAAACAGTGACATCGCACGTAAAGCTGAAAGACAAAGCCCGTGACGTCGCTGGACATTCTTCGTTCTCGCGCGCCATAACCTGGATGATGGGAGGTGACAAATATTTCTCTAAATGCCGGAATTTGATCTGAGGTAGCTCTTGAGCTTTGATATATGGCCATGAAACCAACTGACCAACCGCCACAACACGGTTTTCTGACCTCCAGAAGAAAAACATGTAATCACATCAGAGTTACTGCTACCGTGTTTTGTTCCGAAACAAAGATATCCATGGAGGCAGTTCATCCTATATATGCAGATATTCATGACCGAGAGGTATTGGATTCTCTTTCGGATAATGTTAGAAAAAATAATGGAGGAGAGAGAATTTCTGAGGCGTGATACGATTTCCTTACAGAAATATTTGCCCCACTTTAAATTCAAAGTTGCTATAGGTTAATGCAAATTTTCTTCCCAGGATACAACAAAAAATAAAAATTCCAGCAAGCAAATCTAGAATTTTCCACCAACTCTTTGTGAAACAAGTTTGTAGTATTGCAGATCTTTTTTAGAGAAAAGTTTTGAGAAAGAAGTGAAGTGAAGATTTCTGAATTCATAAACTATTTATAGGTTCGAAAAAGGTGCTTCCAACAGTCATAACTTTTCAAAACACCCTTTGAAACAAAACAGACACTTTTCAACAGCGACTTGTCTATTTATGTTTTGATAAATTCAAAATTTTAAAATAATAATAATAAATAAAGTAATCAAAATATATATACTAAAAAGTTAGAATATTTAAGCTGTAGCGACAAGTGTGTCAAAATCGCGCTACCCGTATGCGGGATTAGAAGCATATACTATGATCCATTTATCAAAGCTTAATAATCATTAAATGCTTTAAAAACTCTAAAAGAATGATCAAATATCCGATGTGGGACTATCTTGTTTTTACAATAGGCCCTGAAAGGAGAAGGGATTACTAGTTTTATTGATTTAGTATGCTCATGGAAGTGAGGAGAATACCTGACTTGTGAAAATGGGAGTATCACCGAGCCTTCAACTCAAAGATGAGATGATGAAACAAGAGATATGGTAGAGAGATTCCTAAGCTCCTTCAAGGGCATTCTTTTAGTTTCAAATTTAAATTAAGCCTTCCAGCGATGAAGCAGTAGCAGATCAGAAGCACCTCAAACACTGATCTTTGCGCGCTCCCAATGACATCAAATGTTGTTGTTCTCCGATAAAAGTCCGCTTACTCAAGAGAAATGTAGCCTCCATAGGAGAGTGGAAGCTGATGATGTTCTTTCAGTTATTTGGTAACCCAGATGAAAGTTGATTGTATGTCAGACATGGCTTCAAACAAAATTTTTACACGTATCGAAAGTTTAGACCTAGACAATCTTCAGGAAGGCAAAAAATCGATGACGGTTAGGTGCCTGAAAATTGACTACCAGCTTATATATGTTCGTGCCTCCTAACGTATAATAACAGGAGCGTTTGTTTAGGAGATTTGACACGAACAGGGGAGTAAGGTGAGAAAGAGAGGATTCAAGAACACTTAGATGGTGAATTGGTTCAAATAGCAGGATACTTGCCAACCCTCAACATCCTTAAATAATCCCCAAGAGAAAAATAGCTTATTAAGGGGAAATATCCAAGTGCAAATTTCGAATTGGCAATTTAGTGCAACAGACACTGCCTGAAATGCTATAGTCGAGTTCTCAATTAATCCTTAAGAGAAACAATGTTTGATCATAGAGATAGCTGCTTGGTAGCATCAGAATTTTACTGGATGCTGATGGATAAAACTGACAAAGAAAGATCGTAATTTTTCACAAAACAGAACAAGAACAAACCTGAAGAAAACAAAGCAAGATTCGGAGATATGAGAAATTTGTGTGTATTCTACTAAGGTTCCGAGATATGAGAAATTTGTGTGTATTCTTCCAGGTAGATTTAATAGCCCTTATAACAGCTAGCCCTTCAAGTTTGTTAAACATTATTATTCTAAGGTGCCAATATTTTTTGCCCCTCTTTTTTTAGGTAAGTTTTTTATTCTAAGGTGTCAAAGGTAGATCTATAAATTTTACTAAATCAACCGTATATGAGGTAAGGTTTACAATGTGATGTGTCTCCAGTTACAACAGAGTAATACTTGGAAATTCAATTTCTGCATAGCCAAAGCAAACTCAAAGAAAAAACACCATTAATTCAACCTGAAGAAACAAAGATTCAGGGTGCATATTGGTCATATATAAACAACAATTGATTTCAGGGACATTTGTCTTGTCTGAAAATAGATACTGAAATTTCAAATTCATGGATAGATACGCAATATTAGGACCAAGAGGCACAAAGATAAGCTCAACTCAAGTTCACATTAAAGTTGATGATCACAAACACTTATGCTTCACATGACTCCAAGCATTCTATTTAAGATTCATTCTCACAAAGAAATATTATTCAATTCAAAATAATATGTATAAAATTCTAGTTCATACAATTTTCTAGGAGCCGAACTGTATTTAGGCTGATATATGCTCAACAATATTATTTAACTCAAACACCACCATAACTTCCACATATTACAATAAAAACCCAACCCTATTTCATAATTCAATATCAATAATCAATACAGAATAACAAACTGAAAATTACACTCCATCATTCGGAACCTTGTGCTGCCATTTCTTTTCTGTAAGCTTGCAATCTCTCCTTAAACTTCTTGCTCTCCTCAAAGTTCGCCTTCCTCTTCACCGCTTTCTGTGCAAACAAATGATATATTTTCACAGATCTCATAACCTCATAAACCAAATTATTAACACAAAATAGAAGAGCTCAATCTCACTTCTTGGCGAAAGCATTTGTCGAGCTTTATCTTGAGCTCAGTACATTTTCCAAAGAATTTCCCAACTGGATGATCGGTATGACACTTTTGAAACTCCTCAATTATCTAAAAATCACAATTTGAGAAAACCCAAGTCAAAAAATTATCTAGTTAGATGAAATCAATCAATAAAAATGAACAAATTTAAAATTTACATACATCAGCACACATGGGATGCCTGTGTAAAGTTAGAGGAGGATGCATTTGATCAACCTACAAAATAAATTACTCTGAACAAAATTAACAAAATATCTCATGAAATTATTTTTTTACTAGAGAGAAAAAAATAGTTACCTGCAAAATCGCTTGGGATTAAGAAAAAGGGGAATCAAATTTAGGGTTCAGAGGTTGATTTTAGCCACAAAATAAGTTGCATAACAGGTCAAATCTAAACAAGATTTTATCCATTACTAAACCCGATTTCATTAACAACTACGAACAGGGGCAGTTGCACATTAGTCTCATAAATGATAAATTAATTTGTAATCATATATGATACAAATGAAACTATAATTACACCATGAATGAAAATAGTGGCATTCACTATCGTTTAGATACATGATGACTTGAAACCAGGCATGCCTAATTCACAAATGAAACTACAAGTGCACCATGAATGAAAATAGTGGCATTAACTGTGTTACCGTAGTTAAGATACACGATGACTTGAAACCAAGCATGCCTAATTCATGGTGCTAGTAACTCTGATGTGATTACATGTTTTTTTCTGAAGGTCAGAAAACCTTCTTGTGGTGGTTTGTCAGTTGGCTTCATGGCCATATATCATTATATCAAAGCTCAAGAGCTACCTCAGATCAAATTCCAGCACCCAGAGAAATCTTTGTCACCTCCATCATTCAGATCATAAAGAGCGAGAACGAAGGCAGTCTTCAAAGAGCTGACTGAGATTTGTTCTGTTCTGTGTATAATGTATGCATTGTCCAACGATGTCACTTTGTCTTTTGGCTTTATGGTCGGTGTCAATGTTTTCTGCTTCTGTGTATAATGTATACAGTGTAACTGATGTATATGTGAGATAAGTTAATAGACTAGTTCACGTGCATAAAAACATAGTGCCATTTTAAATTTAAGGCTTCTAGATATTAGTCCCTTAAATCTTCAATAATTTCATACTAATCCCTTAAATCTTGAAAATCTATCAAATGGCTAATTTCATCTAGCGACAAACTTAGACAACTTAGAATATATAATCAATAAACTCTAAATAAAAATAAAAGTAAACAACAAGAACTGCACACTTAGACAACTTAGAATATATAATCAATAAACTCTAAATAAAAATAAAAGTAAACAACAAGAACTGCACTTGCACACAACAAAACCAGTTTTCTGGATCTCTTAACCAAAAATTGATTAAACTATTACCATATTATAACTGAGTAGAAAATTACTTTGTGGCAAACATGAACTGAAAATCAAAACAAAGAACATCAATTTGTAATCATATATAATACAAATGAAACTATAATTACACCATGAATGAAAATAGTGGCATGCACTATAGTTAACATACACAAGGACTTGGAACAAGGCATTCCTAATTCACAAACACAAATTGAAATGCAACACAAGGCATTCAACACATTAGTTATAAATTAGAATGCTTACGAAATAAATTTGGCAAGTTATCCCTCCAGGGGTTCACAAAGTAATGGCTTTACGTCCCTTATGCATTCTACTCCTTTCTAAACACCACCTTCTTCAGAAGTATTAATGTGATTTTTCCAAAAACGTACGCTGAAATAATCTGATTCACCAATTAGAGGAACATAACCAAAATAGGCACAAATTGAGAGCATTTGGATGTGTGAATCCTCTACTTCTCCTTCAAAAGAGTACAGGATAATGTTCATCTATAGCTTTCAAGCAATAAAGAAAAAAAAAATGAAATACAAAAAAACATATCAATCACTGATACTAATTTATCTGCGGATCATTTCAGCAAACACCTAGCAAGCATAAACTAACTAAAAATCACATGGGTTTTGAAGAAGCACGGGATAATGCTCATCTAAACCAAGCAACGAAATTTGAGAGGAAATTTAACATGAGATCGTTGAGGGAGGAAAAACCCTAACAAACCCTAGAATTCCGTAGGAACTGGGACCAGCTCTCACCTCTGAACTCGACCAAATGAGCAGCCACCACCAAATCCAAAACCGAAGCCCTAGAAGCGGACGCTCTGGCGAAATGTAGGCCGCCGAGATGCTCGAGGTCGAAGATGGTGAACAAAATCAATGGCGGCGACGAGATCGAGGGCGAGTCGTTTCAAGACGACGAAAGGGGGGAGAGAAGGAGAGAGCGAGGGAGGGAGAACGGAGGCAATAGATAGAGAGAAAAAAACCCGAAGTTATAAAAAGTATGGGTGAAGGCAGATAAACTTTAACCCCGTTACCTATGTACCAACCTAGCCTTATAAGCTTGTTTGTCCTGGGGATAAAGAGGGATAAGGAAATTTAGGCCTCGTTTGGTAGGCGGGAATGGGATGGAATGGAATGGCATTCTCACTTCCCATTCCTTCATACCAAACAAACCAACTTTTTAGATGTTGGAATGATCATTCCCAGGGAATGACCATTCTCACTTTTTGTGGGAATGAGCATTCCAAGTGAGAAGATAGGGAATGGTCATTCCCATTCAAGAGAGAATCAAATCAGTTATTTATTTTTTAATTATACCCCTATTAATCAACTGATTTCCACATTAGTAATTCTGACATCCTTTTCATATGCAATATGCATCAACTGTGGATATCATTCTTTATATTTTTTTTGGACCTATGAAAGATGCGATAATCTTTTATTTATTTTTCTTTAATTTTTTAAGACTAAGAAATAGTGAGTATTGTTTAAAAAATATAAATAGAACATACACTTGAGAGATAACATGCGCAATAGTATAACATGCACAGAAATTAGTATAACATATGCATAAATAAAATTGTTTAGTTATTATCATTAATGTTTATTTTTATCTTATTAAAAATATATGTTGTTGTAAGGACATTATTAGAAAATGTGATTCCATTCTCACTTGTGGACAAGTGATACCAAACATGGGAATGAGAACGGGATTTTCATTCTAGCCTCATTCTACTCAAACATGAGAATGTGAATGACCATTCCATTCCCACATACAATCCATTTCATTCCTTCTTTCATTCCATTCTCACTTATGTCCATTCTCGCGTACCAAACGAGGCGTTAGGGGAATCTTTTACTCTCGTTTGGGAATAAACTTATGCTAAATAATGAGAGAGAAAGGAAGGCGAAGAAGACGAGAAAAATTAAGTTTCACAAGCGAGGTGAAATAAGTTCCCATTGACTTCTATTGCCAAATTCCCAAACAAGTTTTACATGTTCCCTTACCTTCCCTTAGAGGGGTTATTGGTTGGAACATTTTAGGGGATAATAGGATAATTTTGGGGATTCTATTTCAAAATGTTATTCATTAGGACAATGGAACAAGGATAATACTTTTTTGTGTTATTAGTTTTTTAGAACACTAGTGAGACAATTACATCACTTGGGATAAAATTACCCAGTCATATACAAAAAATTTGTCCCAATAGTAAAAATTTACCTCATCGTCTATATTGGAACAATGTTATCCACTTTGAAGGCAATTGGAATAATTTTAAAATATTTTTGTATTAATTAACTAATACATGCTAATTATATTATAAATATATGACATGATATATAAAATATAACATATATTAATATTTTAATAACATAATTTAATAATATATTAATAATATTATATAATAACATATATTAATAATATTATATAATAACATATATTAATAATATTATATAATAACATATATTAATATTTTAATAACATATATATAATATTTTAATAGCATATATTAATAATATTATGTAATATATTATTATATAATATTAATTAGTACATTATATCCTATGATACTGTATTATAATATATTAAATTAAATAATATATTATTAAAGTATTATATTATATATATTATTCATATGTTATATCAATTATTATATAATGTAGCATACTAATATAATGTTATTAGTAATTATTGTATAACATATTATATTTTTGTATAAATAAAATAATGTATTATATTAAATATTATATAGCATACTAATATAATGTTAATTAGTAATTATTATATAACATATTATATTTTTGTATAAATAAAATAATATATTATATTAAATATTATATTAAATATATTGATATTATATTATATTAATTATTATATATAGTATATCATGCTAATACAATATAATATAATACAATATAATATTTAATAATAGTAATTTGTAAGTATAGTATAATATATTATATTTTAATATAAAGTAAAATAATATTTATATTATAATAATATACTAAACCAAGTGGATAAGTTAATATAGAAGTAATTAATAGATAAAATTATTTTTTAATAAGGTGTCACATTATCATTTATCCCACATGAATTGTCAAATCAAAGGTTCAAATTATCACATTATCCCACTTTACCCCACCCAAAATATCCCAAAGGGTAAAATTGTTCCATTGGAATAATTTTCCCACTTGGCCCCAATTTATCCCAACCAATAACAACCCCCCCCCATGAACTATAGTCATTGAGATCTTCACTATGTGCAAATCTAAATAAGCCCTTAAGTGCTAAATCGTCTCTCAAATTTCAACATGTGTTTATTTGTCCCTCAAAATTTCAATTATCTAGCAAATTTGTCCCTCATCTAGAGATTCTATTAATTTGCCCAACATCTAAAATTACCCAGATGTCTCTTAGTTTTTCACATGAGTTTTTTTAACTCTAGTTGGGAATATAACGTTGGAAAGAGCATTGGGTTGGGTTTGGGGAAGCTTCTAATCGTTAGAGAGGAAGTTAGTGCATTTTGGTTCTAGTTGGAGTAGGTTGTTGGTATAAACCCATTATAAAAATGGGTTGGTAAGGTTTTAAATGACGGGTTTAATTATGAGTGCAGGTAGTAACTAAAAAAACCTTCTAATTACGTTAAAGTTAGCAGAAGTTCACTCTTATAAATAACATCACCTAACAAGATGGAGAAATTGCAAGAAATTTGAAGATTTGAGGGATTAATAAGCAAATATTGAGATTGGCCAGACTATTTGATAACTAAAGATGATTTAAATGACTACTATGCAATTACCCCTTACAAATAATATCTTACACCGGGGGGAAAATTACAATTATACCTTTCCGCCTTTTCTGAGGAAAAAAAGAAGTCATTGTGTTAATTTTATGGGTGAGCAAATGGTCAATTCGAATGATGTTAGCAATTTTTAGCTAAATTTAACTGACCCAAAATAAAAATTCAAACCAAACGCAACTAAGCCTCACCAAACGCAAGGCAAACACCGACTACAGCTTATATATATACTAGTGTGAACACCGTGCAAAGCACGACATATTTTTTTTCCCCCGCTACAGTATTTCTGGTTTTAACTGCTACAATATTTTTTGAATTGCTACATTACCCCGCTGCTACAGTATCCCGTGTGCTACAGTAAAATTTTCCAAAAGACTACATTGCCCAGTTCCATGTTGCTGCAGTAATGTTACTGTAGCATTTACTATAGTATGAATAGTGTATATATATACACACACTAGTGGGAACACCGTGCAAAACACGACATATTTTTTTGCGCCGCTATAATAAACCAGGTTTTAACTGCTACAGTTTTTTTAATTTTTGAATTGCTACAGTGTCTTGCCTCTGCTACAGCCCCTCCCCCCGCGCTACAATGATATTTTTCAAAAACAACATCCAATCTCATACGTGCTACAATAATAATGTTATCATAAATGCTATTGTAGTATTTACTGTAGCGTGAATAGTGAATCTTGAATTCTCTCATTTGTATAGAGGAGTGTATATATATATGTGTGTGTACAAATATTTCTTGAAACTCAAGCCTCGTCTAAGGGGGTGTTTGGTTCACCCATTTTATAGAAAACTTTTAGTAAAATACCTGACAATATGACAATTTCATAATTTAAAGGTTTATGTATATTTTCTATAAACTATAGTTAGTTCAAAAAAATTTATAGAAATGTTTTCTATAAAGTAGGAAAAAGTATCTCATTTTATAGAAATTAACTTCCTCTCAAAATAGAAGGAAATTGATGAGAAATCTTACAATTCCTATTAAAATAATAATATAACAAGATTTCTATTAAAATAATAATATAACTAACTCATACCTTATTTCACATCCCCATCTTAATTTTCGGCAGCCATTTTTGAGTGGAAAATTTTGTTAGGGTTTTCTCAATTTTCTCCCCCCCCCCCCCCCCCACCCCCCCAAAAAAAAATCTATTTCCTCAAAAATTATTTTGTCCCCCGCTGTAGCTTCCACCCTTATTTCGCTTCGATGGCTTCTTAATCCACCTCCTTAACTGAACTCATTCATGGGTTTGGAGAGGGAATTTTTTTAAAAGATCTTTTCTGCTAAATAATTAGCAAAATCGACCGTTTTGCTAATTATTTAGCAAAACCAACCTTTTTTGGCATATTGGTCAAAAAGAGGTCGGTTTTGAAAAACTGCCACTTCGAAACATATGAGACTACTAGTCCCGTATGTTTAATAAATTAACTCAGAAAACCTACAGGACTACTAGTCCCGTAGGTTTTGGTTCCCAAATATTCACGAAGACGCAGTGCATGAAGGATCTGAAGTTGATGAGGATGCCACAAATTATTTCAGTAAAGAATTGAATGAAAGCATTGATAACGACGTAAATGTGATTAAAAAAGAGACACCCCTCGATTCTGAGAGCACTTTTCAGACAAATTCTCAATAAAATATGTTAGGTATCAACTCAAAATCCAAGTTAGTATAGTGTTTTTAATTCTTTATATAACTTCATGAGAATTAGATAGGGTTAGAGATCTATCATGATTAGGAGTTTGGATTTTATCATGATTAGGAGTATGGATCTTATTCTAATTAGGAAGTTAGGCTAGAGATAGGATTTTGGTTTCCCTATATATATTCCTCTATTGTTGGAGAAAAAACCAAGACGTGTAGAGAGAAAGAGAGAGAGGGTTTGACAGTCTTTGTCCGTGTAAAAAATTATAATTTGATGGTGATAGTGGATTGATTTTAATCCCGCGATTTTTCCTTGTTGAGGGTTTTCCACGTTAAATCTTATGTGATTCTTTGCTGCGTTTGGTGGTTTTTTGGGGTTTTTCGGGGTTTTTGCGAGATCTAAAAATCTCTACAAAATTTTCATGATGTAATTTCTAATTCAGAAGCTGTGTGCACTGATATTAGCACTATCCTTGAAGGTCAAAGCATGGACAAAGCAATTGACGGCTTATCCACTGCATGTGATACACAAAAATGTAATATAGGAGCAACAACGGATGGAGAAGAAGCCAAAGAGCAAATTTCTCCAACAGCCAATGAGAATGAAAGCTCTGAGAGAATCATTGACCACAAACCCACGGGACTACTAGTCCCGTGGGCTTTCTGTATTCGGTTAGTGGCCAGTTAGTGACCACTAAACATACAGGTCTAGTAGTCCCATATGTTTTGAAGAGGCCATTTAGCAGAACCGACCTCTTTTTGGCCTGTTGGCAAAAAAAAGGCCAAAAAGAGGACGGTTTTGCTAAATAATTAGCAAAACGGTCGGTTTTGCTAATTATTTAGAAAAAGATATTTTTTTTTAGAAAAACCCCGTTTGGAGATGGATTCAGTTATATTGATGGAGCTTTTGTTAGGTTTTCTTGTGTTGATCTTGTTCAGAGGTCCTCTATTTTTTTTCATATCTGCTCTGTTTAGGGACTTTCAATTGTTGATCTGGTCTTTTGGGATTTTTGGTTGTTGATCTTGCTCGAATCTATTGGGGTATTTGATCTACTTCTTCGGGTCAATGAATTCACACTGCAAGGTATAACTCGAAATTATCTTTTATCTTGAATTTTTAATATTGGATATTTATATTGTTGATATAATGGTGATGAATTGAATGCGTAATTTGTGATTTTTTATACTTTTATCTGCTTTTACGGTGCTAAACTTGATCATAAGAAATCCTCTGAAGGTGATTTTTCGATTTCGTAATGCGATCTGAAAATTAGTTTATGGGGAGTGTTCTTAACTTGACAATTTTTTTTGTTCATGACAACTTGAGGATATAAGGATTTTATAACATCAATTTGTACTAAACTAGCCATTAAACTAGCTATTATAAAAAATTTTGTATGACTTGCACTTTTCAATAATAATATTCATACCCAACCAAATAAAATAAAAAGAAAACAATCTATTTTTCTATAATGTTACATACCAATTTTCTTATGTTGAACCAAACAAAGAAAGAGCAAGAAATAAAAAAATTATACTTTTTCGAGTTCTATAAAATTTTCCTATAGTTTTCTATAGAAATACAAGTATAGAAATACAAGGAAATTAATTTTTGATACTGTTCATTTTTCTTTTTTAATAGAAATCGATCCAAACACCCACTGGAATTGCCGAGAGAAGGATCCAGATGTACACAAGCCCCAAGGTGAGGTAAGCTCCCACAACGCCGCTGAAAGCTCCCTTAACTTGTCAGCTGCGGACCCATTGATTCCTTCACTCTTCTCCCCGCATTGGTTTGGTTTTTGGTCGGTACGGTTCATGGTTTTCTCTACCCGAACCGGACTACACGTGCTGCAAAACCGACCCGAACCGTTGAAAGTCGATCGGTTTGAGCGGTTTGGACCGATGTTTGCTATGCGCTAGTTAATTCTCTCAATCGAGGCGGCGACCATTACTTCTCCAAAAAAATATAATAATAATAATAATAATAACCACCATGAAAACAAGAAGGACCGAAATCTCATAGTTTGCAAAACTGCAACTTGTTCATTAAGGATGTTTGAGAACTTGGATTTGGGTTTGAATTTCAAATCTTAGTCCATCCCAAATCCAAATCTCATGTTTGGGGCATTAATTTTGGGTCGAATTTGAAATCAATGTATTTCGCATGAGGGTCTGTTTGGTTCGTTTCCTTTATTTTCCAAAACCCATTTTTCTTCACTTTCATCATTTTTCTTCACTTTCATCATTTCCATCCTTACAAATCTCCCACATCAACCAATAATATGGTGACATCTCTGTAACGCCCCGCCCCAGAATCCCGGAGTCGGTATGTTATTAGATCTGATGGACTGACCTCACAAACCACCACATGTCTTTTCAGCACGTTTTGTCCTCACTCACGTGCTCCCTGGAAAACTTCCCAGTGGGTCACCCATCCTAGAATTTCTCCAGGCCAAGCACGCTTAACTTTGGAGTTTCTAAGAGTTGGGTTCCCGAAAAAAAAGATGCATCTTGGTGGTATGAGTATTCCAATCAAATCTATCAATACTAATCACATCACCCTCTCAAGGGTTGGGGTATTACAATCTCATCTCATTTCATCTCATCTCATTTCTTACTTTTAAAAATAAACTAAACACAAGAAATGTGTCACATCAATCAACTCATCCAACTCACCTCACCCCATTTTCCTTCACTTTCTACCATCTTTAAAAATTACTCACATTATCCAATAATATGGTGACAACTCATCCCATCTCATTAAAATTTTCCTTTCATCATTTTCCTCCAAAAAAACAAAGAAATTGATTTTCCTAAGTATGTGTCACATCATCCAATAATATAATGACAACTCATATTCTCTCATCTATTTTCTTTGTTTGAAGAATGAACCAAACACAAGAAAAAAACCTAAACAAGGAAAGTGAAGGAGAACATCAAAAATTACTCATCTCATCCAATAATATGATGACAACTCTTTTTTCCCTACTTTCTTTTATAACTTTGACAAACCAAACATCTGAAAGTGAAAAAAATATCAAAATTCATTTGGGGGGGGGAATCCTAGACAAGAAATCTACTCACACATGATTGGAATAAGAGAAGACATCAAATAATTATGCAAATCAATCATAAGAAGAAATAAATCAAAGAGAGGAAAGAATTAACCCGTCTTTCAATTGAAATCTTCAAAATAAGAACTTGCAATCCAATCTTCTACAAGAGATTAATGTCTTCTTTCAATACTTGAACCCTAGAATAGTTGCTAGTTGATGGCTAAAAGAACATAACAAAAGATATCCAAAACCCTAAGTCAAAACATCTATTTATATGTCTCCAAAAATCTGGAAAATAACTAATTCACGCGCCACCGGTGTGGTCTGCACCACACCAGGGTGTGGTAGGGGCTGTTTTGCTGATTTTGTGCTTGTTTCTTCAGTTTTTGATATTTTGGCTATAACTTTTGCGTCCGACCTCGGAATGAGGTGATTCAACTTGAATTGGAATCCTGTTGAAGAGATCTACAACTTTCATCTTTTGAGTTTTCTTGATTCAAACTGCATCATGGTCGAAATTCTAGTTCTTCATACTCGTGCATCCATTTTCTTCACGAACCCAACTGATGGAAGCTCTAATCAAACAGCCTTCATAATCAACATCAGGAGTTACAATCTGACGACTCTCACATATCAGAGAGCTAAAGCAAAGATTACAAAGTGACGATCTTTACAACGCTTTGACAGAAAGAGACTACAAATCGACGGTCTCTTCAAATCAAGCTGCGGAAGTCCTCCCCGCCACAAACCACAGCAGTATCCTCGATCTAAACACGAAATATGCATTAAACACTCGTAAATCATGCTTAAAAAACACTAAGATAATGCATATTTTACGTGTTTATCACCCAACGCAGCTCTATACCGCTGCCCAACGCAGCTCTATACCGCTGCCCAACGCAGCTCTATACCGCTGCCAACGCAGCTCCAAGCGCTGCCCAACGCAGTTCTAACCGCTGCCCAACGCAGCTCCAAGCGCTGCCCAACGCAGCTCTATACCGCTGCCCAACGCAGCTCTATACCGCTGCTCAACGCAGCTCCAACCGCTGTCCAACGCAGCTCCAAGCGCTGCCCAACGCAGTTCTAACCGCTGCCCAACGCAGCTCCAAGCGCTGCCTAACGCAGCTCTATACCGCTGCCCAACGCAGCTCTATACCGCTGCTCAACGCAGCTCCAAACGCTGCCCAACGCAGCTCCAAGCGCTGCCCAACGCAGCTCTATACCGCTGCCCAAAGCAGCTCTATACCGCTGCTCAATGCAGCTCCAACCGCTGCCCAACGCAGCTCCAAGCGCTGCCAGACGTAACTCTAACAGCCGCCAAACGCAGCTTCCAACAAGATGCCAACGCAGTTTCCAGCCGCTGCGTCCGAGCTTTCAGACAGAACGCGGGTTTTGCATTTGACTCGTTCAAACACGAGCTGAACAGTTTCAAAACCATTTCCCACGACCTGAGAGGATCACAACTCCACTCAGGAGTGATTTAAGGGGCGGTTACATCCCATAAGCCCCACTGAGGAGCGAATTAAGGAGGTGGTTACACCCCTTAATCCCCTATAAATAACTGAAAATCAATTCAATTCAGGGGGGTTCGGGCAGTCTGTTGGAACTTCTTGGCTAGTCAACAGGATCCTTAGAGCATTTCTGGAGCTTTGGAGATCGGCAACAAGATCTTCTTCATCCTTGGCTTATAACCGGCTTTCGGTTAAATCAACTCTTTCATAGAGTTTTAAACTCGTTCAGAGTTCTCCACAACGTCAAATCGTGAGGAGAAGACCACGTTCCAGTGAAGCAAAACATCGGATCGTCAACGGAGAGCAAACCCGACGCGAGCATTCGATGGAGGCACTCCATCGCCACCGTGAAGAACCCAGAATTAAACAAAGGGGAGAATCCAGATCATTCTCCTCTCTTTTGTAATCAGGAAATCCAATTGTAACTGAGATTAAAAGAATACAAATTAATTTTCTTTCGTTTCTTTTACTGCAAAATTTTCCACAAACAAAAGATGGCGACTCTGCTGGGGACAAGCTTCTCTGACGAAGAAGTGGTGGCGTAATCTGACGTTCATCTTATTGGAACGACCGTTGAAACTCTGATCATCGAGTTCGATCAAGCCAAGTATGAGGAAGCCCTTTCCTCCGGAACTCGATCGCGGGAATGCAACGATCGGTTTCTGAATCTCTTGACAAAGCTGCTTACAGACTCTGTCTTCTTCTACTTCACAGTTAGCAGGGTGGCCATAGATACTTCTGTATCATCATCGAAGAATCTGGCCACGAAGAGCCTTTCCATGTCCTTCCAGCAGGTGATGGACCCAGGCTCCAATCTGCGAAACCATTCAAAAGCGACCCCCTTGAGGGTACCAATGAACAGTCGAGTCATAATGGGATCGTTTCCCACTATGTGTCCAGTTTGCGACGAAGGATGAGATCCCTACGACGAGCACATCTCTGTGAATGCCGATCTTCAAGTCAGCACGAGCTTCATGTTTGTGAGCCTAAACGCGACCATGTGCTCTGCGTTTCTGCTTCAGAACGCAAGTCTTGCGTCTATGAGCCCAAACATAGGCTCTGTGTGAATAAGACTGAACGCAGCCCTCAGTGGTGCATTGTACAGTCAAAACGCAGTCTTCAGAGGGGCGGATATAAGAAGTCTTTGGATTCAAGGCATCTCAACCGGATCCATGTTCAACAAGAGCCAGTCATGTCCAATCATGGACTGGGGGTTCCAATTCAAACCTCACAATCAGTGAGTAATTCTCCTCGAATCTTCACAATAGATTTGAGAGAGTTCATATCGAGAGAAAGACCGATGCAACAAGTCATTCGTTCATTCCAATGTGAACGACTGATTCCTACGGTCCTAAGTCGTTCGCCGACCGTCAGAGAAATCGCTAACGAGTTTGAAGGAGTCTACCAACGCACTCGGACACGAACATGAACCATTCTCCCTATCAACTATCGGAGGTTAGCTAGAGGAACTAATTCCGATGATGAACACTCAGCCATTGCGGAGTCTCAATCATCAAGCTCTTTCATTGGGCATGAGAGCTTCACCCACATGGCAGAACATTCTGAAGATCTTTCAAAGAGGGTTGCTGAGCAAGACGCCATGCTCAAATCACAGCAGAAGACCCTCAATGAACTCCTAGACCTGTTGACTCAACTCGTCGCAGACAAGGCTAAATCTCAGAAGACAGATTCGCCACCTAGGCAAGAATCTTCCAGGAGAGAAAAAACGTCTTTATCCCGACCTCACACAAGCAAAGGGAAGGAAAAAGTGGTTGATGACACGGCTTCTGACCAAGAAGCCCACAACCTAGAATATTCCTCTGATGAAGGAAGAGAGACGGAGAACGAACAGAATCTCCAGTCTGTCAAAATAGAAGAATTAGAAGCCCGCCTCAATGTTATTGCCAACAGAAGCGAGCTCCAAGACGAGGGAGTTAACAGGCCCTATCCTGCCGAATGGGATGCGGCCCCTTATCCTCCAAAATTCGAAGTCACGACGCTACAAACTTTTGACGGCACGGGATCACCGAACCAACATATCTATCATTTCAAGTCATAGACTGGCAATGTGATATCAAACGACGCCATACTGGCTCGATTATTCATTGGCACCCTCAAGGGAGTTGCCTTTGAATGGTTCAGGAAACTTCCTGCCGGATGTATCCAAAAGTGGGCAGATCTAGAGAGACTCTTCCTGTCAAGATTCTTTGAAGAGAATACAGAAGTCTCCATACATACCCTTCTTGCCACTAAGCAGAAGAAGATGGAGTCCGTCAAAGCCTTCGTCAAGAGGTTTCGAACCATGGCTCTCCGGTGTTCGTCAGGTATGACACAGTCTACCCTAGTGGAGACCTGTCGGCACAACTTGCAGACCAACCTTCTAGCACAAATGAGGGTTGCAGAATGCCGTTCTTGGAGACAACTAATCTCTCAAGGCGAACAGGCTCAAAAGATTATTGCTAGGATCAAAGCTGAAGAACAAAGTAGGCAGGATCAACCTGAGCAATCAGACCAAGCCCAACCTTCACCTGAGCAATCGGACCAAGCTCACTCTTCCCAGTCAGAACCGGAAGATACTACGGTTGAAGCTAATCCTCCTCAATAGGATGGCGAATCTACCAAAACTATCACGTTAACAGTTACCTCTGATAGTCCATCAATCTGCCAATCCTCTTCAATAGGATGGTAGGTCCACAAAACTATCATGTTAACAGTTACCTCTGATAGTCCATCAATCTGTCAATCCTCTTCAAGTAGGATGGCGGGTCCACCAAAACTATCACGTTAACCGTCACCTCTGATAGTCCTTTTCCTCCAAATTCCCCCACCAATCCTCTTCAAGTAGGATGGCGGGTTCACCAGAACTATCACGTTAACCGTCACCTCTGATAGTCATATTCCTCCAAATTCCCCCACCAATCCTCTTCAAGTAGGATGGCGGGTCCACCAAAACTATCACGTTAACCGTCACCTCTGATAGTCTTTTTCCTCCAAATTCCCCTACCAATCCTCTTCAAGTAGGATGGCGGGTCCACAAAACTATCACGTTAACAGTTACTTCTGATAGTCAAACTCATCAGATAATGGCCTACCAAGTGATGTACCTCTATTCCGACTTCATGGATAGTGCCCCACTAGATGATGTGCCTTGTCTACCTCTTTTTATTCCCCTGCTAAGTCTTAATCAAGACCGAGGGTTGGTTACTTGGAATCCATTGGATTAAGAGTAATAAATCTTTCACATCGTCAAGTTAACATTACACTTCTGACGATCATCACCCCACAGAGTATGAATGCAGCTTGCATCACTCCTAATTTGTCACGTTAACCTGATGATAAACTCACCTAGCAAGTTTCCCCAGCGAGACGCTAATTCCTAAAATCTTGTGCAAGTCACAAGTACATAAATCCTGTCACGTTAACACTAAACCTCTGACAAAATCCACTTATCAATCCTCATTAATAGGATGATAAGTCCACAAAGTTGTTCTCATCACAACACAAATTCTTGTCAAGTTAACATCATACCTCTGACAACCCACTTATCAATCATCATCAATAGGATGATAAGTCCACAAAGTTGCTCCAATCGCAACATATTCTCTTGTCATGTTAACACCATACCTCTGACAACTCACTTATCAATCCTTTTTAATAGGATAATAAGTCTACAAAGTTGCCCTGATCGCAACATCTTCTTGTCACGTTAATATCACACCTCTGACAAAATCCACTTATCAATTCTCATCAATAGGATGATAAGTCCACAAAGTTGCTCCTATCGCAATAAATTCCCGTCATGTTAACACCAAACCTCTGACAATTAACTTATCGACTCTCCCCAATAGAGCGATAAGTCCTCAAAGTTGCTCTGATCGCAACATTCTCCTGTCATGTTAACATCACACCTCTGACAAAAACCCACTTATCAATCCTCATCAATAGGATGATAAGTCCACAAAGTTGCTCCAATCGCAACACAATCTTGTCACGTTTAACACTATACCTCTGACAAATTCACTTATCAATCCTCATCAATAGGATGATAAGTCCACAAAGTTGCTCCAATCGCAACACAAATCCTGTCACGTTAACACTAAACCTCTGACAAAACCCACTTATCAATCATCGTCAATAGGATGATAAGTCCACAAAGTTGCTCCAATCGCAACACAAATCCTGTCACGTTAACACTAAACCTCTGACAACCCACTTATCAATCCTCATCAATAGGATGATAAGTCCACAAAGTTGCTCCAATCGCAACACAAATCATGTCACGTTAACACTAAACCTCTGACAAAACCCACTTATCAATCCTCATCAATAGGATGATAAGTCCACTTTCAGTGTTTCAAGTAACACAGGAAGAAATAACGACAAAGTCTATGTATTCAAAATCATAGCATCAAGTCTAAGAGGGTTCATTCTCTTAGCACAACGTTACATGTGGAACGGACTTAGACAATCCACATGCTAGCCCGATTCAAACGGTAGTTGGTAAAGGCTTATCAAATCCGTTAATGGCTGAGGGTTTGCTAAAAATCCTATACACGTTTGCAGGCCCATCAGCTTAATGGATGTGAGCCGAGACTTAAAACAGATGAGCTAAAGACAAGTCTCAAAGACTTAGTCAAAAATGCACGGAAGCCACTTCCATGTCTTAAGTCAAAACGTTGAGGTCAGACCCGCGATGCAAAAACCGAACGCCGAGGTCACACCCGTGTTCCAAATTCAACATGCAAGGGTGAGACTCGCATCTCAAGTTCAAAATGCAGGGTCCACCCCCACAGTCCAGAAGCAGGATTATGGCGCATACCTTCACACAGGTCCTACGTGGCAAATCCCTTCAACCAAGATGTCTTCGAAGCAAGTGTAGAGAACAAATCCTTTACCACAAGGAATCAACAGCTCCAAGATCAGAGTTGAGATCCAAAGTATTCTGAAAATTCGTCCTAGTCAACCGCGAACTTTCGAAAACTTTGGAGGGGGTTCTGTAGGCTGTCTAAAAATAATAATAGATAGCTGATCCCCATCAAAACACCGATGATGGAAGTTACAATCTGACGACTTCCAGAAGGTTACAATTTGAAGACTTTCACGTAGATCGCTAAAGGTTACAATCTGACGACCTTCACGACAACTGATGGAAGCTCTAATCAAACAGCCTTCATAATCAACATCAGGAGTTATAATCTGACGACTCTCACATATCAAAGAGCTAAAGCAAAGATTACAAAGTGACGATCTTTACAACGCTTTGACAGAAAGAGACTAAAAATCGACGGTCTCTTCAAATCAAGCTGCGGAAGTCCTCCCCGCACACCAGCATCAAGACGCATCGTGTTCATAGCCACGAACGCAGCTCAACGCAGCTCATACCACAGCTCCAACCGCTGCTCAACGCAGCTCCAAGCGCTGCCCAACGCAGCTCTATACCGCTGCCCAATGATAGGCAAAATCTGCAAGCGCACAGACTCGTTGTAGCTATCAAGGTCGATCCCACAGGGACTAGGGTTAATTACCAAATCTCACGTTATTCGACTAGCTAAATCTAATGAGTGAATTAGAAGAGATGAAAATTAAAAGAAATAAAATAATAACTAATCAGATAATGAAGGACTAGGATTGGGTTATCACCACAACTTAGGTGTTCAATGATGAATTATTTCAATTCTTGGTGTTGGTTTAATCTAGAAAGGGTGAATTAGCCTAAATTAATCTAAAGCCTCTTTCAAGGTCTAAAGATCGTGCTTAATCAATCTCAATTAACCTACTTTCGTGGAATCAAGATTAAATTAAACCCATTAAGCTTTATGCTAATCCAAATCAAATCCCCAAGGAATCTAGCCTACTTTCGTGGTTCGAGCTCCCTGCTTAATTTCTAGAGATCCGGTATTAATCTTCACCTTTCAGTCCTTCAATTAATTACCTATGATTGCTAATACGGTGATCAAGCGAATCAACAAAATTAAAACACTAGAAATCAAGTTCAAAGATTTAAACTTTCACCAAGAACCTATATCAATTCATCATCAATCACCAAAAAGTTGGGTTCTTTCCCAATCCTAGACAAGAAATCTACTCACACATGATTGGAATAAGAGAATACATCAAATAATTATACAAATCAATCATAAGAAGAAATAAATCAAAGAGAGGAAAGAATTAACCTGTCTTTCAATTGAAATCTTCAAAATAAGAACTTGCAATCCAATCTTCTACAAGAGATTAATGTCTTCCTTCAATACTTGAACCCTAGAATAGTTGCTAGTTGATGGCTAAAAGAACATAACAAAAGATATCCAAAACCCTAAGTCAAAACATCTATTTATATGTCCCCAAAAATCTAGAAAATAACTAATTCCCGCGCCACCGGTGTGGTCTGCACCACACCAGGGTGTGGTAGGGGCTGTTTTGCTGATTTTGTGCTTGTTTCTTCAGTTTTCGGTATTTTACTAAGATAATGCATATTTTACGTGTTTATCAACTCCCCCAAGCTTAGACTTTTGCTTGTCCTCAAGCAAATAGACAATAAAGAAAATAGGAGGAGTGGAAGCCAAATAGAGTAGGGATCACCCCCTCATCAATCCTTTAACCAATATCAAACATATCACAAAACAAATACTTTTCATCGGGACTTAACAAATTAATTTCCAAAACTCTCAACAAAATCACATTTCAAAATTTATTTACGATCACAAGCGTCACAAGTCAAGGATAGCCATCCTATCCAATTCTCAAGTCAAAGTAGGAAAAAGAAATTCATGTAACTAGCTTCAATCCCGAAGTACTAAAATTGAGACCTTCAGGTAGTTAAATTGGTAGACCTCACTTTAGGATAAGTGGACTCTCAATCTCTCATGTGTTTAAGGATAGGATTGTATCGCTCAAAATTCTTTCGAATGGATGTATTCAATCCATAAGCTTGCATTTCATCTCAATTCTCCACCACTTCGAAAACTAATGCATGCAACAAAATCATGAGGTCTTTTATTTGGTTGTAATGGGGCTAGGGTCAAAAGGGTAGGATAGATATTTGGGATTGGTTGAAAGCCTATCACTAGTGGAGCTATGATTGCAAAAGATTAGATCTCAAAGTAAGATCAATGACATCTACACAAACTCCATCGTCTATTAAAGAACTTCTTCCAACTACTCCTTTTAGTATGCCATAATAAATTCTTTTGACAACCGCAATTACATACACCATAAAGATGACAACTTTATTCATCTTTTTTTTTCCGAATTTTTTTTCTTTTTTTCTTTTTTTTGTATGAAAGAAGCAAACACCTACTTTCACACCCCCAATCTTACATTTCATTGCTCACATAACCCGTTACATCATAAATTGTGCTCCACTAGCTTAGACAATGGGTAAGGGATACAATCGGATTTTGAAGGTTACATATGTGGGTTTAATCAACAAAATTAGGCTCATAGGCTCAAGGGGGCTAATCAAAGGAAACAATAGTGCATGGTAGGCTATTTGGCTAATGTGGACTATAAACAAAAATGTGCCTCAATCACCTTTTATGCATACAAAAGTTATATGTGTCCTTGAAGAGATTCAATGCAAGTTCTAGTATCCTACACCATTGGAGAATATCACACAAGCAAAGAAAATAATGATTGAATATGTAATGCATCCAATTTCAGGCTCAAAATCTCACGGGTTTTATTTTCTACCAAATTTAATTCCCCTCTTGTCTCAATAGAGTAATGGTTATGACGCTAGCCACATAAACGCTAAAACCTATAAGAAAAGAGAACATTCAAGTCTGGTTCTCCCATATTGTTAACTTGTAATCAAAAGCCATTGAGAATCAGTTGAAAGATGGTTTAAGAAGTTGTTAAGTCCCAATTAATGAGCATCTATCTAGTTCAATGATCGATAAAGGTTAAGCATTCATGTCATCATCAGGAGATCATTTCCCTAATTGTTTTTTTTTTCGTTTTTTTTTTTGAATTAAGAAACAAAGCAAAAGAAAAACTAAAATAAAAGAAAAATAGGCAATTATAGACAGGCAATCAATGCATGAACAACCCACACCCCCAAGCTTAAGATCGACATTGTCCTCAATGTAAAAAAAATAGAAATTAGTGCAAGGGTGCAGGAAACATACCAACTCACTAGTCAGAAGGAGGCAGCGCGGAGGCATCCTGTCGGAGCTGCCGCTCGTGAAAAGACTGCATCATGTAGTGTATAGAGTCCAGTAGTTGTCCTTGACGTTGTTGCTCTTGCTCGATGGCACCTACACGGTTAGTAAGAGAGGCAAGAGAAATATGGATAGCTGATAATTCCGCTGACCAATCAGGGTGATGGAAGCTTCCTCCGTTTTGCCAAATTCCTTACGGTTTGGGAGATATCTGCGTTTTCCCCTTTTTCTGCTATTTCGGGCGAGGTTTTAGCAGTTTTGTTCTGAACTTCTCTGATAAGGATTAAAGGCAATTTTTATTGCCTACAAGCACGAACGCGAGGTTTGTCTGAGAACGAACGCGAGGTTCTTTTGAAAAATGAATGCGAGGTTCAACTTGAGAACGAACGCGAGGTTCGTTAAAAAAAAATGAACGCCATGTTCAACTTAAGTACGAACGCGAGTTTCGACTGAAGTATGAACGCGAGGTTCGACTGAAGCACGAACGCGAGGTTCGACTGAAGCACGAACGCGAGGTTCGACTTAGAACAGAACGCGAGGTTCACCTTAGAACTGAGCGCGAGGCTCACATTAGAACGAACGTGAAGTTCGTTGAGCGCGAGGCTCACTTGAGAACGAACGCGAAGTTCGTTTGAACGCGAAGTTCGGTTAAAATTGAACGAACGCGAGGTTCGTTTGAAGCTTACCGCTTCGCCAAAATTTGAAGCTTAATGTTCGCCATGTTTTCACGCACGAACCCTTAGGGTTTCAAACTGAAACCGCCGCCATTAAAACAAAAAAAGATCTAGAATCGAAAAATGAGTTTTCTTGATCCAGATCCAAGAAAAAAAACCGCCGAAAAACCCAAAAAATTCAAAAAAGTTACTGTTCACCGGCGATTTTTCAGTTACTGTGCATCCGGGAAAAAACTTTAACGTTCATCCGAAAATTTTCGTTACTGTTCACCCGGGAAAAAACTTTACTGTGCATCCGAAATTTTTTTCGTTACTGTTCATCCGGGAAAAAACTTTACTGTGCATCCGAAAATTTTTGTTACTGTTCATCCGAAAAAAAAATTTACTGTTCATCCGAAAAAACAAAACTGAATCTTTAACCAGAGATTTAAGATCAAAAAACCCAATAAAACTTAAATCCCTAAGAATTAATCAAGGTGGCTCTGATACCACTTGTTAGATCTAAACCAAAGCTTGAGATCTAAAACCATATAGCCATGATTAATTCAAAGAGATTAACAATAATCTAAAAGTGCGGAAGCTTATACCTGAATCCATAGAAGAAATCTTGATTTGGGTTTTTGATGATCTTCTAACCTTAGGGTTTCTCTAAATCTGAATTTCTCTTACTAGATGGGGGTGTAGAGAATTAGAGAATATAACTCTAGGTTAGGGACTATAACCCCTTATTTATAGATGTTGTACTTTTATAATTTAGCCCCTCAATAAATCATAATTACAACCTGGTGTACTTTTATAATTTAGCCCCTCAATAAATCATAATTACAACCTGGTATCTGCACATATAACCCCATGATTATATTTAAATACCCATTAACCCAACTTAATTGATCACTTTAGTGGGTTATCCTGAAAGATAACAATACACATTGATTAATCATATGTGCCCACAAAACATCCTCGCATATATGTTAGAAAACATCCTCACACGTATTTCAGATACATTCATAGTCACAAACTTAGCCAAAAGCTGAGAAATGTTACAAAACATACTCACATATATTTCAAATACATATATTACAGAACAATTTTAACTTAAATCCAATTTTCTCTCTTCTTTCTTCTTTCTTGTTTTTTCTTTTCTAGCTGGCCCATTACTCATCTCGGAGGCTCAACGCGCTACAAGGCAAGAACAATAGAGGTAATATACAAGGTATAAAATTGAAAAATGCAACATTATTAAACAACATAAATGCATCATAATAGTACACTTTGTAGGAGACTACGTTGCAATTAAAGGCGACGCCTCTGTTCTGAGGGTCATAACAACACAATGGTCATTACTATAATAAGAGAATACAGCGAATGAGATAGCAGTAGAATGAACAAACTTGGAACTATTAGCTCAAAGCAAATTACTCCATTTGCGCCATAGAATGTCAACAAATCAAACTGGGAGGATCAAAACATAATTTTCATACAGCTAAATAATTAACCAACAAATGTAAGACTGCAAAAATGCTAAATTTGCAAAATCAAATTCTAATCTTTCAAAAACCCTAGAAATTCAGAAAACCCTTTCAAAAACCCTAGATATTCCAGTCTTTCAAGCTAATCAAGCAAGCAGACAAACCAAAAAAAAACCCAAATGGGCATTTCACCAAACAAGGAACAAGCATGAAACTAAATCAAGCTAAACAAACCAAAAAAAAACCCAAATGGGCATTTCACCAAACAAGGAACAAGCATGAAACTAAATCAAGCTAATCAACAAAGAAGCCAAAAAAACACCACCAAACAAGGAACAAGCATGAAACTAAATCAAGCTAATCAACAAAGAAGCCAAAAAAACACCTAGTTTCTAAGGGAAGCATTTCATGACTGGGCAATTTAATGTATATGATAAACTATAGGTTTTTGCATCTCAAAGAAACTAGTTTGGAAACAACATAGAAAGCTAGAAAACAGATGGCAAAATTGTCTAGTTATGTTTAGTTACTGCTGTTTCAAGTAAAATGAGGAGCGTTCCAAAGTAATCATCTTTACATACCTCACCATACCGTCCGTGACCTGACATCCATGCCTCTATATCAAACTTGTGATATGCAGGTGCTCCCAAATCACCAGTTGCCATATCCAAAGTCCTACAAGTGCACTGGAGGGTTTCTTGTGTTTTATCACTGATAAATCACTATATGTTACTAAGAAACTTTCAACAGATTAAGATAATTATCATGGCAAGCCTACAACAATAATCAAATGGACCATCAGTAAGAAGAGAGATCATGCTAAATGACATTAAAGAGAACAAATGTATTACTTGAAATGAAGACCGAGGGATGTAAACAGATCTTCCTCCTCCTCCTTATCCTCTTCGCCGGTGGTGACGATGATCTCCTCGAGCTTGATGATCGGGGCGATCTGAGCTCCGGTGTCCTCTTCCTCGTTGGCGGCGGCGCCGTGGGATTCTTCCTCGTCTCTCCGATCGGCGTCAGAGCTCGCCATGACAAAGGATTTGATCGTTTTGAGAGGCGGGATCTACAGGTGGAGATGAGAATGGAGTTTGTACAGCTAGGTTTTAATAAAGGGGAGAGAGGAGTAAGGCAGGGGTAGTTTAGGGTTTATAATTTATTTTTGTGTATATTGTATATATATTGGATGTATTAATGCTTTTTGGGTTGAGAGGCAAATACACACAGTTCTATGGGTTAGTATAAAGTTTTTTTTTTAAATTATCAGCCAAAGATGCCCTAAATAAATGCGGCAAAGCTAAGCATGTTGTGCTATTCTGAAAAAATACTCAATAGATAGGATGTCGATAGAAAGTATCTAGATATACAGGGCCCCATAGAAACTAACAACAAAATTAAGGTCTAATACGTTAGAATCCCAACTTATTAACAAGCTTGCAGCCAATTCCAAATATTTTTAGGGACAAATTTTAGAAACAAACCCTTTTGCAAAAATATTCTCAAAAAAAGACTCGTTTCCACTTTATTTTTAAAAAACGACCTAGGGCTGAAACTGTGTCATTTTTTACGAAAAATGTTCCCAAACTTTACTAGAGTTGAACTATTGTAAAAAGTTTTGCTTTGAGAAAATTTCGTGAGAGTTCAACTTCCATGAAGTTTGAGAACATTTTTCGTAAAAAACGATCCAGTTTCAGCACTGGGGATAAAACTATGTCGTTTTTTGCGAATATTTTCAAAACAGGTTTTTTTTGAGAATATTTTTGCAAAGGGGTCTGTTTTAAAATTTTGCCCATATTTTTACCCAAAATAATAATAATAATAATAAATAAATAAATAAAATAAAAACAAGAAAAGACCTGCAAACTCTCCTTCAGCGCCATGGATTCCTCCATCGATTTCTCTCAACTACAAGGCGCTCTCGCCTCCGAATCCTACGATAAGATCGCAGACATCTGCGACGAGCTAATGCTGCAGGTCAAATATTTCAAAATTCCACCATCTAGGGTTTATCTAGGGTTTTACTTTCACAAATCTAACCCTTTTTCGATCTAAATTTCATCTTCAGGTTGCCTCCAAGGGAGTCGCATTCGAGATCGAGTGGCCGTACGCGATCCATCTCTTAGGTCACTTTTACATCAACGATCTGTGAGTTGCCGTTGTAATTTATCTCTATTTTTTGCAGTTTGTGGTAATTTTTGGGGTAACTTTTGAGGAATAGAGCTAGAGTTTGCCGTTTTGGTTAGGGTTAGATTGCTTCGAAGGGAATCAACTCTTCTTTTTTTGGGTAATTTTAGGTTTTTTTTCTTGCAGGAATAGCGCTAGGTTTTTGTGGAAATCGATACCGAGTCATGTCAAAGAGGCTCAGCCAGAGATTGTGGCAGTTTGGAAGATTGGGCAATGTCTCTGGACTAGAGATTATGCTGGTGTTTTTGGCGCTGTTCATGGTTTTGAATGGAGTGCAGATGTTGCTGGCATTGTGACTGCCTTCTCAGGTGCGCAAATATTTTCTTTTTAGGTGGTAACTTTCTGGTACTTATGTTCTTAGTTTGTTAGTAAAGATGCAGTTGAAGTTGCAAATTGCAATGAGAATCTATGTTTGTTTCCGACTTACGAGGAAGGGATAAGAAAGAGGAAAATTGCAGTTTAAAGTGGGCAGCTTTGAAAGAAGTTTGTCCCAGTGTTTGGGCATTTTGGACGCATTGTATTTTGTACCAGTGTAGAAAATAGTGCGTTACGTAGCGCAAAATAGCGCTTAACGTAACGTAGCATTAACCCACCGCCACAGCGGTGTAAAATAGCGCATGCACAAAATAACGTGCGCTATTTTGGTCATAGCGCACGCTACGTAACGCGTCGTCGTGGCGCTTTGTAGCTTAGCTTATATTGTTCAATGGCTGGGATTGATTTTAAAATGATTCAATGGCTGTGATTGAGTCTAAGTGGGTGGAGCCCACTTTTCATAAGTTAAATTCATCTAAGTCTAAAACCCTAAAGGTCCTGGTCCTGCTGTCGTCGCCTCCAGATCAAAAAAATAAAAATAAATAAATAAATAAAAACCCATTTCTGTCTTCTTTTTCTTCTATTTCGGTCCTGCTGCCATCGTCATCGTCTCCCGCTGCTCCTTTCGACCTCGTCATCGTCTTCCGCTGCTCCATTTGACCTCATCATCATCTCCCGCTGTTCCTTTCAACCTCGTCATCGTCTCCCGCTGCTCCTTTAGTATTTTAGTAGTATGAGGGATTGATTTAGTGGAGGATGACTCATTTTGTAGGATTTATTAAAACTTATGAAGTAGAAATGCTTGTTTTGTTAAAATGTCTATGATTTGGTTTCGAACTTGAAGTATTTTATGCTTTTGGATTGATTTTTAAGGCAAACATGGTTGATTTTGTTGTGAAATTGTGATGATATATTGATTTGTGATAGTATTTTTATGATGATATGTTATGGTTGATTTTGTTGTGAAATTGTGATGATATATTGATTTGTGATAGTATTTTTATGATGATATGTTTTGAGAATTGCGATGATTATTCATATTTTTTTATTTTAAATGTTATGTATCTATAAAATATTTAAATAATAATAAATTATTTAACCTACGTTAAGAGTTACGCTATTTTGGGTTTTGCGTTAACCGGAGGTAAGCGTTACGCTATGCGTTATCGCTATTTTCAACATTGTTCCGTACAATGGCTGTAAAATTTCTGCTCATACTATAAGTCCATGCCTTGTTGGTTGGTTGTGGATTTTGCCGTCCTTTGGAGCTATACATGATGATTATCCAATGATTGATTCAACTCTATGTTATTTTGTGTTTAAATCCGGTTAACTTGGTTGCGTTTGTTAGGTCTTCTTTCTTTTATGCTTGCTCTATGGATGCATTTGTTGCTGTATTGTATTGAACTTCATACAGTAAAAAGTAAGTGGTGACTTTGTACTGGGGACATTATCTTGCAAATAAGCTAATGTTATAAAGCCACCAAAGTGGGAAGAATAGATTAAGCCAACATGTAAGCAAGGAATAATAGAGCTAGAGTTCCAGATTGAAAAATAATCCCAACATAGTATTATGATTGAAAGTATGTTTGGCAAATGGTCAAAGTGGATTATAATCCATTAATCCACTTTTGTCGATTATAATCCACTTTAGGATGTTTGGCTAGTGGATTATTTTGGATTATAATTCTTTAAAACTAAGCTAGGGTATCCCCATGTATTTTTTGGTGGATTATACTCTATGAATTTTCACCAACCAAAAGACAATTTTACCCCCTCATGATTACACAAATTTCCAAGCCCCATTTATTGAGTCATGTTCTTTTTGGTTATTTTGATAAAATGGTTGATTGTAATCAATTCCAAGGTTTTGAATATCAAATATCAGGGAAATATCGGATGACCAAAATTCATAGCGGATTGCGGATATTGGGGAAATATTGGTGATATGTGGTAAATATCAGAATGACATAATAGATGTTTACATAGGTAGTATAATGCACTAAAATATAATACCAACTTACTTAATGAAATCTAAGTACATAACCTAAATAATATATGTTTAGGACGCTAATCAACCTTGTAAAACAAACAAAAGTACAAATCAACATTGTAATATTTTGTTAGATTTTTCGGCCAAAATGTCATTTCATATAATGAGAAAGTCATGATATCTCGTCGAAAAATTGCCAAATACAGTATATTGTTTTGTGATAAGCCATATAAAAGGATATATTGACCAATATAACCGCTGATATATCGGCCATATCGGGGATATGTCGCTCAGAATAGCCAAAAAGCGTTAAAGGATATTTAACGACCATATCAGTTGCGGCAAGCCTTGTAAAAGGATATATTGGATCATGTCGGGATATTGCCAAACATGTAAAATTTAAAAACAGATTGTGATGCACTAAATTTACCAAACACTTTGGATTATAACCCATGTTTCTAAACATGCCCTGAGATTGCCGGATATGGTTTCAAAGATGAAGTTTGTCTAGTATTTGAGCAATGGCTAAGGGTAGAACTAAGTTTGTCAAGTATTTGAGCAATGGCTAAGGGTAAAAGTGATGGCGTTCAAAAATCTTTTGCAAGGCATGGAAGCAGTTTAGTTGTACTTAAAAAAAAAGAATGTGAATAAGGATAGGTAGGATGGAGTATTAAGTAGCAGATGAACAATTGGAAGTTCACCATTGGCTCACACCAATAATTGATATATCATATATCTGTGTAATTTATTGGTAAACTCTACATATTCAGAATGAAATCCCACAAGGCTTTTGAGACTAGGAAAGTGATAGTTACCTATGTAGTAAGATGCTGAAAAGCTTTGAAGTCTAAAGACTCTAAACCATTGCACAAATGATCATAAATTGAGGCATAAGAACGCGTATGATAGTTGTTACTATAGCAATGAAATAGCTATTAATTGAGCTGAATTAAAAAAAAATTGATTTTAAGTAGAGAAAAACAAGATGCATGTAGCTTAGCCTGTGTAATCTTTGTTGTCATGCCAATTCCGTGGTAGGATCCGGAATCTTGGTCTATTTCATAGGATATCGCAATTGTTGGTTTTTCAGACAAGGCATGTCTATATGCTAGCATTGCCACATCTTTGTTTATTAGGATCTTGCCTGCCACACATGCCTTTGATTTCAGCACAGAAATCTCTTTTATTTACACCGTCTTTTATATCTTTGAGAGTTTCTTTTATTGTGCATGTCTTGGCCTCAGTTATGTTTGGCTAGATAAACTACTTCTCAGTTGATAGGATTGAGGGTGTTTTGATAGCCTCATGACGGTGGAGTATACTGGGCAATCTCATTTTCCTTGTTTACTTTATAGGCTTCTTTTCAATTGATGGTTTTCATTGGCTTTCCATTCAACTATGATGGTGTACATGCTCCCCCTGCCGTTTTTTAATTTCTGCAGAACTGAGATTGTCCCACGTGTAGCATTTGGTTTCTTTTCTCCATCTCCTGTGCTAGAGTGTTCTTCCACTTTGTTTCCCAATCTTAATTCGACGTCCTATCATGTTACTAACTGCTACAGTGATCACTGTTGTACTTAATAAATTGATTTTTGGTTCCTTGGTTTCCATCTTTAGCCACCTAAATTGAATTCATCAATTACCTTCTGAAATATTAAGCAACTTTTGGTTAACAAGACGGTGATATGATATCCAAGACACAGAAACATATAAATAAGATTGCTAATGCTCTTACTTTATTTTCTAACCACAGACAAAATTTTGTTGGTATGAGTAATAGACTTCATTTCATGGTTCCACTTTGGATTGGGGATTGTTAACCCATAAGTTGAACACAAATATCATGCAACTCACTTTGTTTAGTTTTACACCTTGCATATGTGTCTTTAAGTAAAACCATGAAGATATGGGACATGTTAGGAACCTGATCAATAAAAGGATCCAATGACTGAGTTCTCTTCTTTGCACAATATGTCATCTGCAAACTTAATGCAAGGTGGAGATTACTTGACTCTATGTTGCATTGGATTTTCTCAGCCACAGCGTCTTGAAGATAAATGTTACCTGGGTACTTCTAATCTGAAGCCGTACCCGTACCCGACACATACCCGTACCCGTACCCAAACTCCTTGGGTACTCCTTGCATGAATGCATTCATTTATTCGGGCATGTACTCAATTATACAATACATGTTTGAATTTAAAACGCTTGTCAAACATTTTTTGGACATATATCCTACACTTCACACCCATTTCTTGAAACTCGTTAGACATAGGTTAGGGTTTTGAATTATGATTTTGAAGGGTCATCTGGATGTCTAGTTTAATAACCGGTGATTTTCCAATTTATAATCCATGTAATAAAAGAAATGTAAAACTGTTAGAGGACTTTTAATTCTCATCATTGATCTCATATAAATTATTAATTCCAATATATAATATATGTATATATAAAATATTTATATAGCAGTGTCCTTGTACTCTACCTTTGGCAAATTTGCTGTGTCCCTACCCCCTACCCGTACCCGTACCCGTACCCATATTCATGCACCGTAGATGGGGAACAATCAAACTATTTTAAAAACCACAAGCTATCAAGGAAAATGAAGTAGGTCATGACATAACAACTATTACCACCTTAATTGGAAGGCAGAAGCCATACAATCAACATTTATGATTATATAATGCACAAACAGGCAGCAGTTATTTCCCTCTTTCTTTTTCTGTATTATCTAAAATACTATTAACAACAAGTCTATAATGTAGGATGGAAGTTGCAATTATCTTCACACAGAAGAAAGTGTTTATTTCGCATAAATGGTGTCCTTATTGTGGTTCTGTTCTTTATTTTGTTTTCCAACAACTAATACTGATTTTTATTCATCTTCTTCCTCTTTTCCTATCCAGTTTGTCCTTTTTTTGCATTCAACAGAAAGCATTTGATATTGTTGATTAGAGGTTTCATCACCAGTAGATGAGGGTTTAGAACTTCCCCATTTGGTCTTCAAGTATAGTTCTACGACTATTCATCAGAATGACTATTCTGATAAATTAAGTTGAATCTGTAGCTCAAGCATACCAAAGAAGAGTCTCTTAGATGGATGTTGTGGCAGTAGACATGTAATTCGTGCTTGACTTTGTGTCACAGTTGGACCTGTGCAAATTTGGTGTTCGAATAAAACCTCATTGATCTTAATATTCAGCTGTCTGGATAATGCTATATATTCTCTGCCTGTTGATTTATGCCTTGCATTCTTTGAACCATTGATTTAATCTACGATTACAAGTTTCTTGCTGTCTGGCTTTGATTTTCAAGTTCTAACTGTTTAAATGCTGCAGAGAGCTATACCAAGCGAATGTTCCAGCTGCTGCAGTCTGCATATTCAACAATTACGGTTGCTGATGCAGCCCATTTTATGGGGATGAGTGAAGATGATGCCACAAAATGTATTCTTCTATCACTTTCCTTGAAATGTGTTTTCAATTCATTTGGAAGTGATCAGGACAATAATTAACATCAACGGCTATTAGAGAACATCCTTCTGTGTATCTAATCTCTTTTTTGGTAAGGGAGAGTAAATGTGTGTACTTGAACTTTTGCGTACATAAGTTATTTGTTTTAGAGAAAAATATCATCAACTTTAAATTCAACAAGAAAATGCGAAAACATTAAGAGCACTACCCCATGAAGGTTAGTACCTTGAACTTTTGTTTGTGTTTTATAAAAGGTAAAACTATCATGAATTTCATATTAAGTCAGTAAACTATCATGAACTTTGCATTATTATCAGATAACTAGTATGAACTTTCAAGTATTATATAAAGTTATCATATAGTTTTGTGAGTCCTTTGAGTTTCTTTTTGGCTAATGTAGATGCTTATCATGTTTTCCTCCAATAAAAATAGTTTATGTTAAGTCTTATATGCAGAACCCCTAAAACCGTTCAGGATTGTTTTGTGAAACTTAACTGTATATAAACCATGCTTTCATTTGTTACCTCTGATGTTCTGAAGCATCACCATCTGACAACACCTATTTCCACTTCTACTTCTTCAAGCTTCCATTTTGTTGGCTGCTGCTTAACTCTTGTATATGTGCTTCATATTTGATTGCAGATGCACTTCAACATGGCTGGACTTTAGATTCATCCTCCAACATGCTTACGGTGAGGAAACCGATTGTCGTCAAGCAGCAGAAATTAGACCCCAGCAAATTACAGCGCCTTACTGAATACGTTTACCACTTGGAGCACTGATTTTCTTCCCTGTGAATTCTCAAGAAAAACCCTTCTTTTTGTGCCTGAAGGTGTATGGCTTATTACCCCTTTTTACTTAAGAATGATACTTTGATTTTGGAAGAGAGAAATATTCAGGAAACTAAGCAGAATTTTCTTCTCATGTTGATGGTTTGAGGAATTGGTGCTAATGTTTTACTGTGCACAATGAATGCAATTGTTTGTATCGATGCGGCTTTGAAAGAGTTTAAGACGAGTTTGTGGTAGCATAAATTTGTGTGATTTGTTTTTGTTATAGTGGTCTGTAGTAAATGTTAGTACAGCCAAGCATCTCCAACGAACAAACACACTTAGACGCAGTCATTTTGTTCCTGATAAATGATTGTGGAAGATAAAGTTTTGTACTTTGGAGAGATTCTGAAGTTAAAGATGCATATGAACTTGATAAAGCTCGAAAAAACTGCGGACAAGGTGGGAACAAAAATATTGAAGGTTTCTATGAGAAACGCTGGAGCCAATATTTCCGGAAGGGCAAATGGCATTTACGGAAAAAACGAGAGATTATTGCATTTGATACTGGCAGATGTTCTGATACAAAATGACATGTAAAGTGTGGGCAGATGGTAGATTTCATGGTGTTTTTCAAATTTTTACTATCTGATTCAATCGTGTTTTACAAATATTTATAAAACCGAATCTTATGGTTAACTGAAACTGAGTCAAATTGACTGATATTAGTTCGGTCAGTATGGTTTGGTTTGGTCTATTCACTTTGGATTCGGACTAGTGTTTTTTTTTTTTTTTCTGTTGGTCTATTTTATTTAAAGGAAGATGCATACAATCAACAAAAGAAAAAAAAATCTATCTCTATTTATCTACACAACTATAAACAAAGCCCTATTTTTGGGTAAATGAGCTTCGTTTTCAATAAGGGCCTGTTCGTATGCCTAAAAAAAAGAGGGAAATCAAAGAAATGGAAAACTATTAAAATGAAGAATTGTTTTTGGAGTGTTTGGTTGGCTAAAAAAGAAGGAAATCAAAGAAATAAAATTGAAATGATGTTAGTTGTCACCTTATTATTGGATGATGTTTGTGATTTTTTAAGAAAACTAGTTTTGGAGTGTTCGGTTGGCGAAAAAAAAATAAGGAAATGAATTATAAGAAACATATTTCCTGTAGTTTCTTGTTTTCTTTTGTTCGGTTCATTCTTAAAAATAAGAAATGAAATGAGATGAGATGAGTTGTCATTGTATTATTGGGTGATGTGAAGAAAGATTAAGAAAATTGTTTTCATAACTTTTTGGGATGAAAATGAAGAAATGAAATGTTAATGAGATGAGGTGAATTGTTATAATATTTTATTGGATGATGTGAGTGATTTGAAATGATGAGAAGAGATGAGTTGAGTGATGTTTGGATGAAAATAATATTTTATTAGATGTGATGGATGAGTTGTTAGATGAAAATAATATTTTATTAGATGTGATGGATGAGTGGTTAGATGAAAATCATATTTTATTAGATGATGTGGATGAGTTGTTGGATGAAAATAATATTTTATTGGATGTTGTGGGTGAGTTTTAGGGATGGAAATGGAGGAAATGGTGAGTTTTGAGATTTTTACCATTTCCATTTCCATTTCTTGGTATTTAGAAAACAAACGAACAGACCCTAAAACGAAATATACCCCCAAAAAAAGGTCCTAAAGAATTATCTACCAACATTATTATCAAGAGCCTTCATGAAAAAAAAACTAATAGGAATCCTGGAAAATTTTCTACCCTCAACTCCTTAACCATCTAGTAACTGCCCATTATAGCTCCATTCTCATCATTATCTCTCCAACACCATATGGCCACGGTTGTTTTTCTATCCCCAGAATTGTGGGTAACGTATTCCCGGATTATAGTCCTGAGGTTATATAATCATGGGATTATTTTCGTCTAGTTCAATATTTGTTTTCACACTGCCTAACTTGTAGCAGGAGAGAGAGGATGATGCTTTTTTTTTCTATATCTGCCATCAAATAATGCACAAGCATCTAGTTAAGTTGCTCGAAGCTGCGGATGGATTTTTTTTATCTGGCAAATTCCACCACATCTTCGCGCCACCATTAAGAGTGACAAGAAAGGCTTTGCAAATGACCGGGCCACTCACATGCTGCATGTTCATCATGTTGTAGAAATTCTACGCATTATCGAGCGGGACGCACTCTCCCTTGTACTTCTCGATGTGTAGCATCTTGAATTTTGGACAGGGGGGTTCATGATCCAAGTAGCGAAAGGGCTATTACCTCCGATGATGTCGGCAACTATGTTAAATATTCGGTCATAAGCAGGTGCCCAGTTGGTTGCAGAGGGGTTTAGCCCTAGTCACTGGGGTTTGAGTCGTGTAGATGTGTCACACACCTCGCGACCTTGCGTGCAGCCTGTTCTGAGTCGAGGCTCGAGCTTTCGCTTGTCGCCTCCATGTGTTGTTGATGTTGTCATGGATATTGATGTTGCTTTTCATGGAGAGGAGTGATAGATGATGGAGGCTGAGAGGGAAGGTTGAGGAGTTCGTTTGTGAACGAAACGAACTGCTATCGGAGAGATTGAGCTATCATTGAGTGGATTCATCCAACTTGAGTGACAGCCAAAGTTGGAAGTTTCTCTAGGGTTTGGAACCGAATATCAAAAGAAGAAAAAGAGGTCCCACTATAGGTGCCAAACTATTTATGTTAGATAGTTAATTGTGGGGATAATTAGATATTTGGAAGAGTTCAAGATTCCTTAATCTTCTTTGATGGCTAATCAACAAAAGAGAGGAAGATTGCTGCACAAATAACACCATTAGAGAACCGGAGTTGCTTTCTCCGATGTATCCTCTGATGCTCCGGTTAGTCACTAATGAAATAGATATGCAAAATCTAGTTTTAGGGTGTTATGAAGCATAAAATTGCGTACCTTTGAATAAAGGAGACTATCCAGTATTTTGTTGAATATCATATCTCCATGATAGTGTTTTGATGATAACAATTTATACAGTGTGTGCACTAACTTTTATATGCAGATTTCAATATCAGAATATGTACAAGTGCAAGTTGATTTCAAGGCATTTTGAAGTGAAGAAAATGAAGAACAAATGAGATAATATATTTTACATTTTCTTTACTTAGAATAATTGTACAAGCCTTGATCACACACACACACACACACACAATATTAGAACACACTAACACAGGCTTAGTGTGTTGGTTAACAATAGAAATCCCCTATGTTAACCATTAGAATTATAGTTAAAACTTAATTATAAAAACTTTTTATAGCAGAATTTTTACTCTTAGTAGTCGACTAATTGGAATAGTAGTCGACTACTCATGTATAAAACTCAAATACATGTTTCTGTCAATTTACAGTATAGTCGACTACAATAGATTATAGTCGACTACTCAAGTGTTCGACAGAAACATAAGTTTCTGTCATTTTACAGTGTAGTCGACTAATCATCATTATAGTCGACTACTGAACACAAATTTCATTTTATCAGTTTCTGTCAAATTACAGTGTAGTCGACTAATGAGCATTATAGTCGACTACTGAGAAAATTTCTGAATACACAGAGTCTGTTTGAACTCAGTGTAGTCGACTACAGATACAGTTTTTCCAGTTTTCAAAGTTTGAATTTGTGACTATTTATAGCCGTTTTTAAACGTTTTTAAAGTTCAAAAAATTGTCTTTTCAAGGGCTATAGATAGGTTATTTGTTCAGAAAATTGCAGAGACATACATACCCATAAGCTTTGATTTTTGTGCAATTTTTCAAGTAAAAAATATTCAGATTTTGTGAAAAAAAAAAGTTTCTGAAATTGCCTCTAAACATTCATCAAATACTTATCATTTAGGCAATTTACAGAGGTTAAAAGAATCCTAAGCCACTGCTGCACTTCACTACTCATTCAAGGCTTATAGGATCAATTGTGTTCTTACTTCAACAAGGATTTCTCTCGGGTTTGAGAGGGTTAATCTCTTGGTTTAGAGATTGGTGTTCAAATTGGCAAGGTGTTTGTCAATTGGTGTTGCAATTTACAGGGACTTGCAAATTGGTCAGGTTTGCGTTTGATTTTGTAAGTTTATTCAAAATCATAGTGAAAACTCTCAAGCAGGATTTGCTTGGGGACTGGATGTACACCGGATTGGTGGAACCAGTATAAAATCCTTGTGTTTTTTATTGTGAATTTCTGAGATTGCCATTTTTCTTTGCAATTTATAATATACTTTGCATAAATTTTAAAAGAACACTATTCACCCCACCCTTTAGTGTTCAAGTGTATCTATTTCAGATCCTACATTTGGTATCAGAGTAAGGTGAAAGATGGCATCGACAAATACTTCACAATTCAAAGAAGGTCACTCAACAAATCGTTCACCAATGTTCGATGGATTGAACTACAACTATTGGAAATGCCGAATGAAGATTTACCTTCAATCAATTGGCTACGAACTTTGGAATGTCGTGGAAACGAAATATGAAAAGCCAACCACTCCTTTCGCGAAATGGACTACATCTCAAAGGAACAATGCTAACTTGGATTCTAAAGCAATGAATGTCTTATTTTGTGCACTTAACAAGAATGAGTTCAATAGGGTGTCAACGGCCACATCTGCATACGATATTTGGCATACACTTGAGGTAACTCATGAAGGTACAAATAAAGTTAAAGAATCTAAAATTTCTGTTCTTGTGCACAGATTTGAATTATTCAAGATGAAGGAAAACGAGACTATAGGAGAAATGTTTACAAGATTCACCGACATCACAAATTCTCTCATTGGTCTTGGAAAAACATATACACAAGTGGAGATGGTAAGAAAGATACTTCGATCACTTACTCCACAATGAAAAAAGAAAGTTACCGCTATTTAAGAAGCCAATGATTTATCAACTCTTACGGTTGAAAATCTTATTGGTAATCTTATGGCATATGAAGTTCAAATTGAAGATAGAAAGAATGATGAAGAATCAAAGAACAAGAAAGTTCTTGCATTCAATACTACTTCCAATAAAGAAGATTCAGATGATGATGATGAAGAAATGGGCATGTTTGCACGAAAATTTCGGAAATTTATAAAACGAGGTAATTTTAAATCTAAGAATTCAATTTCAAATAACCCTCTTTGTTTTAAGTGTAATAAACCAGGGCATATGAAGAAAGATTATCCAATGTTGAAGAATAAGCAAAAATTAAGTTATTTCAACAACTTCAATAACATTCAAAATAACAAGAAAAGGAAAACAATGGCAGTCACTTGGGATGATAGTGATGAATCATCTTCAGATGAAGAAATTCAAGAAAAGGAAAGTCCTCATATGTGTTTTATGGCACAAGATGAAGTAAGTGAAAATGAAGAACTTTTAGATGCTTTCAATGAAATATATGAAACTTTTGTGAGATTAAAGACATCACATAATTTTCTTAAAGGTGAAAATAAAAGATTACTTGAAGAAATTTCTGATTTAAATTCCTCTACCTTTTCTAATTCTCAAATAATTGAATTGAAAGAAGAAAATCTTTCTTTACTTAAAGAAAATGAATGTTTATCTAATGAGAATAAATATTTAAAATCAGAATGTAATAATTTAAATATTCATATTAATAATTTAGAAAAAGATATTTTTTCTTTTAAATCAAGATATGAAGGTATATGTTTAAATGTAAGCAAATTTAATAAAGGAAAAGAAAATCTTGATAATATTCTTTCTTTTCAAAGAGAATCACAAAAGACAAAAGGATTAGGTTTTCAATTTAATAAAAATAAATCAAAGAAAACAATTTTTGTAAAACCTTCTCATGATTTGTATGATTATAGAACTAAAAATTTGTGTAAAAAGAAATCAAAATTCTTTTCTATTTGGGTTCCAAAAGAATTATCTTCTTTACATAAGAATTTCTATATTTCTGATTTTATTAAAAATATTTATTTATCACCTAACTATTTACACAAATCAAACTCTTCATGGGTTTGGTTTCCTAAAGGCTAATTTAAAGGACCCAACATAGTACGTGTACCAAAATGTAAATGTTTATTATTTCAGGTACCCAAGAAAGATAGGTGGATTTTGGATAGTGATTTTGGATAGTGGTTGCTCCAAACATATGACTGGAAATATACAATTGTTGTCATCTTTTCAAAACAAGGATGGGGGTACCGTTATTTTTGGAGATAACAACAAAGGAAAAGTCATCGGTATTGGATCTGTCGGTAATCCAAACAAACCTATCATTGATAGTGTTCTATTAGTTGATGGTCTTAAATATAATTTACTAAGTATTAGTCAACTTTGTGATAAAGGTTTTAAAATTATTTTTGAAAAAGAATCATGCTTAATTTATGATATTGATTTAATAACTATTATTTTTAAAGGTCATAGAAAGAATAACATATATGTGTTATCTATGAATAATATTTCAAATGAACATTGTCTTATTGCATCATCTAATGATTCGATTTTATGACATAAACGTTTTGGACATGTTAACTTTAAACATATGTCTAAGATTTCTAAAAATGATTCAGTAAATGGTTTACCTAAGATGTCTTTTAAAAATAATTTTTGTGATGCATGTCAACAAGGAAAAATGCACAAATCTTCTTTCAAATCTAAAAATGTAATATCTACAAATAGACCATTAGAATTAATTCATATAGATCTTTTTGGTCCATCTAGAGTAGCATCTTTAAATGAAAGTAGATATGCATTTGTTCTTGTAGATGATTATTCTAGATTCACATGGGTAATTTTTCTTAAACATAAAAATGATGCTTTTAATGAGTTTTCTATATTTTGCAAAAGAATTCAAAATCAAAAATCTACTTCTATTATCTCTATACATACTGATCATGGAGGTGAATTTGAAAATGAATTATTTACAAATTATTGTAACAAACATGGTATATCACATACTTTTTCTTTTCCTCGTGCTGCTCCACAAAATGGAGTTGTAGAAAGGAAAAATAGAACTTTACAAGAATGTGCTAGAACCATGTTGTATGATAGTAATTTACCTAAATATTTTTGGGCAGAAGCTGTATCAACAGCTTGTTATGTATTAAATAGAGTTTTATTAAGACATATTTTAAAGAAAACCTCTTATGAATTATTTTATAACAAAATTTCTAAAGTATCTTATTTTAAAGTTTTTGTTTGTAAATGTTTTATTGTAGGCAATAAAAATTGTCTTTAAATCCTTATCAGAGAAGTTCAAAACAAAACTGCTAAAACCTCACCCGAAATAGCAAAAGAGGGGAAAACGCAGATATCTCCCAAACCGTAAGGAATTTGGCGAAATGGAGGAAGCGAACCGAAGCCTTCGGCTCGGTTCGGATGACTCTATCTCATCGAGATAGGCGATTTTCATATATAACTCGTCCAATTCCGACTTACGGTTTGAAAGTTACGGCTTATTCTTCAATCCATGCTCAGGAGGCTCGCCTGCAGCTCGAATCTGCCTGCAGTCCCAAATCCGCCTGCAGACCCAAGTCTGCCTGCTCACCTGAGCTCGCCTGCAGTCCCAAACTCGCCTGCAGACCCAGTTCGCCTGCAAGCTCGCCTGCAGACCCAAGTCTGCCTGCAGTCCTAAGCTCGCCTGCAGACCCAAGCTGCAGACTCGCCAGCTCACTGTCAACTGCCCACTTGGAGTATGGGAACAGTTACATCAGTGGTCAAATCCCACAAATCAAGGGAGAGGGCACAATAGTCTGCCTGCAGTCCTAAGCTCGCCTGCAGACCCAAGCTGCAGACTCGCCAGCTCACTGTCAACTGCCCACTTGGAGTATGGGAACGGTTACATCAGTGGTCAAATCCCACAAATCAAGGGAGAGGGCACAATACTCCAGGCCCGTCAGATGGCCGTCCACAGTACGAATGAGTGGACAGGCGTCGAAACAGCCTGCACCCTCATAAATGCGGCTCACCTCAGTTGTCCAGGTGAAGGGACGAGAGCCGCCAACGCTCGGTGGTTGGTCAGATCCACGCAAGCATCTGACAGCCGTTGTCACGCATACGAGGAGGGGCTTTCCCACTCCTATGTAGCGTGATGCAGAGCACAGCTCTTCGAATGACCATTGACGGTACGAATGAACAGCAGGACGTCTCCGAACAACGTGTGGTCACATCCCATAATTCAAGGAGCAGTCAAGCTATCTCCCTCACCTCTATTAGTGGTCAAATCCCATGAATCAAGGGAGAGCCCATGCCATCCCTTGCCTGTTAAAACCCATCTTCAGCAGCATGAAGAAGGGGGATTGGCCGTTGCATATTCTGCTGGCTAATCTCCCAAAGGTTGAACCTGGACCTTTGCCAAAGGCTCCCTCATTTGAGAACCGAAGCTCCGGCAGCAACTTCGATCGGATCGTCCAAGGGAAGCAGACTCGGCACGAGCACCGAGCGAGGCATCCTATCGCCACCTAAAGTCCCCACACAAAACAAAGAGGGCCTTCCCTCTGCTTCTGTTGTAAACATTTGATTTGTTAGTTTGTAATAAGCTTTCTTATAAATACAAACGAAACTCCTTTCTTCGGAAGAATCAAATTTTCACCCTACAGAAGATGGCGACCACAGTGGGAGAATCCGTTCATTCAGATGAATTGGTGGTGGCGCAGTCTGACGAAGTTGCTGCAGGGACTACTGTTGAGTCCCTTGTGATCAAATTCGAAGGGTACTTACAATCGTCCTCTTCTCGCAGCAATACATCTCGCGATGGTTGCAGAGTCGTGCGGGTGGCCCAGCCCCAAGAGGCTGAGGCAACCAAGCCTGAGGGATCTACCCAAGCCGAGGCAGGGGGTTCTTTTCCCCCCGAACCAGTTGAGGCCGAGCCGAGATTCGAGAATGCAGGTCTAGGGGCTGCTGAATGGGTCGATGAACGATCCTCGCAGACCCCTGTGCAAGAGGAATCAACCATTTGTGTCGACGCAGAATACGCCTCCGTCGTCGACATGAACGCTCCTCGTTCAAAAAGATCCAAACAGCGGCGACGAAAAGCTCTCGCTCGTCTCGAGGCGCAATCCCTCATCCCCCACGACAGCCTGAATTATTATTCAAGCTTGGGGGAATCAACCTTTTGTGCCAGGTTCCCATTTTTGGCGAACCGCTCAAATCAGGCGAGCCTAGCAGTTTAGGCGAGCTCCACTTCTTGAGCCAGGTTCCCAGTTTCGGCGAACCGCTCAAATCGGGCGAGCCTAGCA
>NC_033795.1:14309371-14373981 GCF_001876935.1 Asparagus officinalis | reverse complement strand
AGACTGGGATGATGACTTCGTGGACAGCTACGAAGAGTTCTCCGATGACCGATACCGCTCCTTCACAGAGGAGGAAGCCAGAACCCTGGAAACAAAATACCTCCAGCATTACACCCAGTTCGCCATCCAACGCCACAACGACGAAAATAATGTATGTATTGTTGAGTTGATTTGTTTGCTCAGTATGGTTTATCTGATGATTTTGTTAGGAAAAAAAAAACAAATCGGTTATCGGAGGACAAGGAGCTGAGGCTGGTGGAGTACGTGAAATGGAAACGTGCAGCGTGCGTCTCCCTGTGACTATTACATGACCTTCAAGGGAACATATGGTGACAATGGTGATCCGTAATTTACCTGATGAAGATACATATGTGGATATCTTTAGTGTTAAGCCTGATTCAGACTGACGGCGGCAGCGGCAGCAACAGCAGCAGATATTCCTCCCCTTCTCAGACTGACGGCGGCAGCGGCAGCAACAGCAGCAGATATTCCTCCCCTTCTGAGTGAATCAGGTGAAACCAAATCCATAAACTTCCATGTTTACTTTTGATTAGGGGCTTGGTAAATTAAAAGATAACAAGTTTATTTTTGACTCATTACAAATCAGTTATCGAGTGACGCTGCTCTACTTTTAGATTGTGACCCTGCTCAGGTTTAAGGGTACAAAAAAGGTACAGGTAACACGATCTAAATCCAATTTTCATACAAATGAAGTGAGCCTTGTGCACAGATAATCTATCTGCATTAGCTAAGTTGTAGTTGGTTTATTTCCAGATTCATGAAATTGAAGGAGGTTGCTTTCTGGGAAGATTAGGTACTTGCGGTGTAAGATTTATGAGCGATAATAGTTAGCACATTGTAATGTGCAATAGCAGAACAAACTTTCATTATCTTTTTATAACATAAAAGATCGCCTCTTATAAATATTTTACAATCAAGCTTTTTCAGTGAACCGTTATCATGTGCTCAATCTTTCTTTGGCTATCCTGTATTCACTGGTAGCTGGGTACATGCTGAACTCACTAAAATTGTATCTGAGGCTTGGAATTTCAATTGTAATGCTTGAATGATGTGGTTTACAAATGACAACTCAATTTCTTTCTTTTTTTTAATGCATCTAAATGAATGATCTCTATCATTGGTTTAACTATTGTTTAGATAACTATCACCGGGTTCTTTTCTTAATCCATGTTGGATTGGGTTTGAGATTCTTGGTTGGCCATCTTGAAGCTCAGAGTAAAACTCCGTACGTGCTCAACCGAAAGCCCAACCGACCAGTTGTGCCCTCTCAGGCTTTTACTAACCTGATGATGCTGGCCTCAAAGAATTAATGTGTTTTGATTCATGTTATTTGCATCTTTAGCTTACGAAGATGGAGGAACTAAAAACCCCATAAATGAAGTTAGTTAATTAGTCGTCGAGATTTTACCATGATTTACCAATGTTCGTTGTTCACTTTTGCAGGCCTTTTTAGATTAGTGCTAGTGGCTTTGCCACAGAAACAATATTGATTACTCATAAATTATCATGTCAATGCATTCAAGTTCATGGTTGTTATAGTTACTCATCAGAGCTCTTGGTCGTATTTCATATATAAAGATCTAGGATCACTGGATAAGAATTACTACCTACTATGTCCATATCTTGGTCTGGTTCCTTAATCTTTGTTGCCCACTGCATTAGTCATTATCATTTAGGTACCCTATAGCGTTGTTTATAAGATTGTGCATCGAGGAGATTATTGATTTTTTCGATGGTCATTATAATTGTATTAGATACAATTTATGTCAGATCTTCTCAATTGTCAGTTTTTTGAATAGTGGCAGGGTGACAGTAAGGCTTGCTCAAGTGATGAAGGGGTGGAGTTTGATAAACGAAGGCCCAAGTAAAATAGTAGGCCAAACAAAAAAAGAAAGAAAGAAAAATACGGGGTATCTGCAGTTTTGTGCAAGAAATCATGCTCTAATGCATGACCAGCCATAAAGATAAAGATTTGGAGTGAGGCGTGTCGATGCATTCTACTTATGTTAAGGTTGAGAGGTACAACTCAATACCAGGAGAAAGAATCAATTGGTCAATGGATCATATCATACGCAAGTAGTGTATAAATCTCTTGGTTTTTTTTTTTTTGTTTTTTTTAGAGAAATCTCTTGGTTATTTTTATTATAGAGTCTATCGAAGTTTCTTGTCTCACTGATCATTCTTTTTCAATGCAAGTATCTTTTTTTTGTATTTATTGCAGATGGCTGGAGAGGTGGCAAGATGTTATGCAACTATAAAAGCTAAACACCCATATTGGTATTTTAATTCCACCCAAATTTCCAACAAGGAATTTTAAATAGGCAAACCCGCTTTAAGACATTTTAATTGATCCAACTAATCAATAAGACATGTTTTCTCGTCGGCGGACAAATTTCCGACGAGATCTCGTCACGTGCATGGCACGTGATGTCTCAAAACTCATTTTTAGCAGCGGCGACGGCAACAATCTCGTCATATTCAGCCCAAAGTAGGATAAAATAACTGTTATGACGCCGCCTGAGATCGCTAACCCCATCGAATCGGCTGAATATGACGAGATTGTTGCCGTCGCCGCTGCTAAAAACGAGTTTTGAGACATCACGTGCCATGCACGTGACGAGATCTCGCCGGAAATTTGCCCGCCGACGAGAAACCATGCCTTATTGGTTAGTTGGATCAATTAAAATGTCTTAAAGCGGGTTTGCCTATTTAAAATACCTTGTTGGAAATTAGGGTGGAATTAAAATATCAATATGGGTATTTAGCCCAACTATAAAGTTCTTAATTAGGAGCTTGTCAAATTAAATGCTCTTCAAATAGAATCGAATAGGAGTCTGAGTGTAGAACCTCTTGTGTAGCAGATAGTTTAATGTTGTGAGGGAAAAAACATTCATTTAGATGGGATAGAGGATGCCTGAAAGATGAAGTTAATTAGGTTGCAATTGTTGATGCGTTATTATGTAATTGGTTTTATGCAATCCTAGCTACTACATGAATAAGGTTTTTTTTACTGGCATTTACAAAGCTATGTTGGCTTTTATTGCTATTATGTGTTATTAAGGTATGTCAGCAGGTTGATGAAGTTATGTTGCGCATGTTCTTATCTATATGACTAAAAAAAAATTTATAATTCATATTTATTGATGAGTTTTTGTTTATGATGTGATTACTATCTAATGCGAATTTCTGCTCTCAGAGACATTGCTAAGGCAACTAACTTTTGGTTTTGCTTTGGTTTAATGTTTACAAATTTTGAAAGGAATGGATTTTACTTGAGTTTGATCAGTTTTATTGAAGTAGAGTCCAACCATGTTGTATTAATGATTCATGTGCATTATAACAGTATAGTATAAAGGTGAGTACTTGTTCATATGTACGTATGTATGTATGTATGTGACATGCATCTTATCTTTTATTTTTCTTGTTTAGTTTCAGTTTCAGCAAATTTTTTAGTTAATATAAATGACATGTTCATATGTACATGTGACATCTTATATTTTTTATGTATTATTATTATATTATTTATTTATTTTATCTTATTTTTTGTTTAGTTTCAGTTTCAACAATTTTTTTTAGTTAATATATTTTAATGCCAAGGGACATCGATAAAACATACTCGGAGATAAAGTAGATCCTAATTAATTTATTCAAGGGACTAACATGCAGGCCAAATTTTAGAAAACCCTTGCATGATTTGAGGAAACCTCTGCAAATTCAGATTTGAGGGACTAATATCAAATTATGTAAGATCTAATATCTAGAAACAGCCATCATAAAAATCCAAATAGTTTGCAATATTAATTTGTTCAAGTATAGATTGATGCCAAAAATCATGAATGAGAGAATGAGTATGCCTCACGCGAAAGGCATGATAAGTTGAAATAGCAGGGAAGTAATTGGGTTAATTTCACAAAACCACCCTGAACTTTAGGGGGTATTGCACATAATCCCCTAAACTTTCTTTATCTCACGTTCCCCCACCCGCGAACTTTGCGGTGTCTTACAAAAAAATTTCTTACCGGAATTGGGAGAGGGGGCATAATGCCTGTATGTGACAAATAACTGAGTTTACAATTTTTTTCTCTCAAGAAAATTTTACTTATTTGTAAGTTACGTATATGGGGTTTTGGTTAGAAAGTTTGAAGTTCAACGGATTTTTGAGACACACTAAAGTTTAAGGGTTATATGCATGAGATGAACAAAGTTCAAGGGGGTTATGTACAACACCCTCCAAAGTGCAAGGGGTTAGGTCAAATTTACCCAAAGTAACTTCTCGATAAACAAGAGGCTTGGTAGGGGGGAAATTTCCTAATTAGGGTATTTAAATGAAATTTTGAAAAAGAGTATAAAAATACTATCATAAACAAGTGAGGCTATATAAGTGAAAGGTTTAAAAACTTTAGCGTATATATGTGCTATCAAAAATAAGTGAGGATCTGCAAGTGTAGAGTAAAGAAGTTATAGGGTATTTAAGTGCAATTAAACCATAATTTAGCCCACGAAAAGAATAGAAAGGAGAAAGATTTCAAGGGGTGGGGGGTTGATTATGGTCCGTTGAAATTCAAATGAACGATTGCGATCGAAAGGAGAGGCTTGTTATGAGTAGGCAGAAAAGCTATTTTACGGTTTAATAATTAGGGAATTCTTTTCTTTTTGTTATTCTTCCTCTTGGCCCCTCCAGCGATCAATCTGCACTCAGTTTTAGAAATTTTAAGAAATTTAGATACTAATTTTCTTCTAATTGTTATTTCTACTGTTGATTAAAGTGACTAATTACAAATTAATCTTTTTTGGGGTAATTAAGTAGTAGTCCCTTAAACCATACATAATTGCAAATGAATCTTTCAAATCTCGGTATTTGCTCATTAGTTCCCCAAATCTATATGTCTCCTGCAATTTCGTCCCTCTCGTTTAATAATCTGAGTTTTGAGGAGAATATTCTGTTAGCTTTAACAAAATGCGAGGGTTTACCCGTTATTGCCCTCATTTAAAACCGACAATATTTCTTAGCGGGTTTAAACCTACAACTCGCTAATCTTAAAACCCAAATCCAAAAGGTTCTTCTTTCCCAACGTTCAAGGGCAGCGAAAACCCCCTTTCAGAGCTCTTTCTACGCCAATACCACCTCTAAATCCTACATAATCCTCTAAAATTTTCATTCTATCCATTTCTCAATATAGGGTAGAGGAAAACATATATTAGAGGGGGTATTTTGTTGGTCTTGAGAGTGAAGACCAAAACCTAGAATCAAAATCAACAATTGCATGAAAATTCAAGACAGGCCATGGGTGTGATCTGCGCCACACCAGGGTGTGGCAGAATCTGTCATGTCTGTCATGGGTGTGGTCTGCGCCACACCAGGGTATGGCAGAATTTGCCATGTCTGTCATGGGTGTACGTGGTCTGCGCCACACCAGGGTGTGACAGAGTCTGTCCTGTCTGCCATGGGTGTGGTCTGCGCCACACCGTGGTCTGCGCCACACCAGGGTGTGACAGAGTCTGTCCTGTCTGCCATGGGTGTGGTCTGCGCCACACCAGGGTGTGGCAGACTCGTTTTAGAATCCTAATCTGTTTGGGATTGTATTTTGTTATAAATAGAAACACGTCCCTTTAGGGTTTAAGAGAGAAAAAGGGCATGAAAAGAAGGGTGTTTTGAGGGCTCTTTGAGGTTAGAAATCTTAGAGAGAGAGAGAGGCCAATTGCAAGCATTGTAATCTTCTTTAAGTAATCAAAGAATTGTGTGGTGTGGCTCCCGAGGACGTAGGCACGTTGCTGAACCTCGTTAAATCTGGTGTGTTCTTTCTTGTTTACTTTCCTACACGTTTTTATCTTTGATTTGTGGTAAATTTCTTTCTTGCTCAACTCTCAAACACAAGATCCGGAAGGGTACGGATTTGATTTGATTATTTCAAATCCCCAACAACTGGTATCAGAGCTTCGTTCAGCAATTTGTGTGAAAGTCATGATAGAGGAAAACAAATCAAAGATCGAGAAGTTTGACGGTTCAGATTTCGCCTACTGAAAGTCGCAGATGGAGGACTATCTGTACCAGAAGGACTTGTATCGCCCATTGATGGGCAAGGAAAAGGGAAAGAAGAAGGAGGAGTCAGATGGTGATTGGGAGATACTAAATAGGAAGGCTCTAGGGCAAATCCGGTTGTCGCTCGCCAAATCAGTAGCCCATAATATTTTGAAGGAGAAGGCGACAGTGGGGCTTATGGAAGCGCTCGCGAAGATGTACGAGCAACCGTCGGCAGCAAACAAGGTGCATCTCGTCAAAACTCTTTTCAAGCTCAAGATGGCAGAAGGACGGTCCTTCACGATGCACCTCAGCGAGTTCAACATGATTGTTGATCATCTTATCTTCGTGGACATCACGTTTGATGACGAAGTACAAGCCCTATTGATTCTATCGCAGTTGTCGGATAGTTGGGCAGGTTGTGTGACGGCAATCAGCAATTCGACAGGGAAGGAGAAGTTGAAGCTGAGTGAGGTTGTTAGCATGATTCTATCCGAGAAGGTTAGAAGGAAATCGTCCGAATCAGAAGGTTCAGGTTCAGCTCTAAACTTCGAACAGAGAGGCAGAAGCCAGAAGAAAGGAAACCAGAACAGGAATCGGTTGAAATCAGTGAAGAAGAGGCCAAACTCGAAGGTTAGGCCTATCAAAGGGAAATGTTGGAACTACGGCCAGGAGGGCCATATGTCTTCAGTCTGTAAAAGTCCAAAGAGGGATGCGGGTGAGCAGGAGGCTCATATCGTGCAGGATGCCTTGATCCTTGCTATGGATAGCGACTCGAATTCTTGGGTCATCGATTCAGGAGCCTCTTTCCACGCCACTGCTAATAGGAAACTCTTTTAGAATTATGTAGCAGGGGACTTTGGAAAAGTATATTTGGGGAATAACGAGCCCTATAATATTGTTGGAAAGGGTGAAGTGCAGATTCAGATGAAGGGCTCTAAATGGACCTTAAAGAACGTGAGACACATACCGAAGTTGAAGAGGAATCTTGTTTCGATGGGACAGCTTGGAGCAGAAGGCTATGTTTCGACATTCACAGGGGATTCGTGGAGAATCTCCAACGGTACGATGATAGTTGCTCGAGGCAATAAGTTAGGAACTCTCTACCTCACCTTACATGTGAGTGACACCCTCATAATTACAGCTGGCAAAGAGAGTACAGATATGTGGCACAACAGGCTAGGGTACATGAGCGAGAAGGTGATGGAGATTTTGCATTCACAAGAAAAGCTAACCGGGATCGACGCCGTGGAAGTCAGGGTTTGTGAAGACTGCATCTTTAGGAAGCAGAAGAGGGTTAGTTTTCAGAAGGGTGGAAGGCCACCTGGTTTGTGAAGACTGCATCTTTAGGAAGCAGAAGAGGGTTAGTTTTCAGAAGGGTGGAAGGCCACCTAATGCTCAGAAGCTCGAGTTGATTCATACAGATGTACGGGATCCAGCCAGTGTATCTTCTTTTGGCGGTTTGAGATATTATATCACCTTCATCGACGATCACTCGAGAAAGGTATGGATCTACTTCATGAAGCACAAGTCAGAGGTGTTTGGAATCTTCAAGAAGTGAAAGGTAATGGTGGAGAACGAGACAGATCTAAAGATGAAATATCTGCGATCAGACAATGGTGGAGAATACGAGCTGGAGGAGTTCAAAAGGTTCTGTGCTACGAATGATATTCGCTTAGAGAGGACTACTCCAGGGACGCCGCAGCAGAACGGCATTGCGGAGAGGATGAACAGGACCTTAACAGAGCGTGCCAGGAGCATGCAATTACATGCATGTCCGCCTAAGATATTTTGGGCGCATGCGGTGCATACGACAGCCTACCTTATTAATCACGGGCCATCAGCTCCATTGGATTTTGGGATTCCAGAGGAGGTTTGGAGTAGAAAAAAGATAAATCTCTCACACTTGCGGGTATTTGGTTACATAGCTTATGTTCATATCAGTGACCACGTCAGGAACAAGCTAGAAGCTAAGTCACAGAAGTACATATTCATTGGATACGACATTGATGAGTTCTGGTATCGTCTTTAGGATGAGAAGAACATGAAGATCATCAGAAGCAGGGACGTGATATTCAATGATGAGGTGATGTACAAGAACAAGAAAAATGCTAAGGATAGCCAAAGCAGTGGGAGCAGCACTACGGATACAGGTGGATCCGAGTACATGGATTTAGAGGAACTTCCAGATAAGGGTGATGATGTTTGTTCTGATCAGAGAATGGAGAAGGCTCCAGGTGCAGAAGAAACTACCCAGGGCGTGGAGCTTAGGAGGTCATCTAGGGTACCCAAACCAAATCCCAGATATCTTTCATCTCTTGACTACCTATTGTTGACAGATAGCGGTGAGTCGGAGTACTATGAAGAGGCAATGCAAGTGAGTGAATCTCAGCAGTGGGAGCATGCTATGCAGGAGAAGATGAATTCTCTACTCACTAATGAGACATGGGAGTTAGCCTAGCTACCTACACAGAAGAAAGCCTTACATAACAAATGGGTCTACCAGGTCAAGCAGGAGAGTGATGGAAGCAAGAAATTCAAGGTCAGATTAGTAGTGAAGGGGTTTCAACAGCGGGAAGGAGTGGACTACACGGAGATATTTTTCCCTATTGTGAAACTCACAACCATCAGAGTGGTGTTGAGTTTGATAGCTGCAGAATACCTCTTTCTTGAGCAGTTAGATGTGAAGACTATCTTTCTTCATGGTGACTTGGATGAAGAAATCTACATGAAGCAGCCTATTGGCTTCATTGAAGAAGGAAAAGAAGATATGGTGTGCAAGCTCAAAAAGAGCTTATATGGTTTGAAACAGGCTCCGAGACAGTGGTATAAGAAGTTTGATAACTTCATGCAGAACAATGGCTACAGAAGATGTAATTCGGATCATTGCTGTTATTTCAAAAGGTTTTGATAACTTCATGCAGAACAATGGCTACAGAAGATGTAATTCGGATCATTGCTGTTATTTCAAAAGGTTTGAGTCTAGCTTTATTATTTTGTTATTATATGCTGATGACATGTTGGTAGCAGGACCATATTTAGAGGAGATAAACAGTTTGAAGAAGCAGTTAGCAAAGGAGTTTGCAATGAAGGATCTGGGTGCAGCGAAGCAGATTCTAGGGATGTGAATCAGTAGGGATGAAGCTGAAAGGACATTGAGATTGAGCCAAGCTGAATACATTGAGAAGGTACTTCAGAGGTTCAACATGCATAATGCTAAAGTTATTAGCACACCCATTGGAAGTCAGTTCAAGCTATCTGAGGAGCAATTGCCTAAGACAGATGCAGATAGAGAGAATATGAGCAGGGTGCCATATTCTTCGGCCATTGGGAGTCTCATGTACGCGATGGTTTGCATGAGGCCGGACATCGCCCATGCAGTGGGAGTTGTGAGCAGATTTGCAAGCAATCCAGGGAAGCAACATTGGGAGGCCGTGAAGTGGATAATGCGGTACTTGAGAGGGACAACGAACAAGCCATTATGTTTCAGGAGGAAGGAGTTGGTGCTGCAGGGATATGTGGATGCGGACTTCGTCGGTGATCATGATACGAGGCGAAGCACCACGGGGTATATTTATACCTTAGCGTCGACAGCAGTGAGCTGGGTCTCACGTCTACAGAAGATTGTGACTTTATCTACAACCGAGACTGAGTATGTCGCGGTGACTGAAGCAAGCAAGGAGATGGTATGGTTTAACGGGTACTTGGAAGAGTTAGATCTGAAGCAAGGGAGAAGAGTTCTTTATTGTGATAGCCAGAGAGCTATACATCTTGCTAAGAATCCAATATATCATGTCAGAACAAAGCACATCGACGTCAAATACCATTTTATACGCTCGCTAGTTGAAGACGGAAAGTTGCATTTGATAAAGATTTTGGGGAGTTAAAATCCGGCGGACATGTTGACGAAGACAGTCACCATTGAGAAACTGGAGTTGTGCGTAATTTCAGTTGGCCTTCACGAGTAGAAGACGAAGGCGGAGCCACACTACGAGGATCGGCAAGATCGCCGGGATATTGATGATTGAAGAATGGATTTTTTAAGTAGGAGAAGATGCTAGCGAAGAAGGCGGAGTTCGGGAGAGCTCATTGATGGTGGTTTGATCTCCAAGTGGGAGATTGTTGGTCTTGAGAGTGGAGACCCAAACCTAGAATCAAAATCAACAATTGTATGAAAATTCAAGACATGTCATGGGTGTGATCTGCGCCACACCAGGGTGTGGCAGAGTCTGTCCTGTCTGCTATGGGTGTGGTCTGTGCCACACCAGGGTGTGGTCTGTGTCACACCAGGGTGTGACAGAATCTGCCCTGTCTGCCGAGGACGTAGGCACGTTGCCGAACCTCGTTAAATCTGGTGTGTTCTTTCTTGTTTACTTTCCTACAAGTTTTTATCTTTGATTTGTGGTGAATTTCTTTCTTGCTCAACTCTCAAACACAAGATCCGGAAGGGTACGAATTTGATTTGATTATTTCAAATCCCCAACATATTTAGGTAATTGAATATACTGGGTTTAGGCCTAACCCGACCAAGGTTAGGGAAAATAACAGAAAATTTAACAGAGGAATGAATTTGCAAGAAAACTGCAGACTTGAGGAACTAATTGGCAGATAATGATGATTTGAGGGGCTAATGTAAATATTATTATTATTTTCAAAGAAGAACTCGGACGGGAATTATGGTCCGTTGAGATCTAGACCCACGATCACGATCAGATGGAGAGGTTTACTAGGACTCTAGGTGCAGTCCGGAATCCTCCTATGCAAGGGTTTAACGAATAGGATTTTTTTTTTGACTTCTTATTCTTCCTCTTCCCGGTGCCGTTGTTTCATCTTTGGTGACTCTAGCGATCAATCTGTACTCTGTTTAGAGATGGCAAGCGGCGAGGACGAGTTCTTCTACGACCCCCTGCCACTCTCTCACAGAAGAAGAGTGAAGAGCCTACGATCGAGATGTTAAAGATAGTGACGGCTTCGAGGTCAGATATTTCCCCATTATTAATTACAATGCCTTTTGTACCCTCATTACCCCTTTCCCCCTCAGGGCTTGTTTGGTTTGCTCAAAAACTACGGAAAATAAAGGAAAAAGAAAGAAAATGGAAAAAAAGTACAACTTATGATAAGTTTTCCATAACATTTTTCTTTTCTGTGTTTGGTTCACATTTTGGAACCAAGAAAAATGATGATGTGCTAAATTCTTATTGGTTGATGTTACTCACATTTTAAGAGACTCATTTTCATAATTTTTATTGAAGAAATTGGAGGAATTTTTGTTTGATATTTTCCTCATCTTCTTCATATTTCTTTGATTTTATGAAAACAACCAAACAAGCCCTTAAAATCCCGATGACAAGGACCCCCAGCAATACACCCAGTTCGCAACCCAACGCCACAAGGAGGAAAACATGCAGGTAGGCATCGTCGAATTGATTTGAATTTATTATGATTTTGTTTTTAATGGGTTTTTTTAGTTTGTCGGCGGACAAGAAGCTGAGGTTTGTAGAGTATGTGAAGTGGAACGTGCAGTTTGCGGCTACGTGTAACTATTACATTTAACTTCGATTAGGTGGTAATTGGACATTGTGAATCATGATATGGTCACGGATTCGGATAACTCCTATTTAGGTGGTAATTAGAAAGGGTTCAATTCATCTAATACTCACTATTTATTTCTAATTAAAAAAAATAAGATAATATCACATAGAATTATCCTAATTAAACTTTAAAAACAATATTTGGTAGATATTATTTAATTCTTGACAAAATTAAATATTTCTGCAAGTAATTCTCTAATTAAGCCCTCCGCTTAAATGTCAACTAGACAACTCACTCTCAAATTTATTTTATTTACAATTTCTTTGTATTTATTTATAATTACTAAATTGTATGTCAGCATTTTTTTTGTAAATGTGCATACAACAACACTTTTTTTGGTTGCTTCCCTTGGTTTTTGTAAATGCACGCACACAGCAGGAAGCAATGTGTTGATGTGTTTAATGCATGTAATTATTTGCTAATAATCATCTAGATAGAACTATAAGCTTGTTATTGGCTTCGCATGAAATAAATTTAACATGAAGCTGTTTGTTGACATCTAATTGGAGAGGTTAATTGGATGGTTGTTGGCAGAAAAATTTTAATTTTGTCAAAAAATTAAATAATACACTGCTAAAAAATGAGGCATCCTAGACGGAAAATTCCGTCTAGGATACATAGAATTCCGTCTAGGATAAGTATCCTAGACGGAATTCCGTCTAGAATACGCGTCTAGGAAGTTTCCGTCTAGGATGTAGTATTCTAGACGGAATTTATCCTAGACGGAATTCCGTCTAGAATACGCGTCTAGGAAGTTTCCGTCTAGGATGTAGTATTCTAGACGGAATTTATCCTAGACGGAATTCCGTCTAGAATACGCGTCTAGGAAGTTTCCGTCTAGGATGTAGTATTCTAGACGGAAATTCCGTCTAGAATACATACTAGACGGAATATTCTAGACGGAATTCAAAACCGTCTAGAATACATCCTAGACGGATTATTCTAGACAGAATTTCCGTCTAGAATAATTCATCCTAGACGGAAAAAATTTCCGACGGAAATTTTCACTCCAGACTGATGGCATCAATTTAATCTACTCGCTCATGAAGAAATTTTGGCCAATTAGTTTACCTAAATGACTACCTCGTATAAATTTGCCATCAATCCGTTTCAGATGTTTATCAGAAATTGGGTAGTCCAGCAAATGGCGATCATGCACTTGATGTTTCGTTATATTCCATATTTATTACCACGTGCTAAATAAATCGTTAACATACATTGAAGGCTTCAAAGTTCAAATGTAATGCTTGATTAATGATATGCATGTGGTTCACAAATGACTTGTTGTGCGCAGCGGAAATTTCGGCAGCACTTCGGCAGCACAACAAGAGAGATTAGATCGATAAGAATTCCCGTCTCACCAAAGAAACAAGAATCTGAAGCGGATATCTCAACCAAGTGAGATATCGGCTTTTCCTCTCATCAGTTCTAGGACTGACCTGTCGAGGGATCCTACAAGCTATTACAAATCACGACAAGAACACAACTTTTACGTGGTTCGGCAAATAGCCTACGTCCACAGGGTAAGGAGGGGAGATCTACTATTAGAGGGAGAGATACAATTAGGGTTTACAATCTCACAAATAAAACCCTCTCACAAACTCTCAGATCCCTCTTAATCTCTCTCTACAAAAGAATGCACGAATCCCCAGAAAAAGAGAGCCGAAGTTATTTGCTGCCTTCTCACATGAATCAGCCTCAAAATCAAAAAGAAGCCTCTGATTGCTTTCGTAGCCGCCAACAAAAAAAACCCCAGAGACTCTGACCTCGCTCAAAAACCTAGGAACAATTTGTTCCTATTTTATAGTCTGGAAAATTCGAATAGAGGAGTTCGGGTGGGCCAGTCCAAGAAACAAAAACATCCACTGCACATGTATTGCAGCGGGTGGGCCCTCTGCAATTGTCCAATCGTGGACATGGGTGTGAGACCCCCACGTTCAAGAAACCCCTCACGTTCACAATTCTCCACCTCGGCGAAGTTTCTTCCAAAACTGAGCCGACACCAAGGCAACCAAATGTCCCATTTGTTGTGACCAGTACGAACGCAATCCACAACAAGTCGAGAATCCTAACGAGAGTCCAAACAATCTCACCCCCATCAAAATCAACTAATCCAAACCGGCTGCATCTGAAAGACTGCCTACGTATCCTCTTGCCCAAGGAATCAAGCCGAACGTAGTTCACCCAATTGGCCTCTGTAGGCGGTCTAAAAATCACAATAGATAGCTTATTCAAACAAGCTCCGACAACGGAGGTCACAATCAGACGACTTCCCAATCACTGCATCCGCAACTCCACAATTGCCACAAACGCGACTTCACTTCTGAGATGATTGATCTTGATGGCTGTGACAACAGAATGGCTAATATCATAGCAACTATTAGAGATGCTGATGAGCAGTGGGACGATTTCAGAAATAAAAAGTTGGACTCAGTTGGTGAGTTGCTTGGTAGAGAGCTGTGGGCGAATATTCATCTTTAAGACACTATGGATGTTGATTCCCGTCTAGCTCCTACAACAAAAGCTACAATCAAATAGTTTTCGGGTCGGTGAACGAAAGTTGCGAATGGAGGGCTTTTCACATAGATCGAGAAGAGTTGCAATTCAACGACACTTCTGACGATTGATGAAAACTCTATGCAGCAGTCTTCACAATCTACAGTGAAAGTTACAATCTGACGGCTTTCACACCCCACAACAGCTAAAGCTAGGATTATTGAACAACGGTCCTTGCAACGCTCTACAGAAGAAGTTACAAGTCAAATGGCTCCTTCTGAAACGCGGATGTCATCCCCGCGTCACCAATTTGGAAATGAAGGCGACCCTCGCGTCGTCAATGCACAAACCAAACGTGAGCGACCCTCGCGTTCAATGGTGTTCAACCAACAGCGACCCTCGCGTTCAATGGTGTTCAACCAACAGCGACCCTCGCGTCGACAATGCACAAGCCAAACGTGAGCGACCCTCGCGTTCAATGGTGTTCAACCAACAGCGACCCTCGCGTCGACAATGCACAAGCCAAACGTGAGCGACCCTCGCGTTCAATGGTGTTCAGCTAACACCCAACTTCGCGTCTCAATCCTAAGAAGCGAAGTTGGGTTCTGAACGCCATGAGTCGAACGGTTCCAAAACCGTTTATCCCACGTCCTGAGGGATTTTCACCCACGTAGGAGCGGATATAGGGGTCAGTTACAACCCCTTATCCCCCTATAAAATATCAACAAACTCGACAGAGTTAAAAGATCGGATTTTTGATAATCAGATCAGAGGTTGGATTCTTTATCATCAAAACCACTCAGGTTTGGAGATTCGGCAACAACAGCAACGAAATCCTTGGAGAGAAGATTTTTGAATCAACCTCAGAAGATCAAATCTGAGAGGATTCTTCGACAACAGAAAAACAGCTTGATCCTTAACCGAATTTTCGGTTCCAACAACTCTATTCACAGAGTTCAAACTCGTTCAGAGTTCTTAAACTCATTCAGAGTTATTCATAAAACTTTCCACGAAAGTTCATCGTTCCCACGAGATAAAGACGGTCGGATCGTCAACGGAGAGCAAGTTCGACGCAATCAATCGAAGGAAGCACTCCATCGCTGCCAAGAAGAACCCAGTTTTAAACAAAGGGGAAAACCAAATTCGTTTTCCTCTCTTTTGTAATCAAGTTGTAACCGAGATCAAAGGAATCAAAGTCACATTTTCTTTATTCTCTTCTTTACAATTTTCTCTACATACAAAAGATGGCGACTCCGCTGGGGACTAGCTTTTCCGACGAGGAAGTGGTGGCGCAATCCGACGTCCACCTCATGGGGACGACTGTAGAAACTCTTGTCGTAGAGTTTGATCAAGCTAAGTACGAGGAAGTCTTATCCTCAGGATCGCTTAGCCCCAAGGCTAAGCACGATGTCCGCAAGACCTCAAAGAAGGTCGATTCTGTTGTTGAAGTGCCGAAGAAAGCCCTCTCCTTCGGCCAGGAACTCAAACTGGCTCTGATGGCGGAAGATCCCACCTCCGCGTCAGCAAGACGTGCTTCAGGCCACAAACGGCCTCTGGAGGAGACGAGTCCTATAAACGCCAATGACGTTGCTGCAAAGGCTTTGAAACAAGCCAAGAAGAACGCCGCTCGCCGACGGAGAAGATCCATACGACGAGCACACTTACGGGAAAGCCGATTGTTGGCCCAACGCGAAGATCGCGTTTCTAAAGATCCAACCGAACCTGGCGTCCCCAAAGAAGAACGCTCACTGCGTGGCAATGAGCCCAACTACGAACCTAGGCTGATACAGCTCAAACGCGACCCTGAGTGGCGCGTTGTTCACTCAAAACGCAGCCCTCAGAATGGAGCTGCCAAAACCAAACGCGACCCTCATAGGCGCGTTCCAATTCTCAGGAACGCGATCTTCAAGAGGTCCGTCAGGTTCAGAAAAGTCAGCGTGGCTTTAAAATTCACGTTCGACAAGAACCAATCTCACCTACCCAAGGGCAGGGGGTTCCAACTCCACCTCCAAGCCCGGGGAAAGTTTCCTCCCAAGTTTCCGACCTGCGGGAATTGTTGTCGAGAGGAAAACCAACAATACAAGCAGCTCACTCATGTCAATGTGAGAGGCTTATCTCGGCAGTCTTGTCAGAATGCCCTTGTTGTGCAACAACACCTCGGCAGTCTGTATTCGACAGGTTGACGAATGTCGTTAGACCTGCCAAACGACAACGCCGCAACAGAAAGAAGACAGTTGAAGCGGAATACCCTCAGGTCACTATCAACATGATCGGCCGAGGGAAGGCCTCGCATACTGATTCCGACGAGTCACAAGAGAGTCATCCGCCAACTGTCCGAGAAATTTGTGACCAGTTCGAAGGAGTATATCAGAATACTCGGACTCGGACAGGAGCTATTCGCCCGGTTGACTATCAAAAGTTAGCCAAAGGCATTACAACAAGTGAGGAGCATTCGGCAATAGCCGAATCTCAATCTTCAAGCTCTGTCGGAGCACAGGAGGTTTCTGCTTACATGACAGGAAACCCCGAGGACATAGCCAAAAGAGTGGACGAACATCATGTCATGCTCCAGGCGCAACAGGAGACACTTCTCCAATTGAAGGATATGCTGGCTCAGCTTCTTGCTGAAAAAGGCCACAAACCTGAGTCTTCCCGGAGAACAACTTCAAAGGGAAAACAAAAAGTACACGAACATTCAGATCGTGAGACTCACAATCTGGGATCCTCTTCCGAAGGTGAGAGGGAGATGGAAAAAGAACTGCACCCTCAATCCACCAAGGTGGACGAACTGGAGGCTCGCCTCAACGCAATCGCCAACAGAAGCGAACTTCGCGAAGAGGGAGTAGTGCGGCCTTACCCTGCTGAGTGGGATACAGCTCCCTACCCACCGAAATTTAAGGCCCCTACCTTACAACCGTTCGATGGCACAGGATTGCCGAATCAACACATCTACTACTTCAAATCCCAGACTGGAGATGTGGTAGCAAACGACGCCATCCTGACTAGGCTATTCATCGGTACCCTTAAGGGTGTCGCTTTCGAATGGTTCATGAAGCTGCCTGCTGGATCTATCCAAAAATGGGTAGATCTGGAAAGGCTCTTCTTGGCTAGATTCTTCGAGGACGACACGGAGGTCTCAGTCCCAACTCTTCTTGCCACTAAGCAAAGGAAAGGAGAGTCAATCAAGGCCTATGTGGAAAGATTCCGCAGCATGGCATTACGATGCCCCTCAGGTATGACCCAATCAACTCTGGTTGAAACTTGCAGGCACAACTTGCAGACCCAGCTCCTTGCTCAGATGGGAGAAGCAGAGTGTCGCTCCTGGAGACAATTAGTTTCGCAAGGAGAACAAGCCGAAGAGATAGTGGCGCGTGTCAAAGCTGAAGAAGTGCCACAACCCAAGCCCAACGCCCAACGGTCTAAGGGGAAGGAGACTTTGGCAGCCGACTACACGCGAGTTCCACCGCCGAACAAGCAGGGCAAAGCGCCAAATCAACAAAGAGCACCCAAACAGTACTCGTTCAAAGAGGAGCATGTGGATACATTATTCCAGTTGCTTCGAAAGAACAACAAACTGCAACTGCCTGAGATCAGGAAGCCGGATGAAGCAGGGAAAGTAGATGACCCCAACTATTGTCATTATCACAGATTCCTAGGACATCCCACCAAAAAGTGCTACGTATTTAAAGACATCCTGCAGAATTTGGTGAACGCTAATGTGCTCACACTGAAGCCAGAGCAGAAGACCGTATCTACTAATATGATAGCGGTCCAATTTGGTAACTTCCCCCCGGTGGTAACCGCAAACGGTGTTGTACCCATCCGCAAGGGAGAAATGCGCCTGAAGAATGCTGACCTGCATAGTCAGGAGGACAGGGGGTTGGTGCCCCTCACTACCCCAAAAGGGGAAATCATGTGGGTCCACCCTGATCTGCTAGGAGATCAACAATGGACGAACACCCCGTCCAAAAAGAAGGGAGGCAAGGCTAAGTCTTCCAACATGATTAGCCCCTCCATTACTGAAAATGATGACCACCTCAAACCTCTTACTGATTCAGAAGAGGAGAGGATTGTTCTAGCAGCATACCCAGAAGGCAATCCTGGCACTCGGTCAGGAAAAGCTTATCTGAGAGATTATGGCCAGAACGTTCCAGAGGCCGAGGAACAGCCCCAAGACGCTGGGGGTTCTGTTCCAAGAAAGCCAGTGGACAAAGGAAAACAGAAGGAGCTCTGATTCCACAGAAATCTCCACCAGGAAACTGGAGAGTCGAGCACTCCCTTCCAATTCAACGTCATGGCGCAGCTGGCCAACATACCGGCCAGGATTACTTTATATGAGCTCCTGAGGTTATCCAAAACTACCAAGGAAGCTCTGATTGAAGCCCTGAAGAATACAGAGAGCTTCATCACCCAAGTCACTCCGGCTCCCGAAGCCTCTGATGATCAAACTTGTCTGCAATGCCTGCAAGCAGCGAGAAGTCTACCCTGCATATCGTTCACACAAGAAGACATGCAGGTCAAACATGAGCATGACCGACCACTATATTACACAGGGTATATTGGATCCTCTGAAATCAGTCGTGTTCAAGTTGACCCGGGCTCAGCGCTCAACATCATGCCCTACAGGGTCATGCAGGTCTTAGGGATCCCTATGCACCGACTGCACACCATCCAGACTACTATTTTCGGGTTCAATGCAAACAGTACCCGACCCTTGGGAAAGATCAAGCTCAGATGCCAGATCGGAGATCTCAAGTCTGAGGTCGCATGCTACATCATAGATGCGGACACGTCCTACAATCTTTTGCTAGGACGACCATGGATACATGCAAACCGCATTGTCCCATCTACCCTGCACCAGGTCATGAAATACGCCAATGACGAGGGTGAAGTTCGAACCCTAATCGTAGAAAAATACCCCTTCCAAGGAGTAGAAAACTTCCATACCGACTCCGTATTCTATTTGGAATCCCAAGAGAAAGAAGATGTGGACAGAATTCCATTACCATGAACCCAATTCTAAGTACTTAATGAAACGAATGGGGTATAATTTTAATGAGAAACATGGCCTGAACTTTGGGAAGGGAAGACGAACACCGATCCGGATGTCTCTCACTCCTGAAGGGAAACCTCCGGATTATTATCAAAAAACCGGAAGAGGCGTGGGTTACGTCACACCTCCTCCCGCCTCGGAAAATGAAATCAGTAATTACCTGCGGCAGGACCATTCATCCGGAATATCGTCATACGAGTCCGACGTCAGCATTGGACCCTTCTTTAAAAACTTGACTGTGAACATGGTTTCAACCAGTCATCCAGATAAAAACGCAGGGGGTGACGAGGAGTTAATGGAATCGACCGATGATCATTGGATCAAGCGTCTCAATATCCTGTGGGATATGCGTTTCGAACAACGTGAACCACTCACTGAAGATAAAGTGATCCAAGTCAACATGGGATATGAGTCTGACCCCAAGCCCATTTTTATAGCCGAAGACCTATCATCCACCGAGAAGGAAGACCTTATATCTCTCATCCGAGAATATATAGACGTCTTCGCTTGGAACTATGAAGATATGCTCGGCCTTGACCCGAAGGTTGCCACGCACCGTCTCAACATTGATCCGGGCGCAAAACCCGTTAAACAACAACAATGTAGGTTTCGTCCCAAGATCATGGAATCAATCGAGTCAGAAGTTAAAAAGCTTATAGACTCAGGTTTTGTGAGGGAAGAACAACACCCAGATTGGGAAGCTAACATTGTTCCAGTCCCCAAAAAGAACGAAGAATGGTAAAGTCCGGATATGGATCGATTTCCGCGATCTTAATGCCGCCTGTCCAAAGGACGAATTCCCACTTCCTATCACGGATGTTATGATCGACAACACCTGCGGGTATGAACGGATGTCTTTCATGGACGGATTCTCTGGGTACAATCAGATCAAGATGCACCCGGACGACGAAAAGCACACTGCTTTTAGAACACCACTGGGGGTGTATTGCTACACAGTGATGCCCTTCGGCCTGAAGAATGCAGGTGCAACTTATCAGCGTGCAATGAACACGATCTTTCACGAACATCTCCGAAAGAAGATCGAGTGCTACACATAAGGGTGATCATCTTACAGATCTGAAGACAATGTTCGAGATCATGCGAGCACATCAGCTGAAGATGAACCCGACAAAATCATTCCTCGGAGTATCAAGCGGAAAATTCCTGGGATTTATTGTTACCTCCAAGGGAATTTCTCTCGATCCAGAGAAGGTGCGTGCCATCCAAGACATGCCACCTCCGAAGAATCTCAAAGAGCTCAGAGGTTTGCAAGGCAGATTAGCCTACATTCGAAGATTCATATCAAATCTTTCAGGACGCTGCCAACCCTTCTCCAAGCTCATGAACGCAATCAATCGAAGGAAGCACTCCATCGCTGCCAAGAAGAACCCAGTTTTAAACAAAGGGGAAAATCAAATTCGTTTTCCTCTCTTTTGTAATCAAGTTGTAACCGAGATCAAAGGAATCAAAGTCACATTTTCTTTATTCTCTTCTTTACAATTTTTCCAACAAACAAAAGATGGCGACTCCGCTGGGGACTAGCTTTTCCGACGATGAAGTGGTGGCTCAGTCCGACGTCCACCTCTTGGGAACGACTGTAGAAACTCTCGTCGTAGAGTTTGATCAGGCGAAATACGAGGAAGCCCTATCCTCTGGATCGCTTAGCCCCAAGGCTAAGCATGGTGTCCGCAAGATCTCCAAGGAGATCAATTCTGTTGTTGAAGAGCCGAAGAAAGCCCTCTCCTTCGGCCAGGAACTCAAATTGGCTCTGCTGGCTGAAAAGCCCACGTCCGCGTCAGCACAGCGTGCTTCGGGCCACAAACGGCCTCTGGAAGAGACGAGTTCCATAAACGTCAACGACGTTGCTGCTAAGGCTTTGAAACAAGCCAAAAAGAACGCCGCTCGCCGACGGAGAAGATCCATCCGACGAGCACACTTACGAGAAAGCCGATTGTTGGCCCAACGCGAAGATCGCGTTTCTAAAGATCCAACCGAACTTGGCGTCCCCAAAGAAGAACGCTCACTGCGTGGTAATGAGCCCAACTATCAGCCTAGGCTGATACAGCTCAAACGCGACCCTGAGTGGCGCGTTGTTCACTCAAAACGCAGCCCTCAGAATGGAGCTGCCAAAACCAAACGCGACCCTCATAGGCGCGTTCCAATTGAACATGACTCTCAGGAGTCTGTTTCACAAATTAAACGCGACCCTCAGGTGCGCGTTCAAACGAAGCATGACTCTCAGGAGTCTGTTTCACCAACCAAACGCGACCCTCAGGGGCGCGTTCAACCAAAACTTGACCCTCAGAGGTCAGGTTCATCATTTAAACGCAGGCCTCGGCCTAGTGTTTTCAAACGCGACCCTCGCGTTACTTCTCAAGAACGCGATCTTCAAGAGGTCCGTCAGGTTCAAAAAAGTCAGCGTGGCTTTAAAATTCACGTTCGACAAGAACCAATCTCACCTACCCAAGGGCAGGGGGTTCCAACTCCACCTCCAAGTCCGGGGAAAGTTTCCTCCCAAGTTCCTGATCTTCGGGAATTGTTGTCGAGAGGAAAATCAGCAGCACAAACAGCTCACCCATGTCAATGTGAGAGGCTTATCTCGGCAGTCTTGTCAGAATGCCCTTGTTGTGCAACAACACCTCGGCAGTCTGTATTCGACAGGTTGACGAATGTCGTTAGACCTGCCAAACGACAACGCCGCAACAAAAAGAAGACAGTTGAAGCGGAATACCCTCAGGTCACTATCAACATGATCGGCCGAGGGAAAGCCTTGCCTACTGATTCCGATGAGTCACAAGAGAGTCATCACTCGACTGTCAGAGAAATTTGTGACCAGTTCGAAGGAGTATATCAGAATACTCGGACTCGAACAGGAGCTATTCGCCCGGTTGACTATCAAAAGTTAGCCAAAGGCATTACAACAAGTGAAGAACATTCAGCAATAGCTGAATCTCAATCGTCAAGCTCTGTTGGAGCACGCGAGGTCTCCGCTTACATGTCAGGGAATCACGAAGACATCGCCAAAAGAGTGGACGAACATCATGTCATGCTCCAGGCGCAACAAGAGACACTTCTCCAATTAAAGGATATGCTGGCTCAGCTTCTTGCTGAAAAAGGCCACAAACCTGAATCTTCCCGGAGAACAACTTCAAAGGGAAAACAAAAAGTGCACGAACATTCAGATCGTGAGACTCACAACCTGGGATCCTCTTCTGAAGGTGAGAAGGAGATGGAGAAAGAACTGCACCCTCAATCTACTAAAGTGGATGAGCTGGAGGCTCGCCTTAACGCAATCGCCAACCGAAGCGAGCTCCGGGAAGAGGGAGTTGTGCGGCCTTACCCTGCTGAGTGGGATACAGCTCCCTACCCACCGAAGTTTAAGGCCCCTACCTTACAACCGTTCGATGGTACAGGATCGCCAAATCAGCACATTTACTACTTCAAGTCCCAAACTGGGGATGTAGTAGCAAACGACGCCATCCTGACCAGGCTGTTCATCGGTACCCTTAAGGGTGTCGCCTTCGAATGGTTCATGAAATTGCCTGCCGGATCTATTCAGAAATGGGTAGACCTGGAAAGGCTATTCTTGGCCAGATTCTTTGAGGACGACACGGAGGTCTCGGTCCCAACTCTTCTTGCCACTAAGCAAAGGAAAGGAGAGTCCATCAAAACCTATGTGGAGAGATTCCGCAGCATGGCATTGCGATGCCCCTCAGGTATGACCCAATCAACTCTGGTTGAAACTTGCAGGCACAACCTGCAGACCCAGCTCCTTGCTCAAATGGGGGTGGCAGAATGTCGCTCCTGGAGACAACTAGTCTCACAAGGAGAACAAGCTGAAGAAATAGTGGCACGGGTCAAAGCCGAAGAAATGCCACAACCCAAGCCGCAGCAGCAAAATCAGCAACGCAACCAGAACAACGCCCAACGGTCTAAGGGGAAGGAGACCTTGGCGGCCGACTACACGCGAGTTCCACCGCCGAACAAGCAGGGCAAAGCGCCAAATCAGCAAAGAGCGCCCAAGCAGTATTCGTTCAAAGAGGAGCACGTGGATACATTATTCCAATTGCTTCGAAAGAACAACAAGCTGCAATTGCCTGAGGTCAGGAAGCCGGATGAAGCAGGGAAAGTAGATGACCCCAGCTATTGTCGTTATCACAGATTCCTTGGACATCCTACCAAAAAGTGCTATGTCTTCAAAGACATCTTACAGAATCTGGTGAACGCTAATGTGCTCACACTGAAGCCAGAGCAGAAGACCGTATCTACTAATATGATAGCGGTCCAATTTGGTGATTTTCCCCCGGTAGTAACGACGGACGGCGTCGTCCCCATTCGCAAGGGAGAAATACGTCTGAAGAATGCTGACTTGCATAGTCAGAAGGACAGGGGGTTGGTGCCCCTCACTACCCCAAAAGGGGAAATCATGTGGGTCCATCCTGATCTGCTGGGAGATCAACAATGGACGAACACCCCGTCCAAAAAGAAGGGAGGCAAGGCTAAGTCTTCCAACATGATTAGCCCCTCCATTACTGAAGATGATGACCACCTCAAGCCTCTTACTGATTCAGAAGAGGAGAGGATTGTTCTAGCGGCATACCCAGAAGGCAATCCTGGCACTCGGTCAGGAAAAGCTTACCTGAGAGATTATGGCCAGAACGCTCCAGAGGTCGTGGAACAGCCCCAAGACGCTGGGGGTTCTGTTCCGAAAAAGCCAGTAGACAAAGGAAAACAGAAGGAGCTCCGATTCCACAGAAATCTCCACCAGGAAACTGGAGAGTCGAGCGCTCCCTTCCAATTCAACGTCATGGCGCAGCTGGCCAACATACCGGCCAGGATTACTTTATATGAGCTCCTAAGGTTATCCAAAACTACCAAGGAAGCTCTGATTGAAGCCCTGAAGAATACAGAGAGCTTCATCACCCAAGTCACCCCGGCTCCCGAAGCCTCTGATGATCAAACGTGTCTACAATGTCTGCAAGCGGCGAGGAGTCTACCCTGCATATCGTTCACGCAAGAAGACATGCAGGTCAAACATGAACATGACCGACCACTGTACTACACAGGATATATCGGATCCTCCGAAATCAGTCGTGTTCAAGTTGACCCGGGCTCAGCACTCAGCATCATGCCCTACAGGGTCATGCAGGTCCTAGGGATTCCCATGCACCGGCTGCACACCACCCAGACTACAATCTTCGGGTTCAATGCAAACAGTACCCGACCCCTGGGAAAGATTAAACTCAGATGCCAGATCGGAGATCTCAAGTCTGAGGTAGCATGCTACATCATAGATGCGGACACGTCCTACAACCTTTTGCTAGGACGACCATGGATACATGCAAACCGCATTGTCCCATCTACTTTGCATCAGGTTATGAAGTACGCCAATGACAAGGGCGAAGTCAGAACCTTGATCGCAGAGAAATACCCCTTCCGAGGAGTAGAAAACTTCCACACCGACTCCGTCTTCTATTTGGAATCCCAAGAGAAAGAAGATGTGGACAGCGGTAATGAAGCTGACATCGAGCCAGACCCCGATGAAGATTGTCCTTGGGAGTTAAACTTTGATGTAATGGGTCAGGGTGAGAGTAATAATGATGTACCGAGTGGGGGCGAGTGGTGCATTAATGAAGATTTCATTTTAGCGTACTTGTCTGATGTCTCTCTTAACAATAAACAAATAGAGAATGATTCTAGTGCAGGTACCAACCCATGGCACGTACTGTGCACCGAGGCGTCACTCACCTTACCAATCCAGTCATCTTTCGCTTCGGATGAAGAAGTGGAGGACGCACAGAAGGCTTTCTTCAAAGTCCCATCCAAAAGGAGAGGGCAGAAGCCGATCTGTTTTGGTAAAGTCAAATCCGAACCACTCCAACGTGAAAGTTCGGAAGAAGACGATGGGGTCCCCCAATTCCATTACCATGAACCCAATTCTAAATACTTAATGAAACGAATGGGGTATAATTTTAATGAGAAACAGGGCCTGAACTTCGGGAAGGGAAGACGAACACCGATCCGGATGTCTCTCACTCCTGAAGGAAAACCTCCGGATTATTATCAAAAAACCGGAAGGGGCGTGGGTTACGTCACACCTCCCCCCGTCTCGGAAAACGAAATCAGTAATTACTTACGTCATGACCAGTCATCTGGAATATCGTCATACGAGTCCGACGTCAGTATTGGACCCTTCTTTAAAAACTTGACTGTGAACATGGTTTCAACAAGTCATCCAGACGAAGACGCAGGGGGTGACGAGGAATTATTGGAATCGACTGATGATCCTTGGATCAAGCGTCTCAATATCCTGTGGGATATGCGTTTCGAACAACGTGAACCACCCACTGAAGATAAAGTGATCCAAGTCAACATGGGAGATGAGTCTGACCCCAAGCCCATCTTTATAGCCGAAGACCTATCATCCACCGAGAAGGAAGACCTTATATCTCTCATCCGAGAATATATAGATGTCTTCGCTTGGAACTATGAAGATATGCCTGGCCTTGACCCGAAGGTTGCCGTGCACCGTCTCAACATTGATCCGGACGCAAAACCCGTTAAACAACAACAACGTAGGTTTCGTCCAGAGATCATGGAATCAATCGAGTCAGAAGTTAAAAAGCTTATAGACTCAGGTTTTGTGAGGGAAGAACAACACCCAGATTGGGTAGCCAACATTGTTCCAGTTCCTAAGAAGAATGGTAAAGTCCGGATATGCATCGATTTCCGCGATCTTAATGCCGCCTGTCCAAAGGACGAATTCCCACTTCCTATCACGGATGTTATGATCGACAACACCTGCGGGTATGAACGGATGTCTTTCATGGACGGATTCTCTGGGTACAATCAGATCAAGATGCACCCGGACGACGAGAAGCACACTGCCTTTAGAACACCACTGGGGGTATATTGCTACACAGTGATGCCCTTCGGCCTGAAGAATGCAGGTGCAACTTATCAGCGTGCAATGAACACGATCTTTCACGAACACCTCCGGAAGAAAATCGAGTGCTACGTTGATGACATAGCGGTAAAGAGCCAATGCAGAGACGATCATCTTGCAGATCTGAAGACCATGTTCGAAATCATGCGAGCACATCAGCTGAAGATGAATCCGACAAAATCATTTCTCGGAGTTTCAAGTGGAAAATTCCTGGGATTTATTGTTACATCCAAAGGAATCTCTCTTGACCCAGAAAAAGTGCGTGCCATCCAAGACATGCCACCTCCGAAGAATCTCAAAGAGCTCAGAGGTTTGCAGGGCAGACTGGCCTACATTCGAAGATTCATCTCAAATCTTTCAGGGCGTTGCCAACCTTTCTCTAAACTCATGAAGAAAGGAGTATCCTTTGTTTGGGATGGAGAGTGCCAAAGAGCATTCGATGAGATTAAGAAATATCTTACTCAACCGCCAGTTCTCGTGGCCCCGATATCAGGAAAACCATTCCTGTTATATGTGAGAGCCATGGATCATTCCCTTGGAGCTTTGTTGGCCCAGAACAACGATCAGGGTCAAGAACAAGCCATCTATTACCTGAGCCGGACTATGATGGGAGCCGAACATCGGTACAATCCGGTCGAAAAAGAATGTCTCGCTTTGGTATTCGCAATTCAAAAGATGCGACATTACCTAGTTGGACAGACAATTCACGTCATTTCCAAAGTAAATCCTTTGAGAGTACTGATGACGAAACCATCATCTCTGAATTGCCGGCTTGCAAAATGGGCCATTCTCTTGTCACAGTACGACATGCAGTTCATGCCCCAAAAGGCGGTCAAGGGTCAAGCACTGGCAGACTTCTTAGCCGATCATCCAGTATCGGGAACGTCTAAATTGTATGAGGAATTACCTGACGAGGTTGCTGAAGCTTGCGCTACCCAAGAAGCTACGCAAGTGTGGAAGTTATTCTTCGACGGTGCATCCAGAGCAAATCCTCATGGAGCAATCACCGCGGGAGTAGGAGTAGTGCTAATCTCTCCAAACGGCCATGTAATCCCAAGGGGATTTTCCTTAATCGAACCTTGCACCAACAACGTAGCCGAGTATAACGCTCTGCTATTAGGCATGCAATTTGCTGAAGAACTTGGTATTCAGCATCTTGAAGCTTACGGTGACTCTCAGCTCATCGTTAATCAAGTTCGAGGAGAATATGAAGCACGTCATGAGGATTTGATCCCGTATTACTTTGCAGTGCTAGAGCAGGCTCAAAAGTTCGAGGGCTTCTTTATCGAATACGTGCCACGAGCTCAGAATGCTTACGCAGATGCTCTAGCCTCCTTGGCAACCTCATTAGCGTTGCCACCGAAGACTGAAACAACGATTCCAGTCGCGGGACGGAAATTATATTTTTCTAAAATTCCTACAGAAGAAAACCTAGACGAGACACCGTCAGAAGAAGTCTGTACAACTTCTATGGAGTTTGAATCCAGGGATTGGCGATTCCCGTACATCGACTATGCCGTATATGGAATTCTACCCGATGATCCTAAGGAAGCGGCCTCTATCAAACGAAAGGCCCTCCGATTCTATTACGACGCAGTCTCTCAAGTCCTGTATCGTAAATCGCATGATGGAGTTTTGCTTCGATGTCTCTCCCGGAAAGAAGCAAAAGAGGCCCTCAAGGAAGCTCACGGCGGAATGTGCGGAGCTCATCAGCCTGGAGCTAAGTTAGGAGATCGCCTCCGACGCATCGGCTATTATTGGCCGAAGATGTTTTCAGACGCGGTTGACTATGCTAAACGTTGTCACGCGTGCCAAATTCATGGGGATTTCATCCACCAGGCGCCAGGAAATTTACACCCCACATCAGCGACTTGGCCATTCGAAATGTGGGGTATGGATATCGTCGGACCGATTTCCCCTCCGACATCCAAGGGACACCGGTTCATTCTAGCCGTGACCGATTATTTCTCCAAATGGGCGGAGGCAATCCCGTTGAAAGAAGTCAAGACTTCAAACGTGATCAAGTTTATCAAACATCACGTCGTCTACCGTTTTGGAGTCCCGAGGCGAATAGTTCACGACAACGGGACACAATTCGTCAGCTTTGGGTTCCAGAGATTCTGTGACAGATTCAGAATCCAAAGTGTTGCATCTACGGCTTATTATCCGCCAGCAAATGGTCTTGCAGAAGCCTTCAATAAAACCATAGTGAAGCTTCTCAAAAAGTTTGTTTCTAAAAGCCGGCGCGATTGGGATGAAAGACTGGGTGAATGTCTTTGGGCTTACCGTACTACAGTAAGGACCTCCACAAGAGCTACGCCATTCTCTTTGGTATATGGCTGCGAGGCGGTACTACCATTGGAAATTCAGATTCCTTCTCTGAGAGTCGCTATCACAACTGGACTAACAGAAGAAGAAAAGCATCAACGACGTCTGCAAGAACTTGAAGCCTTAGACGACAAGCGACTTCAAGCTCAACAACAAATAGAGTTGTATCAAGCCCGTATTTCCAAAGCCTACAACAAAAAGGTTAAGGAACGGATCTTCAAGAAAGGCGATCTAGTGTTGGCCAACAGACGACCCATGGTGATGACACACAAAACCAAAGGGAAGTTCAATCCTAAATGGGAAGGGCCCTTCGTAATAGAATCAGTCTATTCGAACGGAGCATACCGCCTCATCAATCAAGAAGGAGACAGGCTCATGATGCCAATTAATGGGAAGTTTCTCAAGAGATACTTCCCGTAAATCATGTAGCCCCCTAAACCCCAACCAAATCAGGCTGGGGGTTGCCTATTCATAGTGTAATTCTATCTTGTATTTCGTCATGTTAACACTACACCTCTGACGATTGTAATTTGATGGAATTATTCTGAATAAATGATAAAGGGAATTTCGATAACATTTGCATTATTTTCTATTGTCTTGAACCAGATTTCAATAAAAAGAGACGATAAAGAGCAAAAGTGATATCATTTTCATTCGATGTGGTTAATCCAAACACAAAATGAAAAAGATACAAAATTCCTTAATCAAAAACAGGTCAAGAGCTAAACATCAGGCTTCATTAACTTGAGGGTTTTTAGCCTAGACTTGAAAGCAGAGAGTTTCTCCCGGTGAGCTGCTCGAACTTGTTCCTCGATCTCCTTTCTGAGTTCTGCTTCAATAGGAAGAGTAGCAACAATGTCTTTACGAGTCTGCTCGGCTGCGTGGAGTGTACGGCAAAATTTCGTATAAATTTGGCCACTTTTATGCTCAAGCTCTTTTCTGACATCCTCATAGTGGGCCAATTGAGCTTTCTTCTGGTCCAACTCGGCCTCTAATCGAGCGATAGTCTCTTCAATATCACGAATATCAGAAGCAACACGTTTGATTTTAGCATATGCTTTAGAGTGTCGCTTCCTTAAAGTTGATATACGGGCTATTTTATCAGATAGTTCCTTGCGAAGATTCCCTGGGTGATGCGCTCTCGAGATTATCGCCAAGGAAAGAGCCGGCTCCACTTCAGAATCTAAATTGGCGCGCTGTAACTCCCTGAAAGCTGTCAATTCTGCCATCAAAAGAGTGATCCCACCCTGGCAGTGCTCAGTCCAGGATGCATCCCCTTTGGCCTTGATGTCGTCCAAACATTGGCTCAAGATGGATTTACAGTCTTCAAGAGAAGCCCCCTCAACACTGATCATACCAATAATTGTTTGCATCCAACGTTCCAGTTCATCAATTGATTTCTTCAGAGCTCCTGAGCGTGGAGGAGGAAGAGTTGGATAGATTGGATCCGTATGATCATCCTGAACACGTGTTGGAGCAACTTCAGAAGAAGGACCCTCTTCAGCCCCATCGTCTTCAGGAACTGAGGGGATCGATTGGGGCATTTCGTCCTCTCCGTCAGTAGAACGCTCAACGAGCGCAGACTTCATCGCATCCCCCATTATTTTGGCCCTCTTGGAATTCTTGGCCATGACAGGTATCCGCTTACGGATTCTCCTGTCATACTCACCTTGCTCAGCAGCAGAAAGAGCTTCCTTACCCGATCTTAAAGAACGAGGTGTAGGAACGGGCTCTTCTGCAGGAATCTCCTCAGTTGTCTTTTCTTCAGGAGAATCATCAATTGGCTTTCCCTCTTCAATTCCCGTAGGAACCTCTTCTTCAGAAGGTTCTACGGTGGACAAGTCTTTAGGAGCTTCAACGGCTCCGGTCGCTTCCTGTTCACAAGATAGGTATTCTTCCATCCCTGGTAGACGAGTACTCGCAGAACCGCTCCGTGAACGATACAATTCCCGAATCTCGTTTATACATGAAGTATAAACGTCATATTCCGGAATCCGAGAAGCTTCGGCAAACCACTGGCGGCAATCCATAACAGTAGAACAGCCGGGCGGTGAGTTGGGTAAAGTGAATTGCGCATGGGTTCCCCCGGCGGAGAAAAAGTACCATGCGCGAGCTCCTTCGTATAAATTCCCAATCTGAGCTAACGCCGGGTTAGGATTGCCAACATAGAGTTGGTCATATCCAAACTGTCTCGCGAACCGAGAAGGCATGTAAGGCTCGATTACGCACTTCTCCCGTGAGCGATAGACCAGGTAGCCCAACCTGATCATAAGAAGCCAGCTGAAGGTACCCTCTTCCAAAGAAGACGAGCCTTCAAAAAGCAAATCCATGAAACGAGCATCCTTAACATCAGCCCCGTCAAAGTTAGGAGCACAGCAGAAAACCCGGTACTTATCTTCTCGGGATAGAAGCTGTCGAGCCCTGACTATATAAGAACTAGTCCACGTGGCCGACTCCAATCTTTGTACGAAGGGAGTATAAGCATCATCCCCTTCATGCACTCCCGTCATTAATGAAGGGCAATGCAACACGAACCAGGCCATTAAATATGTGTATGGCACTGGTACACGTGGTTGAGGAGCTTTTCCAGCTTTCTTCTTAGCGGCTTTGACTCTCGAAGCACTGAGGAGTTCTGAAGTCAACACCCTCAGGCCATTCTGAATACAGCCAACCATAGCAGTAAGGAGGCTCACAGGTCTCCCATGCGCTAGCAAAACAGCTGGGTACACTACCTCAGCTAATATTGCCTCTATCGGTCTTGACGGTACTACACACCGCTTCAACCAAATCATGAAGAAGCCTGCAAGCAGAGCCGTGTCAGAGATAGGAACTGTGGCTTGGTAGTGGAAACTTTCAAATTCGACACCAGCTTCAAAATCATCCTCGGTATGCTCTGTCTTATAGGTAGCACTGGAAGCCGTAATTCGAGCTTTGGCATCCTTAAGAGAGAGAACTGCAACGCGGTATACGGCTACATCTTTTTGGTTTAAATTCTGAAAGAGGTAGTCTGCCCACGTGGTATGCATAATGCCCCCTCCACGCATCCCAAAGACTTGGGCACATATGTGGAAGTGGCACATCAGCTCCCAGAAAGTAGCATAAATTTCCGGGTGCGCCACCTTCAGTAGAGAAAGCTCCTCGGTGGTGGGAATGAACTCCTCGTAGGGCATTTTTCCAAGTGACAGCCCCGACACTGCCTGCATCTCATGAAGAGCAAAACCTAACTCTCCAGCAGGCGTAAAGAATGTGCAGCTGTCAGGGTTATATTTCTCCAACATAGCGAAGAAATTATGAAGACTCTGCACGACTCCCTGTCGTGTAGCTAACACCGGAATTGTGAGACCCGATTGAGTGAGCGAGTCCTTAAGCTCTTCAAGAACAAAGTCAACCATACGGGTCCACCAACCTCCTTCTCCGGAACAGATCCATCCAGGAGATCTGAACGTCTGGGTAGAGAATTCACCCTGAGTTGCAAGGAATTGGCGAATAAAGATGTTCGCTGGACGTGGCATCTCCTGAACCAGCTCCTTCTTCTCAAACAAACCAGGTCTTAACCCCTTTAGTTGCCCCCCGATTTGCGTACGAGCTCGCCGACCAAATCCAAGCGACACATTCTCCTTCTCTTTTACTATGTCGAAGGTCAAGCCCCGACGGCAGCTCACATTCAGAAAGTAGGAGAGAGGGTACATCCTCTTCATGCTAGGGAGAAATAAAAAGCGATTATCAACTCTCCGCAGCAGCTTTGAGTCTTCCATACATGTGAGATGATCATTGGCTGGGATGCGATCTCCAAATATGAACGCTGGTTTAGGAAACTGGGCATGACCGACAGGGGTCTCCAAGTCCAAGTCAGTAATCAAAATCCTGAGAGTAGAGCATTGAGGGAATTTAATCATTTCTGCTCTTTCAGAATCGGGAAAAGTACACAATGGAATTTGGTTCTGAAGACTGAATAGTTCATTCGCGTCAGGTCCCCCGATGTATCCAAAATGATGCTCTTGTGAAAGCGGCACGTTTGGGAGAAGTACTGCACAATCGAAAGCAGAAGTTAGCAGCTAGAAGCGAGCTATCAACATAAAGACATAGCCTGAAACATAAAGGGTTAAAGGCTCATGTCGAAATCTCCAACGCGAAGGTCGAACCTCGCGTCAGAAATCTCCAACGCGAAGGTCGAACCTCACGTCAGAAGTCTCAAACGCGAAGGTCAACCTCGCGTTGAAAAACTTGAACGCGAGGGTCGAGACCCACATGGGATCCCAACCCTGCGTTTTCATTGAGTTGAAACGAGTCATCTTCCTCGTTATCAAGAACCCATCTAGGGTTTTCAGAGAACTTGCCAAGGCAAGTTATTTCGGTTGGCACTCACCACGACAGGGAAGTCCCCACAGCAGTGGTGATGACGACGATGTCCCCAAATGAACAAGAGCGCCGCCGGCGTCCTCAACCGACGGCACTTCGGAAGTCACTCCGGCGACTTTCTTGGAGTTTGAACCTCTTCTCCGAGGCGCCATCGATGCAGTCGATCGGAGGAAATTCCTTTGAATGAGGGAGACGAAGCTCGTCGGAGATCTCACCGAAATCAAACGAGAATTCTCGTTCTTGGAAATAGCCAAAAGTTTTGAAAAGTCAAATGACTTTTGACGTGACCATTCAGGTCTATTTATAACAGCCGCCAAGCTGTTAAGATGGCACAGGATTCTAGGAACGAATCCCAACCATCTTTCAAAACGCGAAGCTCACATCCGCGTTCAAATTTCCCAAGTGCAAAGCTCAAGCCAACGTCACAAGGCCTGAGCCTCGCATTTCAAATATTAAACGCGAGGGTCACCTCAGCGTTGCAATTCTTCTAAATGAAGAATATGCACTTGTAAGCCTACTTAACAGAGTGTTAATCAAAACCTCTGTATCTCTTCAGCAGAATTCAAATTCTCATTGGGTTAATACTGCACCCCAAAATCCACTTATCAATTCTCAAGAATAGAATGATAAGTCTCCAAATCATTGCTAATTTATTAGCTCTCCTTAGCAGAGCAATAAATAACTTGTTTTCAGTGGAGTAACAAACTCCCCCAAAATCTTGTTCAAATCACAAGTATCACAATTCATCGCTCCGATGATAAAACACATGGCAGTTCTCCCCTGTGAGACGCTATAATATTCTTTCCCCACAAATGTCATGTTAAAATCACACCTCTGACAAAAATCAACTTATCGATTCTCGTCAATAGAACGATAAGTCCTCAAAATTGCCCTAATCGCAATATTTCTTCCTGTCACGTTAAAATCACACCTCTGACAAAAATCAACTTATCAATTCTCGTCAATAGAACGATAAGTCCTCAAAATTGCCCTGATCACAATATTTCTTCCTGTCACGTTAAAATCACACCTCTGACAAAAATCAACTTATCGCTTCTCGTCAATAGAACGATAAGTCTTCAAAATTGCTCCGATCGCAATATCTCTCTTGCTAAGTTAAAACTACACCTCTAGCATTTATAGATCTCTTTCAGTGTTTAAAGCAAAACATAACACAGGAAGAATTCTATTAGTCAACCCTATTATGGGAGTATTCATCCTCAGCAGTTAGAAACTTTCTAGAGTTGTCTTAAATGATAATAAAGAGAGTTCTCTACAACAAAACCATTGTGGAGGTATATTCTAAGTCAGGAATACATCTCAGGCATTTCTCGTGACTTGTATTTAAAATCAAAAAATGATAAATGCAAGAAACAATGAGAAGTCAATATCACTTTTTATTCAAGAACCAAAAGAAAGTGATACAAAACAAACTTTGTTCTTGTCAAAAGAACATTACAGAAGCCAAACTCACTCATGCATTAAATCAAAAGAGATGAGTTGAGCCTTGAGTTCAGCTAGCTCCGCCTCGTGGTTAGCTCGCACCATAGCTTCAGCCTTTGCTCGGAGTTCATCCTCGCTGGGTATGATGATGCCCGCCACTTCCTTTCTGGCGTCTTCCAGAGCTTGAGCTTGTGTATGATATTCCAAAGTACCAGTTGCATTCTGGGTACTAAGGATGTTGACAATGCCTTCTTCTCGAGAGAGTTCAGCTTTCAATCGCAGGACTTCGGCTTCAGCTTCAACCAGTCTGTCCCGAAGCGAATTCATAGAAGCAGTTGAGCGTTCTAGTTCTTCTCGCTTCCGAGTGTTACGCTCATGAAGCTCTGTAATCTGACGCTCTTTTTCAGCTAAGTCCCGTTCTAGCGCCTCTCGGTGTATCACTTCAGCGACCTGAAGACTAGCCAAAGTGGACATAATCTGCGGCTGAAGGTCACTATGACCCATGGTCTCGAAGCGTTGTAATTTCGCCTCCAAACGAAGGATAATCTCTGAGCATCGTTCGAACCATTGAGTTTCGCCCACACTCCTGACCCCGTTTAAGCCTGCTTCCAGCAGAGGTCGAAAGGAGTTCAAAGTTCCTTGACCATTCATCAAGGACTCGACTACCGTCTTCGCAAGACTGTTTAGGTACACCAAGGAGATTTGGAGGAATTTAGGTGCATTAGCGAGACTGACAATTGCACCTGAAGATACCCCTTCAGCAGCTGAGATGGAGGCGTTAAGATGATGACTAGCAGGCGATCCAGGTGCTGAAGCTGCAGAGGCGATTGAAATGTTCAATTGCGAAGGGCTTGAGGTCAAAGCCATCAATGCTTTCGCTTGAGAAGAGCTAGGCCCAGCCTCCGTTGGGGTGAGTGAGATCTTCATCACCGCTTTTGGTGAAGCAGCTACTACAGAAGAGTCAGGCAGGGGTTGCTCTTGCGTAGGGGCTGATACCTGCACGAGCTGTTGTTCCGGAGGAGGAGTAGCGGCAGTGGTTTCAGGCAACGCTACAGGCGGAACAGTCGCCGTAGGAGAACCAGGTAAATGTTGCTCTTCTAAAGGAGCCGACACTTGCGCAGGTTCTTGCTCTAAAGGAGCAGCTGAAGTAGTCCCGGGAGTAGGTGAACCTGCACGAAAAAACGGTCGGAACGCAGAAAAAGCATGTGGAAGAAGTCGAAACAAACCAAGCTTACCGGTAAGATAAAAAGGAGTATAACCTGATGCTTTATCAGACGGGACCTTGGGAGCATCATCATCAAAAGTGGTGACGTCATCGAGGGAATCATGCTCATCGTCATCTTCACCTTCACCTGACACGTTGCCAACATCAGCGTCCTCATCACCTCTATCTCTGTCAACTGCATCACCAGCTGGGGAGTCGTCATAGTCAACTCGCTCCTCATCACCCGGAACAGCTGAAGACTCCGGAAGACTTGCACCAGCGGCTGGTCTTTTCATAAGTCCCGTTGTAGGACTAGGCATTAAATCATCAGCTTGTGACATTAATGCTGAAGGAGAAGGAGGTGGATTATCTTCGAGACCCCCTGGCTCCAACGCAGGAGACCTAGGAAGATCCATCACCGGAGCAGATTCTGCATCTGCAACCATTAATTCATCTTCTTCGTCCTCAGGAGGATGATAAGAAGAACCTTCGCCCGACAGAGCTGGACCATGAGAACGAAGTCCCGCTCTATGCGGCAGGCCAGCCACAGATGATTCCTGTGGTTCGTCATCTTTAGCAGCTTTAATGGCCTCAGCCATCAACTTGGATTTTTGTTGGCCTCTGGGGGGAGAATCCACCAGCAACTTTCGACGGATCTGCTTATCATACTGGCCAGCTTCATCAGCAGAAAGTTTTCTTTTCCCCGCTGCTCTTGTCATAGGAGGATCAGCCGCTCGTTGTTCTTCCACTGGAACGGGCTCAGCTCCTTGTTCCTCTTCCTGTTCGGCAGGCTGACTCTCGATGGATAGAAACTCATCGATCCCCCTCAAGCGAGACGTCTTAGACCCCTTTCTTGAATTATACATATGCCTAATGTCCTTCAGGCAAGATGAAGTTGTAGTTGGGAGTCTGAGAAGCGGCGTAATACCAATTACAGAAGCTGATGGAGGTATAGGAATTAGCAGTTTTGTGGGGAAGCTTGAAGACGGCTTTGGTACAACCCGCTATAGAATAATACCAGACCCTGGCTCCTTCATATAAGTTGGCTATAACTGAGAGCTGAGGACGAGGGTTCCCGACATACAACTGATCATACCCAAATTGGCGAGCAAACCTATAGGGTTGGTAAGGCTCGACGAAACAGTTGACGCCTTGCCGAAAGATCAGATAACCTGGCCTGATGGATAAAAGCCAGTGGAAAACACCCCCGCTTAGCTGAGTGAATCCATTAGGGCCTGCCATATCCTGATATTCTGCTCCATAGACACCGCCCTCGAAATCAGGGAAACAGCGGTAGATATGGAAATTGGAATCTCGCGTTAAGATTTGGCGAATTCTAACCATGTAACCCCCTTCCCATTTCGCGGACTCTAGTCGTTGCACAAATGGGGTGAATGAGTCTCCCGGGGGAGAAGCTGCACTCATTATAGGAGGACAGTGAAGCACGTACCAAGCCATCAAATATGTATATGGCATTGGCACCCTGGGATTGGGAGTTTTGAAAGTCTTGTGACCCTCGGACTCCACTTCTGTAACACTAACAAAGTCGGAGGCCAACTCCCGTAGTCCATACTGCAGACAGCCCACCATAGCACTGAGGAGGGTCACAGGTCTCCCGTGCGCCAAAAGGACACCTGGGTAGACCACCTCAACGGCAAGGGCATCGATCGGCCTAGTAGGGACGACACAGTGTTTGAGCCACAGCATTAAGAATCCGGCTAGCAACGCTGTGTCGGAAATCGGAATCAGAGCTTGATAATGGAAGCTCTCGAACTCCGTATGAGCCGGGAAAACATCCTCTTTGGCCTCATTGGTGTAGTGAGAGGTAGCGTCGTCGATTCGAGCCTGAACCTCCTCCAAAGTACTGGCAGGCAAGCGGGTCACTGAAGCTCCTTTAGTGGTCAAGTTATGGAATAAATATTCCGCCCAAGACACTTGCTTGATGCCGCCTCCACGTGCCCCCGTCAGCTGCATGCAAATGTGGAAGTGACACATGACTTCCCAGAGAGTGGCATAAATTTCCGGACTGGTCTTCTTTAAAATTTGGAGCTCCGCCGATCCCGGAACAAACTTTTCATACGGCAAATCCCCGAGAACAAGACCCGAGACTTTATACATCTCGTGAAGAGCGAAGCCTAATTCCCCCACAGGGGTGAAGAAAGTGCAACTATCAGGGTTATACTTCTCCAGTATAGAGAAAAAGTGAAAGTGGCTCTGGACGATTCCAAGCTCAGTAGCCCGCACAGGAACCAGCAGTCCAGCTTGAGCGAGGGGAGCTTCCAATTCCTTCAGAACAAACTTGGTCATCTAAACTTGGTCATCTGGGCCCACCATCCAGCCGCTGGAGAATGAACCCAGCCAGGAGTTCTAAATCCTTGTGCAGGGAACTCTCCCTTCTTTTCCAAGAACCTCTTAACAAAGGTTTTCGCCGGACTGGGCACTTCTCCAAGGGGATACTCCTTAGCAAATAAACTCGGCCGTAAAGCTGTCACCTGCGGATTATAACCAACGGTGCGGACCCCATAGAAAGTCAGAGTTCCGAGAGCAACCCCATCTTGATCCTTAACCAGGGGCCAATCCATACGCCTCGGGACGGAAGCGCATTGGAAATAAGATAGGGGGAACATCCTCTCCATGTTGGGCAAGAAAAGGTTGCGGTCCTCAACTCTCCGCAGCCACTTATAGCCCCCATCATAAGCAGTGCTTGCGTTGAAGTCAACAAAGTCCCCGAAGAGATATCCAGGTTTGGTTATGGGCTTACGGCTTGGGCTTTCAAGTCGAGCGTCCGAAACCAACGTCCTGAGAGTGTCATGAGAAGCTTGGGTGATCAGTTCCACGCGACTCTTCTCCCTCATCCGAAAAACCGGGAGTTCTAAACGCGAGCTGAAAGTTATGTTCATGTCTGCACCACCTTCATGTCCAAAGTGGTGGCGAAAAAGAAGAGGCTCGCTGGTATGGCGCACTACAAAAAGAAGAAAAGAGTTAGACAACTCAAAATCAAAGTTCAGACGCGAAGGTCGAACCCCGCGCCAAACAAGTTCAGACGCGAAGGTCGAACCCCGCGTCAAACAAGTTCAGACGCGAAGGTCGAACCCCGCGTCAAACAAGCCCAGACGCGAAGGTCGAACCCCGTGTCAGACAATCTAAGACGCGAAGGTCGAGCCTCGCGTCAGAAAGTTCAGACGCGTCCGCGTCAGACAATCTCAGACGCGAAGGTCGAGCCTCGCGTCAGAAAAGTTCAGATGCGTGGGTCGACCCTCGCGTCAAAAATCTGAGACGCGGAGGTTAAACCCCTCGTCAAGAAGATTAAACGACGGGGTCCAGCCCCGCGTTATGGGAACGAGTTTCCTCGTTAATTTCAAGATCAGAACTTGCCGGAGCAAGTTTAATGACCACGAAGGTCGTACTCACCACCGATCAAGGGGAGTTGGGGCGTCACATTCGCCTGAGCAGCGGCGCCGCCGGTCGGCACCGACGGTGCAGATCCTCGAGCCACGGCGGCATCAGGCTTGGAAGCGACGTCGGACTTGGAGGACTTCTTTGGTGCCATTGAATCTCGTCGGAGAAGAAGAATAGTTTTCGCCGGAGATGAAAACGAAATTTCTTTTTCGTTAAATTTTCAAGAAGAGTCAAATGACTCTTGATTTGACCCCTAGCGGTCTATTTATAGACAGCTATGAGCTGTCAAATCCTAACGGACGGGATTCGAGGCCATCAGCCCGCCCAAGCTCGACCCTCGCGTTCGAGTTGATTCAGCTTCCAAACGCGATGCTCACCTGCGCGTTCAAATTTCCCAACGCTGGGCTCACCCACGCGTTCCAATTCTCAAATGCAGAAGGCATCTCTGTGTTGAGACCACCATGAACAGCAATTTCTTGGTTACCAAAGCGATCAAAGCCAGGAAGAAACAAACGACTCCACTGGGGAGTCTGTTGGAGGAGTACAGATAGATTACAGTCAACAACGGCGAAATCATCTGACTCGATCAAAATTCTGGGATCCAAAGTATTTCGAAAATTCGTCCCAGTCAACCGCGAACTTTCGAAAACTTTGGAGGGGGTTCTGTGGGCTGTCTAAAAATCATAATAGATAGCTTATTCAAAAAAGCTCCGACAACGGAGGTCACAATCAGACGACTTCCCAATCACTGCATCCGCAACTCCACAATCGCCACAAACGCGACCTCACTTCTGAGATGATTGATCTTGATGGCTGTGACAACAGCATGGCTAATATCATAGTAACTATTAGAGATGCTGATGAGCAGTGGGACGATTTCAGAAATAAAAGGTTGGACTCAATTGGTGAGTTGCTTGGTAGAGAGCTGTGGGCGAATATTCATCTTTAAGACACTATGGATGTTGATTCCCGTCTAGCTCCTACAACGAAAGCTACAATCAAATAGTTTTCGGGTCGGTGAACGAAAGTTGCGAATGGAGGGCTTTTCACATAGATCGAGAAGAGTTACAATTCAACGACACTTCTGACGATTGATGAAAACTCTATGCAGCAGTCTTCACAATCTACAGTGAAAGTTACAATCTGACGGCTTTCACACCCCACAACAGCTAAAGCTAGGATTATTGAACAACGGTCCTTGCAACGCTCTACAGAAGAAGTTACAAGTCAAATGGCTCCTTCTGAAACGCGGATGTCATCCCCGCGTCACCAAGTTGGAAATGAAGGCGACCCTCGCGTCGTCAATGCACAAACCAAACGTGAGCGACCCTCGCGTTCAATGGTGTTCAACCAACAGCGACCCTCGCGTTCAATGGTGTTCAACCAACAGCGACCCTCGCGTCGACAATGCACAAGCCAAACGTGAGCGACCCTCGCGTTCAATGGTGTTCAACCAACAGCGACCCTCGCGTCGACAATGCACAAGCCAAACGTGAGCGACCCTCGCGTTCAATGGTGTTCAGCTAACACCCAACTTCGCGTCTCAATTCAAAGAACACGAAGTTGAGTTCTAAACGCCAGAATGGGCGTTTGACTTATTCAAACATAAGTCGAACGGTTCCAAAACCGTTTATCCCACGTTCTGAGGGATTTTCGCCCACGTAGGAGCGGATATAGGAGTCAGTTACAATCTCCTATCCCCCTATAAAAACTCAACGAACTCAACTGAGTTAAGGGGTTGATTGGATTTTCTCTGGGCTCAGATCAGAGGCTATTGGCTGGCTCGTTGAAAACCACTCTGGCTTGGAGATTCAGCAGCAACGAAATCCTTAGAGATAGGATTTTTGAATCAAAACTCAGAAGATCAAATCTGAGAGGATTCTTCGACAACAGAAAAACAGCTTGATCTTTAACCGAATTTTCGGTTCCAACAACTCTATTCACAGAGTTCAAACTCGTTCAGAGTTCTTAAACTCATTCAGAGTTATTCATAAAACTTTCCACGAAAGTGGTAAAGAGACCTTCAACACCCCTAAAAGCCCTCCAGAAAAAGACACACCATAAGGGTGGTTGTCCTTGAAAAAGCAATCCCGGCTTCTAATTATCGTCACAGAATAACTCTATAACATAGGTTCTAATCAGATCCAAACATCACTCAAGCTCTAACTGACAATAGCTCATATGAGCATAGGAGCAGTGATTAAGTCTGTGATAGGCATCCTGGACCATGAGGATTCTTTGAAGGGAACTCCTATCTATCAGGGATGAGATTGCAGGAAAAACTTAAAATCCATCGACTGATTGTCTTCTCAGGAAGAACGACTCCGGTCCCTCAACCGATGCCTGCACTACTAAAGTTGCCAAAGCCTTTATGGTCGAAGCATGCGACCCACATGATCCCTATAAGGGAGACTTCTCCATTTACAAGCATGGACCAGCCCCCAGTGCTCCCAAAGTTCCTTCAAAAAAACAACTATGGTTTGTCATTTTTAGGGAGTGCAATACCGGTTGTTGGATTCTCTCCCCAAGAGAATTTCCATCTCAAAAGCTGCCTAGTAGCTTCTAGTCGTGCCCCTAACCCTCACAAACTCGATCGGGATAACACCATTCGACATAATTCATGGCGTCTGGACAGTTTCTTTTGTTAAAACCCGACATGCTAATTGTCCGCCTTTAAGGTCTCACTGAAGATTTGAACTCAAGAGGAACCTTGGCTGATGAGATGGTAAAGAGAGTTTCGCCTCATCTTCGTTTACCAACGAGTCATCTGCTATGATAAAAAGCAAAATCCAACTAAAGAGGTTCTATACTGCCGGCCTCATCCACTACAAAACTTCCTTTGAAACAGAGACAAGGCAAAATCATAAGTGGTTCAACACCCTTGAGCATCAGATGTCTACAACGGACACTTTCCATAATATGTAAATTTCAAATGTTAATGAAATTCTTACTAAAGCATGGACTGACTCCTGTCTCACACTTCAAGACATTCGACTCCTCAGTCGAATGACAAGCCCTTAGTACCTTTTTAGGAATAAACCCAAGGCACCAATCTTATGGTCAACTTCTACAGTCGTCATTCGACCATACGGGGATTCTGAAGACCTAGGCACCTACGTAAGACCTAGGCACCAAACCTCAGGGTTATCATTCAGCCTCAAGGCTACCAAAGACCTAGTCAACTCTAGGTATTTGACTCCTCAGTCAAATAGCAAGTCCTTAGTACCTCTTCGGGATAAACCCAAGGCAAAACAAATGGTCGAATCCTCCAATGTTACTCGACCATCGTGGCTATTTAAAACCCAGACATCCAAATAAGTCCTGGGTGACCCAACCTCAGGGTTGGCATGTCAACAAGACCTTAGCACCTCTTAAGGATAAACCTAAGGCACAACATATGATCGAATCCTCTAGTGCTTCTCGATCATCATGGCTATTTAAAACCCAAGTATCCAAATAAGTCCTGAGTGACCCAACCTCAGGGTTAGCATGTCAACAAGCCTTTGGTACCTTTTCAGGATTAACCCAAGGCACAACATATGGTTGAATCTTTCAGTGCTACTCGACCATCATAGCTATTTAAAACCTAGGTATCCAAATAAGTCCTGGGTGACCCAACCTCAGGGTTGGCATGTCAACAAGCCCTTGGTACCTTTTCAGGATAAACCCAAGACACAACATATGATTAAATCCTCCAGTGCTACTCGACCATCATGGCTATTTAAAATCTAAGCATCCAAATAAGTACTGGGCATCCCAACCTCATGGTTGGCATGTTAACAAGCACTTGGTACCTTTTCAGGATAAACCCAAAGCATAACATATGGTCGAATCCTCCAGTGCTACTTGACCATTATGGCTATTTAAAATAAATGCATCCAAATAAGTCCTGGGCGATCCAACCTCATGATTGGCATGTCAACAAGCCCTTGGTACATTTTTAGGATAAACCCAAGACACAACATATGGTTGAATCCTCCAGTGCTACTTGACCATCATGGCTATTTAAAACACATGCATCCAAATAAGTCCTAGGCGACCCAACCTCAGGGTTGGCATGTCAACAAGCCCTTGATATCTCTCCAAGATAAACCCAAGGCACGATATATGATCGAATCCTCTAGTGCTACTTGACCAGCATGGATATTTAAAACCCAAACATCCAAATAAGTCCTGGGAGACCCACCGTCAGGGTTAGCATGTTAACAAGCCCTTGATACCTTTTTAGGAATAAACCCAAGGCACCAACCCTATGATCGACTCCCACAGTCGTTACTCGACCATACTGGAATTTTGAAGACCTATGCATCTACGTAAGACCTAGGCATCTAACCTCAGGGTTGTCATTCTACCGAAAAGGTATTCATATCATCTTGCATAAGCCTAAGGTATTAATATTAAGTGTTCGGCCGATACTTAATTGACCTAAAATTTTAAGCAGTCATCTGTCAAGTTTTTGTCAATTAAACGCTCGACCAAAATAAGATATTAGGTGAACTAGTTGTCATAAGTCCCCAGTACGGGGTCAACACATTATAACTAACTCACTTCAGCCAATATTTTAGTGCTCAATAAGAACAAAGTTACAAAGTTAAAATGTAAACAATGAAGGCAAACTCAAGAATGGAAATAAAAGTTAACTTTTATTCAATAAGAGGAAACTTCATTACAAACTTCTCTACAAAAAAAAAAAAAGAAAGAGATGCAGGTCTTCAGAGCTCTCGACCATATCTGAGAGTTAGACTTGGCGGTCTCCTGGTGGTAGCAGCTGCAAAAGATTCCCCAGGGGCCCCAGCAACAGGAACAACATTGTCACCGCTCGCTAATAAATTCAATCCTCCTCCACTCTTCTCGACATCTCTCAACAGATTGAGACAGCAGGAGACGTGAGAAGGATAAAAGCGGTCTGGGGAAGGATGAGAGCAAGGAGGCACTAGAGAAACAAAGTGGTCGACGCCAGCCTTACATGACAATGCCACTTCAGCCCTTCCCAAGAGGCCATGATGCTAGTCGTCGACCACCTTCTTTTTATGTTGCTTCGAATCCAGACGAGTGAGCTTATCCTCCAGTTCCTTAACAAGGGCTGTGGGCGCCAGAATCTTTGATTGTAGCTCCTCAAAATCCCTCCTTGATTTCTTAAGAGACATGCGACTTGATCGAGCCTCCACCTCCGTCATCGCCTTGTGACACTTCTGGGATTCGACCTCCGCCTGTAGATGAACCATCTCCCTTTGAAGATCCTCGATGGTTTCCACCTACTTGGAGAACTGGATTCGAAAGCTCTTCAGGAGCTCTTCATTCTCATCCAGACTTCAGCACCAAGCACCTTCTCTGTGAGCCAACTCGGCCTCCGAGGTAGTGACCCTATTTTTGCCTCCTCCTTGGCTGACTTCTCCTTTGCCAGCTCTACCCACCATTCCAGGGAATGCTTAAATCGATTGAACAGAGCTTGCTCCAACAAAGCCCCCCAAGCCAAACAAGCTTGGAGGGCCTGATGTATGCCAACACTTGGCATATCCTTCAAAATCCTCTCGTCAGCATCATTTTCCATCTGGTCTGACAGAGTTCTAGCTCTCCCTTCGACATCGCCGTCTACCCCAATCAGCTCCTTGCCAGGGTGGCGAGATGACTCAAGCATAGAACTGGTACCAACAGCATCCTTGTCGACTACCAGGGCTGTTGTCTTCCGTCCATAAGAAGACTCATCTGTCAGCCCTATATTTTCCAAGCAGTTAAGCTGAGTAACTAAGGATGAATTCTGACCGACTGAGGCCCCACAACCAGTCTGACTCGACGTCGCCTCTCGACCCTTATTCTTCACCTTAATTCAGAGGCAATTTTGGTTGCTTGAGGCATCAAGATAGCAACGTCCTCAGCACTAAGGGCCTCCCTCAGCTTCTTATGAGGCTCGGCAGTAGAACTCGACCCCTCGGTCTCTGTGTTCCTCTTGTAGTTTTTCACCAACAGAGGAACAGGGCTCGCCCTTGCCTGGAAGCCAGTGGAAGACAAGACCATGGACATGCTCGCCGCTTAGAGAGATACATCATCAAATAGAGCATCACTCTCCCGTAGCCCGACATAAGAATTAACCTTTTCCAAGTCCATCATCTCTGAATCGCTAAGGGTGACTGGCCTCAAAGCGTCCTCATTCGCCTATGGCTAGTCCGAATAGGTGAAGATGCTGTCGCCACCATAAACCCACACGTACCGCTTCCTCCAATCCTTGTCTAACTCTAAAGAGTCTGAGATAAGCTAGAAATCACCGTGATAGTGGTAGAAGTAATATGGGTCCTTCTCAGCCGACCCCATGCTAACCAAATGTCCAAGCAATCTCAAGCTTGGTTGGACTCCAACATGGTGGCAGATAATGATGAAAACCACCACAATCCCTACTGCGTTTGAATAGAATTGGGAAGGGGAGACTCCTACAGCGGCATGCAACTCCCTAATAAAAGGATGTAAGGGCATCTGTCAGCCATGTTCCAAGTGCGCCAGATACAGTGGCACACGGTTTTCGCCATGACAATACATTGGTTCGCTCATCTCTGGGCACTGCCAATGTGAAAGTTCTGGGGATGTCGTACTGATCATACAACCCCACTAGATTGTCCATATGGATCCTAGAGCGGATGAGCAGAAGAATGGAAAGCCTCTCCTTACTACAACCAGAGGTTGAAACTTGAGAATCCATGTAAGATTTTTCTTATAAAGCTTGGAGGAATATCAGAAATTCGTCAGAGCAAAAGTTCATAAAAATCTTCTCAACATCAAGAGGCCATTTATAAGTTTTCGAAGAAGGGAATGGAAGGATTTCAAAGGACGTAGTGATTCTCGAAACAACCAAGTCAGATCCATTTCGGAATCTAAAACGGTTCAGATATTTGATAACATCAGCCAAGAAAAGCGGAGCCATGATGGGTAAAGAAGGATGCCTGATGATGTCAGCCACATCGATAGATGAAGTCATCTTAGTTTCTCATCCCAAGCAGGCTTGTACTGATAAAAAAACCTATCTTATTTCACTCGGACATGACTAAAAGTCGACTCCAAGTAAAAATGGCCAACTGTTATGGTATTTACTCACTCAAGATACGGGTATTTGTAAAATAATACAATCATAGTCCTAGCAAACTGGCCTCAACCAACTTAGTGGCCCAAGCCTAACAGAGGTCTCAGCTCCACCGACTCGTCAAGTCGATATTCTTTCATGCCGACACGAAAGTCAAAATCAGCCGACCTTATTGTCGAAGATAACTCACCAAGAGTACACTCGACCATTTACTTGGAAACTCATGAAGACGACTTGATGGACATTTCCTGTTATCGACTAAGTTGAAGAATAACCTCCGCCTCAAGCTTCTTTCCTAGAGTACATGTCAGCATCCAAATCCATCTCGGACAAGCCTTATCCTAATCCTAACCTTATTGTCTCCATGACTTGTCAGCTGCCCAAGTGTCTTCTACCACACTCTCAATCACTTCTCGAAAAATACGGAGACCCCCTCTCCCATACCGAAGTGACTTCCCCTCTAGTCGCCAGCTGACACCTGTCAAGCGTGGGATGACTCAGCCTCCAACATGCCTTCTGCCACACTCTTAATCACTTCCCAAAAAATACGAAGACCCCCTATCCCGTACCGAAGTGACTTCCCCTCCAGTCTCTAGCTGACACTTATCAAGCGAGGTATGACTCAGCCTCCAGCGTGCTTTCTGTCATGCTCTCAAGCACTTCTCGGAAAATATGGAGACCCCCCTCTCCTGTGCCGAAGTGACTTCTCCTCCAGTTACCAGCCGATACTTGTAAAACGAGAGATGACTCAGCTCTTAGCCCACACTTCGCAACCACCTCCCTACGCTTGGCAGGGGGTGATACATTTTACCCCCAATATCATCGTTATATAAAGAGGGAGGCTAGTTCACAAAATCTCCCCCTTCTTCTCTTAGAAGAGCAGACTGCACATAAGAAACACACAGGTTTTCTAGACCTTCCCATTCCCCACTCAAGCTCACTGGCTGACTTGACCATCAGAGGAACCATGGAGGAACCGGTCCCCGCCCTCTCACGGATATTTTTTCTTCTTGTCTGTGCAGCGTGACCATCAAACCCTCATTCAAGAACCAGATATAGAGTCGGAGAAGAAGGCGGCCCCTTCATCAACCTCCTCTACCTCATACCAACGAGGACCCCAGAGGAACCGATCCCAGCTGTGATCCGATTGACTATGTGGTCTTAGTCATCAACACTTTACATTTAAATATCATAAGTTATAAAATATGTCATATAAAAATCCTTAGTTGTACAAAGCTGTCACATTACCATCTTATGTGTGAAAATATTCTAAGCAATATACTCATGTGATTTTCACATGCCATATTTAGAATTGTTTTGACCTTATTTCTTATTATAATTAAAACTTTACTTGCACTCATTTTTCATAAAATTGCATCATTCATGTTTTTTATACAACTTCCAATTTTCCTCATTCTTTCCTAATTTCCCTATTCTTTCCTAATTTCCCTCTTCCTTCTTCTCCAATTTCCTCATCCTTCTTCCCTAATTTCTTTGGAGGTGGTCGTGAAAGCTCACTCCAAATTTGTTCTCTAATTCTTCAAGTTATGTTACTTTTTAAGAGAAGCAAACTACGACGTGGTTGAATGGCAGAAAAAATGGTCAATGGTAAAATAGGAGTATAGTTTAATTGACAAAATATCAGAAAACCCCCCTAAATTCCGGACTATTATTAGATTAAAGCCCCATACCTTTTACAAAACATAAACAAACCCCATAAGTATAGGAATTATCAGTAAATCCCCATTTAACTTTAATATTTTATTAAAAACTCTCTTTAACTTTGAGACTTTTTTTTTTACGAAATCCCCTAATAGCAATGGTTCTAAGAGGGTTTTCTAATAAATTTTTAAAGTTAAAGGGGATTTTTTTGATAACCTCTAAACTTAAGGGGCGAGGAGGAATGATTTCTGATATTGAGCCTTGTTTAACTATTGAAGGGATTAAGTTACATATAACGGTATTTTCATGATAACATGCTTTTTTTACACCGTTTACAATATTCTAATGATTGACAATTTAGAATATTTAAGTACTACGTTCTACAATTTAGGATACTTAAGTATGAAGGTGATAAAATAGGGTCTTTAAGTGTCCTTGAGCTCTGTGCTTATATCTGGTTTGCATTATTCTCGGTGAATTGGTGGCATATTTGTTACTCCTTTATGTACATCAAAGAAACAATTCATGTATCTATTAGTAGCGATGAGAGAAAATTCACCTATGTGGTACGAATATGATTGCTTAATATCTACATCTAATAGGATATAATTACAGAGACAAATATGTAGTGAATTATTCAGATCTATATCCAAAATATCTAAATATATGTTGATCATACAACTGCAATTTTTTTGATTATTATATTAATTGATTTGAGATAATTTTGATCATCCATAAATCTAATTTTAGCTTTTCACATATAACAAACATGTTGATGGACTCTTTTGTATCATATGAGCCACATTTTTTCTTAGTATTATCTATTTTTCTCATATATGTTTTGTATCTGCATACTAGGTAAACATCACACATTTTGGCAGATATGAATATGAGTATTTCTTACTGATACATGTTTGTATTCATATCATTGTCCGTAATTGATAAACAATACGAGTATAATATCCGAATTGAACTATATACAATCCTGTTTGCACCCCTACCTATTAGTGTTGGGGAATTTTTTAGTCTCCCCACCTACTATGATCTTCGCAACTTGGAAGCTAACCCACAACCAATAAGATAGAAAATAACCGCAATCAAGAAGACAGAACACCGAGACTTACGTGGTTCGGTCGACTAACTTCGACCTACGTCCACGGGAAACAATACGAGAAATCCACTATGTATCAGGGAGAACTACAAGAAGAACTACTTAACTCTTGTCTTTCAATCTTTTAACCTCACATACATAATCAATTCTTATGTTATCTCTAAATCCCTCTCCTTAGAATCTTTTGAATGGACAAAGTCTGTGAAACCCTCCCAATGATGTAATCTTTCGCATGGATAAAGACTACGAAACTCTCGCCTAATGATGTATTCTTTTGCACAGATAAACACTACGAAATCCTCACCTGTCGCTCAATATTCTTGAATTAGGCTACACCCTTTGCTAACCCTAAATTACAAGAATATTGACTATCTCTCCTCTGCTTGGTTTTTCCTCCAACAATAGAAAAATATATATAAGGAAACCAAAAACCTATCTCTAGCCTAACTTTCTAATTAAAATATGATTCAAATTCCTAATCATAATGAGACCTAATCTCGTAATCATGATAGATCTCTAACCCTGTCAAATTCTCATGAAGTTATACAATAAACTAAAGACACAATCCTAATAATCTCCACCTTAGATTTAATTTCCAAACTCTCTTGAAAAGATATCATTGTCGTCTTGAAACTTTGTCTCGCCCGCTAGAGTCTTCAATTTCTTTCCCACTTCAAATCGAATCACCTACACTCCAACTGGGATGTCCCGTGATCCTCGCTATCATCTGCTTCACCGTGGCGCCTCCACCTTTCTTGTGTACACCAAAAGATCTTCACCACCTTTGACATTAGAAGCAAATCAACCATGCTTCTCCTAGTGAATTGAACTTGACAGAAGTCTTCTCCAACTAGTTGTCCTCGTACTCCACTTGCATTGTTCGTTTCGAACCATATCAGTGCACCTTTCCTACTCCACAGTATGAGTCGGATTCGTCTATCTCATCCATCACTTTCCTTGGACTGAATATGAGTGCTCATCATCTTCAAGTCCAATGCCACCATCTCCATCAGCATGTGTGTTACTCAGTCGTGCTTGCTTGTAAGCTCCACCTAATTTGACAATGTCCTCCTCAAGTCTACACACAAACCAATACTGCTCCCGCAATGAATTTGAATATTATATGCTGACAACTCTACTGCTAGAATAACATTTGATTCTTTACACCAGTCTCATCTATCGCATATTCGTTTTCCCTATCTGCCATCAGATTTGTCTTGCCGTTGAATAGTGGAATATCAAACTTCGGACTCGAAGAAGTCATCACCTTCTAACCATAATCAAAATTCAAATTAGTCACTATAGAGATTAAATTTGATAAAACCAACATCAAAAATGAACTCAGCATGTCGAAAAACCTAGGAACGACTCCTGGATCACCAAAATCCGCCTCCTCGATCAAAAGACAAATCAATCTGCACCGTCGGATTTGATTTAATAGTTTGTAAGAAAATCCTCACCCACGTGAACAGTGTTCATGCTGTCACTATAATATTTCCCGCTACAGTACCTTTTTTTCCCTCTCTTCATCTTGATTCTTGTAGCACCGCCGATCTTCACTTTTGTACGACGCATATCTTGCGAACACGCTCTGGATCCATCATCATGGCTCTAATACCATTGTTGGGGAATTTTAGTCACTACCTACTATGATCTCTGTAACTCGAAAGCTAACCTACAATCAATAAGATAGAAAATAATCGCTATCAAGAAGAAAGAACACCGAGATTTACGTCGTTCGGTCGACCAACTTCGACCTACGTGCATAGGCAACAATACGAGAAATCCACTATGCATCAGAGAAAATTACAAGATGAACCACTTAACTCTCATCTTTCAATTTCTCAAGCTCACATACATAATCAACTCTCATATTATCTTCAATGTTCTCTCATTACAATCTTTTGAACGGACAAAGACTGCGAAATCCTCTCCCAATGGTGTAATCTTGTGCACGAATAAAGACTACGAAGCCCTCGCCTCTCACACAATATTCCTGAATCAGGCTACGCCCTCTTCTAATCCTAAATTACAAGAATATTGGCTCTCTCTCCTCCGCTTGGTTTTTTCTCCAACAATAAAAGAATATATATAGGGAAACCAAAACCCTATCTCTAGCCTAACTTTCTAATTAAAATAGGATTCAAATTCCTAATCATGATGAGACCCATTCTCGTAATCATGATAGATCTCTAACCCTATCTAATTCTCATGAAGTTATACAAAGAATCAAAGACATAATCCCAATAATTAGTATATGTTTCGTAGTTCTTTTTGATGAGGACTACAGGCAAGGTTATCTTCAAAGGAGCCTGTAAAGGCTACATCTTTCTTTAATTTCCTTATCTTTCTTAGGGCCCGTTTGGATAATGGAAGTATTGGAAATAAGAAATAAGTTACAAAAGTAACTTCCAAAACTATAAAATAGGAAGTAGCGAAAATAACATTTTTTTGTTTGTTTCATATATTTTAGAAGTAATGGAAGTAGAACTTCTTCCTCTTCATTTACTTTTTTTGTTTGGATAATATTTGAAAATATTACTAGGAAATAATTAATTCATGTTACTTTTATTTTATTCTTGTTTGGATTGTCATTGAAATAGAAATGTAAATGGAAGTATTATAACATACCACATGCCTCGAGGATTGCTGTGCTTAAAAGTTAGAAAGCTTACATCAAGAGTAAAACAACATCAATAATTCAAAAGCAGGACAATGTAAAAGAAACACGAGGACTGAACATATTTGTTTATATCTAACTACACAAGCAAGGATTTGACTAACAATGGCAATCAATGTGTCCAAATCGTTAAAAAGTTCTGATTTGAAAATATTCGTTTATATATTTGAGGCAAGCACTGAACATTAAATGTTTTAGCAAATATAGAGACACCAGGACTGAACATTAAAGATCACGCGGGTTATACTCCGTTGTGAGGGAGTCAGTTATGAAAATAATCACTTCCTAATTATATATTTGAGAATCTTTTTTTCCACGTGGACCCCACCTTACATCAACTTCCGCCGTATTTTAGTGCATTCGAAGACGGAAATATATCAAGGAAGTAAAGGTGCCACGTAGACGCCACATCATCATTTAAGGAAGTAGCGGAAGTTGTTTTTACAGAGAAACAAACATATATTTTTGCCAAGAAGTAGCAGAAGTAGCCTCTACTTCTGCTATTTCATAGTTACTTCCGTACAAACAAACAGGCCCTTAGTTGAGATGAGACCTCAATACCCTATGTTATCGTTGGTCAGAAATAGAAGTACGGGAAAGTTTCAATTTAGTTTGGAATGAATCTAATCCATATCTCTTTGTCCCTAAACAATAAGTCATTTATTTACTTGTTTTCAATGTGTTTGGGATGATGGCAATTTTTAGGATTTCTAGCTGAGAATTTGTGATCTAGATATATATTTGATAATATTTACCGGGCAAAATGCACTTGATGAAAGTGGTGTATAGTCAGAAAGTATAGTTACAGATTTGATCCTCTCTAGGGATTCATGCTCATCTTCATTTTAAGCTTTTATTACCTTTTATTTTCTTTATTTTTTTCTCTTTTCCTAACCCCAATCATTGAGAAGTGGAATTGGATGCAGTTGTTGATGAGGACGCTTTCAACTGATGAAAGCAATAAGAGCTCCTCCCACTAGTGCAGCTGATGGTTGGCTTGTCTCTGCTGCTAGATTCCACGGTCCACCTTGTGCTCATTCTTTCATCCACCTTCTTTTTCTGCCTATTTTATTTGTGTTGTTCTGCTTTTTTGTGCTATCTTTTTCCGTACTGAATTGCTTCTTTTTTAAAAATAAAGTTTTCCTTTGTGTATACTCCCTTTTGAGTATCAGCGAGCTAGTTTCTAAAGCCATGCGTCAAATTTTAGCTTTGTGAACCTTAATTTTTGTTTGTTGCTTCTGTTCACTACCATGTGGGTGTCCTTTATACAGCTTGGTTGTTATGGTTAGATCGGAACAATAATGTGTTTAACAATCAAATGAGGCCTAGCAAAGCTATTTTTGAATCTTGCAACTCTCTCGTCCTGGAGCAATTTGTTTCATGCCCAATTGAAGCACCGTAGGAAGAATTCTCTCTACTTATAGCCTGGGGATTAAGGCCTACTATCACAAGCTGTCGGGCCCCAACCATGGTGACCTGGGAACCACCTATGGACAATTGGATTAAAATCAACTTTGATGGTGCATGCAAATTGGATTCTTCCCAGGCAGGCACGGGCTTCCTCATCCGCTGTGCAGGATCTCCTATATTAGCGGCAGCCGCAATTCCAATTGATCACATTGAGGTTAACTACGCAGAACTGATTGGTGCTTGGTCCGCCCTCACTTGGTGCTACAAAAGGTACGGTGCGTGCTTGGTCTGGATTGAAGGCGACTCTAAGCATGTCCTTGACCTTCTTAGTAAGGAACCCTACCACACCGATTCCCAATTTTGGTCGACTGCAACTACATCCTTTCTTCGATGGAAAAATACAAGATCTCCCACATATTCAGAGAAGGTAATGCTTTAGCTGATCTTTTGGTTAATATGGGTTGGGGAACGACGTCATCTATTCTTTGGGAGTTTGATTTCCCAGGCACGTTGCCATTGTAACCTTTTGATTTCTGTCCTAGCAAAAAAAAAAAAAAAAAGTGGGTGTCATTTATCTAGAAGATTATTTGGTCCATTTCTAGATACACCCTCGTACTAGTGAACGATAGTTACTTACTGGCTTATTCCTAAATTTTTGTTAGTACTGGACTACTGGTCATTGATGTACAGAGTTACACTGTACTGTATGAAGTGTGTGGTCAACATCTCTAAAAGAGTGAAGTATCAAGGGATTTTTCTGCAACACATGAAGATGATATGATACATAAGATGGGTCAAACCCTTTTGTTCATCACCCAAAGAGCTCGGCTTCAAGGTTCATCCTAGATTTATCCTCCATTAAATCTACTTTCTTCAACTTGGTTAAATGGAAAATTGGGGATGGCAGAACTAGCAGCTTTTGGCATGATAAATGGTATGCGTCAAACTCCCTTTGCAATCTATTTCCTAAAGCATATCAGTTGGCTCTCTCCCAGAACTGTTGCATCAGATCTCAGGGCAGAATGCTTAACAATAATTGGCACTGGCATCCTCTTACCAGAAGAGGATATCTGATGGCGTGGCTCGTTCTTCACCGTCCCGACTTGATGTCGGCGCCCAGCGTTGTTGACATCCCCGTCCCTTTCATGCAGCTGTTGGAGAAGAGCAAGTGGCTCGGGAATAAGTTTAGTGATGTTCAACGAGAGCTTCGAGTCCGTAAGAGTTGGGAGTTCTTTAAGTGTTTCCCTCACTTTTCAGGTCGCTATGGTGACGTGCTGATTGATGAGGAGAAACCTAGAAGTGGTCGGACTGTTCTTGACGCTGGTTGCTTCCGGTGGCTAGTGAACATCCGCATTGGGTATCTTGTCCTCCGGGTGAAGCAAAAAAAAAAAAAAAAAGTGGGTGTCATTTATCTAGAAGATTATTTGGTCCATTTCTAGATACACCCTCGTACTAGTGAACGATAGTTACTTACTGGCTTATTCCTAAATTTTTGTTAGTACTGGACTACTGGTCATTGATGTACAGAGTTACACTGTACTGTATGAAGTGTGTGGTCAACATCTCTAAAAGAGTGAAGTATCAAGGGATTTTTCTGCAACACATGAAGATGATATGATACATAAGATGGGTCAAACCCTTTTGTTCATCACCCAAAGAGCTCGGCTTCAAGGTTCATCCTAGATTTATCCTCCATTAAATCTACTTTCTTCAACTTGGTTAAATGGAAAATTGGGGATGGCAGAACTAGCAGCTTTTGGCATGATAAATGGTATGCGTCAAACTCCCTTTGCAATCTATTTCCTAAAGCATATCAGTTGGCTCTCTCCCAGAACTGTTGCATCAGATCTCAGGGCAGAATGCTTAACAATAATTGGCACTGGCATCCTCTTACCAGAAGAGGAATTTCGCCCTCAGAAAGGTCAGATCTTAACCATCTTGTTTCTCTCTTAACATCATCCAATACCAGATTTTCCTCTGCTCCAGACAAGCTCTTGTGGACTCTTCTTCCATCGGGGATTTACTCAGTTAAATCATACTACTCTCTTGTTAACTCAGGGGGTATTAAGTCTAAGTTCTATAGTATGATCTGGAAATCTCCTATCCCTATCAAGGTTAAAGTCCTATTCTGGATTATCTCTAATAAGAAGCTAAACACGAAGACAAATCTGATCCTAAAGGGATGGACAGGTGACCCAAGATGCTCTTTCTGCCTATCTGGTGTAGAAACTCACGACCACCTCTTTATTAAATGCTCCTTTGCTCGAGCTATCTGGTCGTTCATTTTCCCCCCTCTCCCCACAATCAGTTGGCCTCAGACGATAGAGGAGCTGATCTTCTTACATAAATCTTCCAACCTCTGTTCGGATATCAAAACTATTTGGAAGATTATGCTGCCTTGCTTTTGTTGGTGGATATGGTTTAGTAGAAACAGTCTTATATTCAAGGATAGTCAATCTAATCCACTTCATATTGCTTCTAATATTGGGAGATACACAATATTTTGGGCAGGTGCTGCTGAGGAGAGGTTGGCTAGGAGACTCCGTAGGGAAGCGTCAAACCTTGGACTCCAGGAGCTTGCTAACAAGAACGTCGAAGCCTCTGGGACAACATCCCACATGTCCTCTAACCCAATCTTTCACTTCTTTGCTGGTCATGGATATTTTACCTTAAGATGGATTATCTGTTGATGTTTGGTTCCTTGAACTAAGCTATTATGTCCTCTAGTGTGTACTATTAACTCTCTTTTGTAAGTATGTAATCAGTGCCATCTAGCTGAAGTTCCGCTGCGGGTCCAGGTTGGTAGGTGACGACATATGTCCGCTCCTTATCTGCTTCACCCTTAGCGGCTCTTCACCTAGTAGTGATGTTTCTTCTGCTATGTTTTTGTTTATTAATAATATCCTTAAATGAGCAGGACTTCTACCCTGCTTTTTCAGTTCAAAAAAAGATATGATACATAAGATGGCTAAGACTTACACAGAAACGGTCCCTATTGGATTTTGTGGCCAAAAATCTAATAGCGAAGGCAACAAATGGCTAATGCTAATTTACAACTGCCCAATTGATTCAAGATCAAGTGTGAGCTGGTGTCTAAGTGTCTTTGTGATGATTTTATTATAAAATATACCTTCAATATAGTTGGGACTATGCTTGATGTGTATGATGGTTATTTATACTCGGATGTTATATTTGGTCTTTTTATTTATTTATTTTTATTTTTATTTTTATTTTTGAGAAAAAGGATGGGATCATAAGATCCCAGCCACTTCATTCAAATAGACAGGTTACAAAAAATATTCACCATCCCCTACCATGCAATGGTGAACAAAAAAAAAGTCACAAAGTATTCATCTTTAAACGTATCTCCATAACAAGAATTGGTCTATCACACAAAACAAAAGACTGAACTAACTTTAAAAACATCTTCAACATCTTCAGCTTCTGAGTTCCTCACCATCAGCCATGTTGCTATTGTTTTCTCCACCATTGTCAGTTCTAACATTTACCACCCATGTGTATTTTTAAGTTCCCTTTCTATTGTTTCTGCACTTATTATAACAAAGTCCAGCATATCTAGCAAGTAAATGACCTATCCAAAAATTCACAAAGTGATTAATTTTGGGCAAAAGATCTAAAGAATAAGTTTTTTTTTATGTTGAAAAGTTCTCAGATTTATTTCATTCCACAGACCATATAATAGCACTCACATAGAGATCCCAATGTAGTTTACTCTCACGATTAATAAACTGATTCCTCCACCAAATCCACAGGTCTTTCAAATCAACAAATTGATTGTTAATGTGAAATTTATGTATGATAGAATGCCAAATTGATTGCACAAAAACAGTCAATAAAAATATATTTATCGCTCTCCTCTTAACAATCACATAACACACAGCCATTCTCTATCTGTAATACCTTTTTTATTAAATTGTTCTTTGTATTTAATCTATCATTTATAGCTAACCAAAGAAGGATTTTAATCTTAAGAGGGATTGGAACTTTCCAAATAAGTTCATAACTACTTCTCAGACCCCCATCACTCAGAAACTGATAACAACTTTTCACTGATACCCTTTGTGATCCTATTTCCAAATCTTTTTATCCTCATCATTACCCAAAGATCTAGTGTGAATCATTTGCAAAAGTTCTAAGTACTGGAGGACTAAATCTCCTTGCAGTTGTCTACCAAGCTTGATATTCCAAATCCAAATATTATCAATTTTCTTCCTTGACCAAGCAATTGATGCTCTTGGATATTCACACAAATCATACAGATCAGGAAATAACAAACCAAATTATTTTCGCCACACCACTTGTCCAACCAAAAAAAAGTATTTTTACCATTTCAATAAGAGTTTTGGTACTAGATAAAAAAAATACCAAGTTGTCTCATAATATTTCTCCAAAAGCTGGACATTCTCTTACCTTGATTATCGAACAAATCTGCATTTGTGTAATATTTATGATAAATGATTTGTTTCCAAAGAGGATTAGATTGTTCAAACCATCTCCATAACCATCTTCCAATCAAAGCTCTATTCATATTTTGTAAGTCTAGAATTCTCATACCACCACACCACTTAGGTTTACAGATATTCCCCCAAGCTGCCAAATTTGAAGCATTTCCCTATTCATTTGTCCCTGTCTAGAAAAAAATCTACATCTAGTTCTATCAATTCTCTCACAAACCTACTTAGGGACCATATATATAGACATCTAAAACAGAGGTAAAGCAGATAACAATGAGTTCAAGAGAATTAACCTCCCCCCTAGAACGTGTTTTTCCTTCCAAGATGTTAATCTTTTATCTATTTTTTCAATTAAAGGGAAGCAATCCTCTTTTAATAGAATTCCTGGTCTCAAGTAAAACCCAGAAAGATAAAGGAAAAGAACCGTATTTACAATTCAAGCACATGGCTACTTGTTGTTGAAGGTTCTCATTATGTTCTAAAAGAATCACTGAGCTTTTTGTAAAATTGATTTGTAAACCAGAAATCACCTCAAAGCTGTACAAAATCAGTTTCAATACAATCATATGATCTTTCTCAGTTTTACAAAAAAATCAAAGTGTCATATGCATATTGCAAATGTAATACTTTTTTATCACTAGAATCTGGTCCTAGACCCTATAAAAAACTTTTTCCTTAGCCAATTGCGTCATTCTAGTGAAAACATCTGCCACTATAACAAAAAGTAAAGGGGAGAGAGGATCTCCTTGTCTCACCCCTCTCTTGGAAACAATCCATCTCACAGATTAATTTACCATTAAGCAAAATGGTTTATTTTCCTCCCCTCAAACACATAGAAATCCAATTAATCCATCTTGAACCAAATCCTTTAACTTTTAGCACTTCTAGAATGAAATTCCAGTCTAATAAATCATAGGCTTTGGTAAAATCTAATTTTAACAAAATTCCTCCAGTCTTGTTATTCTTAAAACAATCATCAATAATCTTCTGAGCTGTTGCTACTCCTTTCACTAAGTATCTTCCTCTCATAAACCCTGATTGAACTGGATCTACCAAAACCTCAAGTTTATTATTCAATCTATTTGTGAGGACTTTGGTTATAATTTTATACACTACATTAAGTAAAATCATTGGTCTATCCAGCTAAATGAGATTCCATCTTTTTTGGGATGAGAACAATACATCATAATTAAGCCTATCCATCTCCAAACCGTCATCATAAAACTCCTCAAAAAGTTTGAAGAAATCAGATTTAATTACTTCCCATTATTGTTGAAAAAATATAGGGGAAACCATGTGGTTCTGGAGATTTATCTCTATTCTTATCAAATATAGCGTTTTTAATTTCTTCCAATGAAAATGTCTCTTCAAGACTATCAACTCCCCATTCTTTTACTGGATATAACAACTCCCAAAACGTATCACATCTATGTTCCACCCTTTGACCAAAGATATTCTTATAAAACTCATGGAATATATCTACAATCCCTTTTTCCGTTGGTATCTCAATTCCATTGTTCTCCACAAAGGAAATAGCATTGGTCTTCTCCTCCCATTTGCTATATTATGAAAGTAAGAGCTATTATATCTCCTTCTTTAAGCTAATGAGCTTTAGACCTCTTCTTCCATAAAATCTCTTCCTGAACAAGAATGTCATTCAATTGATTTTCCAAAACATGTTTTTTATCTCTCCCAAAAGTATTCAGATCCCTATATCCTTTTGTCACATCAATGTTCAAGAGCTCCTCTAAAATATTTTTCTTTGTTTGTCTAATACTATGAAAATTATTATGAGTCCACTCATCTTTTTCCTCAAAAATCTTAACTTTCCAATAAAATTTCCAGCAGCAGAAGGACAAACATGAGCCATTCTCCACCAGTTTTGCACATTAAGATCAAAATTCTCATGTTGCAATCACACCTTCTCAAATCTGAAGATTTTCACCTTTACCGACTTGTCTTCAATTTCCTAACACACAGGAATGAGATCAGAGAGAGGATTTGCATACCCATGTTGTATGGACAAAGGATATTTAGTCTCCCAACCAGAATCAAATAAGAATATCTAATCTTGCCAAGGAATGTGACTTTCTTTTACTTGACCATGTGAATTTTCTTCCTCCCATTGGGATATCAATCAACGCCAACTCATTAATTAAATCATTAAACTCCTCTATATCTCTTGTAGAGCATGATTACCTAAGCTCTCATTTCTCAATTTGGTTACATTAAAATCCCCTGTTAAAACCCAAGCACATGATAAAGTTCTTTTAAAATCTTTCAATTCTTGCCAGAACATCACTCTATCAGAATGAATATGAGGTCCATACATTGATGTTAAAGCCCACATGAAATTATCATCTCTATTTTTCGAAATCACTATCAAAGCATATTTACCAACCTTCACATCTATCTTACTCCCTTTATTGTCTGCCCAACCAATCATCAATTCATCATCCCCCCTACTGCCCTAGTTGCAAGAAGAATAGCCCACTCTGTATATATATGACCTCCTATTTGTCTCAATATTGTATCATGAAGAATTACAGGAAAACAACAAAGAAATAAGCCAGGCAGACTGGCGGGCGACCGCCGCGGTCGACCGCGAACGTGCACGAAGACTACCAGGATTCGGAGCTGCTGGCGGTCGACCGCGGATGACTGTAAGTGTTTTTACTCTCGGGACTGAGATTCGGTCGACCGTGACCTTGAAGAGAGAATTGTTGCATCCAATTGTGGGTGAGTTATGAGAGATCTAGAGCTTTGTTTTAGGGTTTGATCTGAGAGATTTGTAACTCTATTTGTATTCTCTTGATTTTTTATAGTAAGAACTCCCCCCTCCTTGCCCCGTGGACGTAGGCAACTTGCCGAATCACGTAAATCTCTTGTGTTATTTGGTGATTGTGCTTGTTTATTTGGTTGTGATCTCTCTTGTTTGGATTGTGTGATTCGACCGCTTCCGCGCCACGCACAACAATTGGTATCAGAGCTTCGGGTTCAACTTGAGGCTTGTTTGAAGGATTCGCTGAAGGATTCCTATTTGAAGAGTTAGATCGACAACATGGGTGAAGCAAGCACATCGGGATCGTCTCTTACGAAGATGATACATAGTTTGAGCATCAATAACATGAAGATCGATGTTCCGAAGTTTGATGGTAAGATCAATTTCGGTTTGTGGAGGTGCCAGGTGATAGATGCGTTGGACGCTCAGAATTTGGAGGAGACTTTTGAGTTACAAGAGAAACCTACCGAGATGGAAGCAAAGGTTTGGAAGAAGATGAATAGTAGGGCGTGTGGAGTTATCCGATCATGCTAGACGTCGGATCTTATTTATGATGTGATGAACGAGACTTCGGCGAAGAAGATGTAGGAAACACTCAATGAAAAGTATCTTACTAAGAGCATTGAGAATTGGCTTTACTTGAAGAAGAGGTTTTATCAGTTCAAGATGAAGAGGGGAGTTTCCATTAGGGAGCATGTTAACAACTTCACAAATTAAGCTACTTTCAGACATGGCTAATGTGGATATCATGGTTGAGGATGAAGACAAGGCGATGCTACTTTTGTATTCGTTGCCCGATGATGATTATGGTATTTTTGTCCTAACTATGATTAATGAAAGAACTACTGTTAGTTACAAGGAGGTGACCTCAGCATTGGTGAATTATGAGTTGAGGAAGAGTGTGGATGAGTCCTCCGAGAAGGCATCGGGAGATGCATTAGTAGTTCATAGCCGTGGTTCAAACCGAAGCAGAAGGTCGCACTCTAGAGGTGCACATCGTGGGATTCGTAGGAATCAGTGTGCCTTTTGTAAAGAGGATGGACATTGGAAAGAAGAATGCTCAAAGTTAGATCGAGCCGAGAAGAATAAGGTGAAAGCTGTACAAGCTTCAGAGGTGAATGTTGTCAAGACTAGTGGTAACAATTCAGATTCGGATTCTTCGGGCTATTTATTGTCTGCACTACCGTCAGTTTGTGTTGCCAACTCTACAGAGTGGATGTTGGATTCGGGTGCTTCATACCACGTTTGCCCTAGGAGGGATTGGTTCTCCAGCTTTCAGAAGTTGGAAAGAGAGGATGTTGTGCTCATGGGTAATGGACATACATGCTCTATTGGTGGTATTGGTACAGTTCGTATTCGCATGAATGACGGAGTGATTCAGGAGTTGGAAGGAGTGAGGTTCGTTCCGCAGTTGTCGAAGAACATCATTTCACTAGGAGCTTTGGTGGCATCTGGCTATAAAGTGACCTTGGAGGATGCATGTTTGAAGGTCACATTAGGGTCCATGATTGTTATGAAGGGCGTTAGAAAAAGAAATTTGTATTATTTGCTTGGAAGCACGACGATTGATAGGGAGATGACGACTTCATCAGATTCGACTAGACTGTGACGTTGTTTGATACTGGGTTATTTGATTGGAAATGCCGTGCATAGGTTATTGAGGAGTGCTTTGACCTGCAGTTTGAAGTCCTGTGAACCCATTGGTATGAGCGAGAAGACCGAGGTGGAGTTTGGCACTTCTATCCATCATTCGAGGGGTTTTCTGAGGGGTGTTCATTCAGGCATTCGGGGGCCTTCCAAGGGAGCATTATTGGGAGGTAATAGGTATGTGGTTTTCACAGTTGGGGATTGCTCTAGGTATTGGTGGGTTGCAACCAAGTCCCGTTGGTGTGAAGTCCTAGAAGCCCGCAACAAATGGAGGAAGTGTGTTAGTAGAAAGGTAACCCGACGTTCTGATTATGGTAGAGGTTCTTTCTTGTATTTGTACCGAGCTCACGACAATAGGAGACAATTCATTGGTGTGGAAACTTTGAGGCGACAAGGCGAGATGGCAGATTAGGGCAGCTGCTCCTTTTTGGAGGAGGATCAGCGTTTGATGTCGAGCATTGGCATTGGTGTGCAGGCTACGACATGTTTGGGCCGTCTCAAGTATAGGTTGCCGACTGCTGCATGTAGAGATATGGGATCTGGTGGAGCTGCTTCAGATTTTGGGTTGCATCAGATGTTTGGCTACCCAACACTCGGTCACATCGTGGATGTGAGATTTGATTTGATAGCAAATTTAGGATTCAGAGGCATGTTTAATTATCAGCTATTGGCTTCTGACTTTGTTCTGAGCAAGTATGTCACGTTTGACTCTCAGCAGGTGGAGAGTGGTGATCAGATCTTTGGGACATCGCAGTGGGTGGAGAGTGATGCTACTCCACGTTGGGTGGAAACTCCAGATCATACTGCATCATTTGGGATTCCAGCTAATGTGACACAGATTAGGAATCGTGTTGATTTGGATGCAGATGATAGGTTGATTGATTCAAGTACAGCTGATAGATGTAGTCTGGATATGGCCATTGGTTCATCTCAGGTGGAGATGTTCGGATTAGTTTAGTTTGGGGCCATTGGAGGTCCTATCAGCCGTAGATTTGATCGTGATGTTGGAGAAGGGTTGTGAACTCTTCTAGTGGATTGAGGCCTTTGGAGACCATTTGGATGAACTACGTTTGGCTTGATTCCTTGGGCAAGAGGATACGTAGGCAGTCTTTCAGATACAGTCGGTTTGATCAGTTGATTCAGATGGGGGGGGGAGATCGTGTTTCAGCTCTAGATTGGTTTCCTGACTTATTAAGGGACTATTGGATGATTTGGTGTCGGCTCAGTTTTGGTGGAAACATTCGCCGAGGTGGAGAATTGAAGAATTACAGGAAAACAACAAAGAAATCAGCCAGGCAGACTGGCGGTCGACCGCGAACGTGCACGAAGACTACCAGGATTCGGAGCTGCTGGTGGTCAACTGTTGGCCTTCTTGTTTTGATGATGTTTAACAAACAATTTATAACTAATGTTGTTTGTCTAGTACTTGTATTATCTATTCATTGTAGACAAACAACATTGTTGGAGGATGGATGGAATAGAGCTTCAACGATAATATCAAATGGAGGTTGGCGGAATGTCGGTGAAGCCTTGCAATTCATAGTTAAAGATCAAGTTCAAGCTTCATCCGCAACGTGTACCAAGTCAAGCTTAATTGAAGATCAAGATTGCTTGGGTAATGTAGTTTAGGATTTATATTATGTGTGTTAAGTACTCTAAGCTCAATTATCTATATAACTCAAAACCTGATTGTTTAAGGTAATCTCAAGGACGAATTTGAGCAGCCTTGAAGAGAGAATTGTTGCATCCAATTGTGGGAGAGTTGTGAGAGATCTAGAGCTTTGTTTTAGGGTTTAATCTGAGAGATTTGTAACTCTATTTGTATTCTCTTGATTTCTTATAGTAAGAACTCCCCCCTCCTTGTCCCGTGGACGTAAGCAACTTGCCGAACCACGTAAATCTCTTGTGTTATTTGGTGATTGTGCTTGTTTATTTGGTTGTGATCTCTCTTGTTTGGATTGTGTGATTCGACCGCTTCCGCGCCGCGCACAACATATCATTTATATTTTCCAGTTCGTTTCTTGAAAACACATAATGTCAATTTATTCATCACATAGAAATCTTTAACTCCAAATTTCTTCTTATCTTCCCCCAAACCTCTCACATTCCAAGATCTTATTATCATGAATAAATATCTAAACACACAAATAAAGATCACACAGATCAGTATTACACAGATAAAATTCTCAGAAAAAAGCTTCATTTAGAAGCCCTCTCTCTCCATCTTTCTTAATTAAGCAATAGGATCAAAAGTTTCATCAGATTTGAATAAAATAGCACATTGAGCTATTATATTAGCTATTTGACCATCAGTTAAACTATCAAAAGGAACAGGGACGAAAGAAGAGTCAAGCTTATGATTTATATCTGATTATTTGTCATTGTTGAGGTTGAAGGAATCCCATCATCTTTCAGAGTAGCTCTAGCAATAGCCTTATCCAAGGAAGATAGATTTTGAGATCCTGACAACCTGGAGCTTCTCCTCACCAAGGTAATAGCTTGCTGATCTGAGATTTTAGAATTTGCAATCCAATTTTCTTCACTCTCCAATTCCTCTACGTTCATCTCTGAGATAACCACCCTGTTAACTTCCAGATTATTTTTCCCCTCCAACTGATGTCTTACATACAATACTCAAAGGAGTTTTTTCTCCTTTATCAACCACCATTCCTCTACATTCTTATCAAGAAAAGTAGTTGACACATGTTTGCGTCGGGAATCAGTTTCATTGCAGCTTCTATTTACAACGTTTATTGTTTACAATAGAAACAAAAGAGTAAGCCTTTTTATAAGACTTCTCCTTATAAAGAAAACAAATAGAAAAATTCCCTAAAAACACACGCATGTGTATGTAGAGAAAATTGTAAAGAAGAGAATAAAGAAAATGTGACTTTGATTCCTTTGATCTCGGTTA
>NC_033795.1:14273907-14308371 GCF_001876935.1 Asparagus officinalis | reverse complement strand
AACCTTGTAACGCTGAAAGCTACATAGAGACTCATAATTAAACTAAGTTTATGGATTTAATTGAAAAAAATGCAGTTACCGTCACCTTACGGCGATTTTCAAATATTAGAAACTCACGCTTGCGTTGTCAAACCAAAAAAAGCAGGGGAGCGTTAGGGCCTGTTTGTTTATACTGAAGTAACTATGAAGTAGCAGAAGTAGAGGAAGTAGAGCCTATTTTTGTTACTTCCATATTAAAAATGTTGTTTGTTTCTCCGTAAAAGCTACTTCCGCTACTTCCTTAAAAGCTGACGTGTCATCTAGCTGGCATCTCTATTTTCTTAATATTTTTCTGACCTCCAATGCTATGAAATACGGCGGAAGTGATTTTTAGGGTGGGGTCCACGGAAAAAATGATTCCCGAAATATTTTTTCTAACTCCAGATTCTTCTCCTATCTTCACACAGCTCATTCTTCCTCTCAACCTAACCGATTCTTCTCCTATATTCAACCGATTCTTCACCGACTTCCTAATTTTAGCTCCCGCGTGAAAGGGTTTCCTCAAGCTGGCGGTAATTCTAGCTCCCGCCGACTTCCCAGCAAAAAACGTCCTTCCTTCTTCATCTTCTTCCTCTTGGCTTCCCCCAAAAGGTATGTAAAGGTTAGATTTTGATCTTTTATTGTAATTAAATTACATCTTTTGCACAAAAAGAAGAGATCTTGGTGGATGTATTTTAGCAATGATTTCCCTTTCACTGATTTCCCTTTTTCTTGGTGGTCCTCTTGGCTTCCCCCAATGATTTCCCTTTTTCTCTGTTTATAATCACAAACGATTGCTAAATACAGATTTATACTCATCAATTTTAGCAATGTTTCAACAAATAGCATGCTTTTCAAGAAACTCTCACTTATGCTAATATTATAGTGAAGAAAATGTAGAATGATATTGTCAGAAAGGATAAATGGTTCACAGAACCATTCACATAAAATGAATTAGTGCCAGGCGGAGACATGGATGGGTAAAGTTGAAGTTTATTTACATTGTGAAAATACAATTATTACAACTTGAGTAGCTGTTACACCTACCTTTTAATAAAGTCAGAGATCACGCAGGATCTAAATGTGCAAAACTTAGACCTCGCAGGATCCTTGCAAAATAATACATATGAAAACAAAGAAATTATAACTAGACATAAAATACATATGTACACAAGAAACTACATTAAACCCAAAAAAGAAAAAAAATACAATGCACATGTGAAGTCTATACATTTTTGCACTGCCTCTGAAATTTTCAGCCGCAAAAAATCTCCCAGGGAGTCCTCAAGCATTGCACATGTAGAAAGCCATGCCATCCCACCAAAGACATCTTGAAACGTTATTACTTTCATGGAAAAGAATGTTCTATATCATATTTACAGGACTTGGAAACCTATGATTTCGCATAAAACTAATACATGACTCTGTTGGCTATATCACTTCAGCTGCATAACATTAATAAAAACCTAGCTAGCAGCACCCAAATTACTGGAGGGTAAGGAGTATTCTATAAAAGGGTTTTGACAAGGTTTCTACAGAGCTAAAGAAAGGTTAATGGTAATTACAACCCTTGACTACTTGACCACAAGGGAACAACCACAAGCTAATTTTTTGTTGATGTGAGAAATAAATTGGCGAATTTTTATAATAACCACGTGCGCTAATTTTTTAAATTTTATAACATTGTTTTATTTGTTTTATGTAGAATATGGAACCTTCAAAAGCTAGAGATGCTACACTAAGTTGCTTTGCTGCATATGTGGTGTGTATAGTGTGTGCTTACTTTATGTTGTTTGAGAATAAAAGAGAAGTAACTCCTAGGGAACCAACCGAGTTGAGAGATTCATTGAGAAATGCTTATATCTACCGGTTGTTCTATGGCGGCAGAACATTTACATATGACTACTTAAGAATGGATAGAGGTCCATTTTTTAACCTTGTTCGCATGTTACGAAAGTCTAGACTTCTTAAAGATACCATATATGTTTCCATCGAGGAGCAAGTTGCTATGTTTTTACACATAGTAGGGCATAATGCAAAAAATAGGGTTGTTGGTATAAACTTCGTACGTTCAGGCGAAACTATTAGTAGGTACTTCAATGCAGTCCTCGTGGCAATATTAAAACTAAGACCATTACTAATGAAGCAAGCGAGTGGTGAGGTATCCGATGAGATTCGTTGTAGATCAACTTGGTACCCTTGGTTTGAGGTAATGTGGATTATTTTTCAATCATTTATATCTATACTTCTTAAGGTAATATGTAATATAAAATGGTGGATTTATATGTTTCATTTGTTTAAATGGTCAGAACTGTATTGGTATGATTGATGGAACACACATTGCTGCGTCTGTCCCTGATAATATAGTTGCTCGATTTCATGGTCGTAAAGATGGTCCCACACAAAATGTGCTTGGAGTTGTTACACCTAATAAGCTATTTTGTTATGTCATGGCTGGATGGGAAGGGTCCGCTAATGACTTTACAGTTTTGAGGGATGCATTATCTATGCCTCCTCCAAAGGGATTGCGTTTGATAAAAGGTAATAAAATGTGAACTAAACTAATAAACTATTTTATTAGTTTAAAAGGATTTGTTAATAATTTGGTTTCATGTTAATATTGTAGATAAATATTATCTCTGCGATGCTGGATATACGACAATGCCCGGTTTTATTGCACCTTATCGTGGCGTGCGCTACCATCTTAAAGAGCAAGACGGTAGAGAACCATTGAACCATCGAGAGCTTTTTAATCTTCGTCACTCATCACTTCGATCAAAGATAGAGAGCGCATTTGGAATTTTGAAAAATCGTTTTAAAATTCTAACATGTAGGCCTGATTTTCCATTTCAAACACAGGTCAAGATTGTTATTGCATGTTGCATTCTACATAATTATATAATGATAGTTGATCCAGATGATCGTTACATAACAGAAGATGTAGTTTTTGATGAAAGAGAGAGTGAAATTGCTAATGAAGAATCTGACGTTAGCATGCTCAATTTAAGCAAAAGGGAACAGAAAGAAGCACAAGCTATTTGGTTAAAGAAAAGAGATGAAATAGCAAAGTCTATGTGGATAGAATATTGCGCTCGATATAAGGAAGGGAATGAGGTGGAAATTGGATTAGGTGATTAGTATTTGTGTTTTGTATTGTTTTAATTGATACCACCAATATATGCTAGATCATTAAGAAAACAAGTTTGTTTTTTGTTTTTCCTATTATCAAGCTTACTAGAAACCAAATTTTTTGTATCTTTGACATTTCTTTATTGATATATTCTTTTTTATGATGAGCTTCAATATATGTATGTTTAATTTTATAGTTTTGCTTTCTAATTGTCATAATGTAAACTTTATTCTTGTTGTCTCTATGAATATTTACAATATCACAGGACAATGGAGAATATAGAAAAGTGTGCATACGGGGGTAACAGGACTGGATACTTTCAAGTCACTTCAACACTAGATCAACAATCGCCACACTTCTCTCGTTCTCAAGGAGTACACGCTCTTGGAAACCCTTATGTTTTTGGTCGTCTTGGAGATTCGCCTAATCAACAATTCATGAATGCCAATGTTGGTGGAACTCCTATTGGGTTCCCACCCATAAATTTGAGCCAACAAATCATACGATCAGAAAGCTCCCAGAATAATGCTACACAAAATTCAATTTCAAGTATGGAGGTTAATTCTCCTTCAAAAGATGAAAAACATACGAAATTTTAGCAATGTTTCAACAAATAGCATGCTTTTCAAGAAACTCTCACTTATGCTAATATTATAGTGAAGAAAATGTAGAATGATATTGTCAGAAAGGATAAATGGTTCACAGAACCATTCACATAAAATGAATTAGTGCCAGGCGGAGACATGGATGGGTAAAGTTGAAGTTTATTTACATTGTGAAAATACAATTATTACAACTTGAGTAGCTGTTACACCTACCTTTTAATAAAGTCAGAGATCACGCAGGATCTAAATGTGCAAAACTTAGACCTCGCAGGATCCTTGCAAAATAATACATATGAAAACAAAGAAATTATAACTAGACATAAAATACATATGTACACAAGAAACTACATTAAACCCAAAAAAGAAAAAAAATACAATGCACATGTGAAGTCTATACATTTTTGCACTGCCTCTGAAATTTTCAGCCGCAAAAAATCTCCCAGGGAGTCCTCAAGCATTGCACATGTAGAAAGCCATGCCATCCCACCAAAGACATCTTGAAACGTTATTACTTTCATGGAAAAGAATGTTCTATATCATATTTACAGGACTTGGAAACCTATGATTTCGCATAAAACTAATACATGACTCTGTTGGCTATATCACTTCAGCTGCATAACATTAATAAAAACCTAGCTAGCAGCACCCAAATTACTGGAGGGTAAGGAGTATTCTATAAAAGGGTTTTGACAAGGTTTCTACAGAGCTAAAGAAAGGTTAATGGTAATTACAACCCTTGACTACTTGACCACAAGGGAACAACCACAAGCTAATTTTTTGTTGATGTGAGAAATAAATTGGCGAATTTTTATAATAACCACGTGCGCTAATTTTTTAAATTTTATAACATTGTTTTATTTGTTTTATGTAGAATATGGAACCTTCAAAAGCTAGAGATGCTACACTAAGTTGCTTTGCTGCATATGTGGTGTGTATATTGTGTGCTTACTTTATGTTGTTTGAGAATAAAAGAGAAGTAACTCCTAGGGAACCAACCGAGTTGAGAGATTCATTGAGAAATGCTTATATCTACCGGTTGTTCTATGGCGGCAGAACATTTACATATGACTACTTAAGAATGGATAGAGGTCCATTTTTTAACCTTGTTCGCATGTTACGAAAGTCTAGACTTCTTAAAGATACCATATATGTTTCCATCGAGGAGCAAGTTGCTATGTTTTTACACATAGTAGGGCATAATGCAAAAAATAGGGTTGTTGGTATAAACTTCGTACGTTCAGGCGAAACTATTAGTAGGTACTTCAATGAAGTCCTCGTGGCAATATTAAAACTGAGACCATTACTAATGAAGCAAGCGAGTGGTGAGGTATCCGATGAGATTCGTTGTAGATCAACTTGGTACCCTTGGTTTGAGGTAATGTGGATTATTTTTCAATCATTTATATCTATACTTCTTAAGGTAATATGTAATATAAAATGGTGGATTTATATGTTTCATTTGTTTAAATGGTCAGAACTGTATTGGTATGATTGATGGAACACACATTGCTGCGTCTGTCCCTGATAATATAGTTGCTCGATTTCATGGTCGTAAAGATGGTCCCACACAAAATGTGCTTGGAGTTGTTACACCTAATAAGCTATTTTGTTATGTCATGGCTGGATGGGAAGGGTCCGCTAATGACTTTACAGTTTTGAGGGATGCATTATCTATGCCTCCTCCAAAGGGATTGCGTTTGATAAAAGGTACTAAAATGTACTTCGTCCTTTGAGATACAACTTCAATCAAGGATTGGTGGTACTTGGTGATCTCTTCTTGTTGGAGCACTTAGAGTACTCTGCTTAAGGACCTCGAGTTCTTGGATGATACTGTCACATTGGTTACCAAAGCATTCTCTTACCCCTTGAGTTTGGCAATATATCATAAGAATACTCTCCCGGAAACTCAGCTGGTGCTGTAGAGTTTCGATCCATTGCACAAAAGCTTCTGTGTTCATTCTACCTGCAAGAGAAAAGGAAAATATTTCTTTGATAATTCTCTGAATAGATAAACTAAATAAACCCATTAAAAAAATATCAGAATGAAATGCTTCTACTATGGTATAAGCGCGATGATACCGTTGCTCTATTGGGAGAGCTTCTAGTAAGGAAAAATATTGATGTAGTGTAATATACCACATCATTTATACCACCTAGTTGCTGAAATAGGAATAATGCTGCCCCCACGCTAACAACTGCAGTTTGGAAAATTAGTCACAAATATTACCATGCCTATATAAATGACCTGAAAAACCAGAAAGAATATACGTTGTTTCCTTTTCCATTTGTTTAGTTTGTGTATGTGTCTGTGCTTTATCCATTCCTCCATCGTTTTCTTTTTCTTCAACTCGTGATGTGAGCGTTCTAACTTTTAAGCACAGCAATGCTTGAGGCATGTGGTGTGTTATAATACTTTTATTTCTATTTCTATTTCAATTTCAATGACAATCCAAACAAGAATAAAATAGAAACAACATGTATTAATTACTTCCTAGTAATATTTCCAAATATTATCCAAACAAAAAAAGTAAATGAAGAGGAAGAAGTTCTACTTCCATTACTTCTAAAAATAAATAAAACAAACAAAAAAAATACTATTTCCGCTACTTCCTACTTCATAGTTTTGGAAGTTACTTCCCTAATCTATTTCTTAATTCCAATACTTCTATTATCCAAACGGGCCCTTAGTCGAGCGTCCCATAAAAACTTCGTTTGAGGAGAATATTCGACGGTCAGATTTGCTATAAAGAAATTTGAACTGCTGGACTGTTTTCATATAAAATTTTCATTGAATAATTCCTTTTCAAAAATTAATTTTCTGTTGGGGGGTTTTATAGAAAAGATATTCCAATTTGGCTTGATGGAGACGCAAGTGACGCTCCCCTTTTGCTGCGTAGATTTCGGACGAGACTATCTTCCAAGTGTCGATATCATTACAAATATTAATCAAGTGGATTTTGTTAGTGACAAACAAAAAAAGTTTAGAATATTGTCTTCATTATCCAAATTCAACGGCAAAAGAATAAACTACCATTTCTTTTCTTTTCTTTGTCTTTTTCTTCTTTTCTTTTTTTTTTTGTAATTTACGTTATGGCTGTTTTCATTTGGAAAGGAAATCATCTCAAAGAGTGTACTATACAAATAGAAAATTATAGACGTATTACTTTGAAGATTTTTTGTTGATCTAAGGGAAACAATATATGAACCTCATCTACAAAGTTGAACAAACTAACCACAAATTAGAAGTAAAATCTAATTTACGACTTTCTCTTGAGACAATTCCACTTCAAGTCAAATTTAGGAAACATCAGCCCTAGATGATTGAGAGGAAAGGGTATAGGCGGTAAATTTTAGGAAACCTCATGTTGGGTGATTCTCACAAAAACTTCGTGAATTTTAAAAATTAGGGGAAAAACCTCCTAAAGTTCGGAGAGTTTCACAAAATCTCATATAACTTTCGATAAGTACCACCTACTTAAATACCATTTAAAAGGAACTTCCTCTCTCCATAAAACCTCAAAACAGAACTTTTTACTCAAATGTTTCCTTGTCTCTCTCTATTCTCTCTTTAATGACAAACCATATAAGGGAGTTTGAAGAATTTTTCTAAATAAACTCATCCATATTTTATTTTTTAAATCGACCCCCTTGAGTTTTTTTACAAAAACCGACTAACTTTTTTTTAATCCGGTTCCTAAATAATCGGGGTTGCCAACCTTTTTAGGGCATAAAATCTTCGGGTTTAGGGTTGTAATTGGGGTTTTACAACCTCCTAAATAGACGGGCGGGGTTGCCAACCCCGACTATTTAGGAACCGGATTAAAAAAAATCGACCCACTTTCTCGTCACGATACTGACGTGACGAGAAAGTTGGTCGATTTTTGTGGTTTTGTGGAAAAAAAACTCAAGGGGTCGATTTTTTTTTAAAAAAAGTGTGAATGGTTTTATTTAGAAAAATTCTTCAACGGAGTTTAGTCTCCAAGTGTTGTGCCTCGAGAAACCAAAACAATCGCTAAGAAAGATAAACAACCAACCAAAATCAACAGCACAAACAACCAAACACCAGTTTTACGTGGTTCGGCAAGATGCCTACGTCCACGGGGCAAGGAGGGGGGAGTTTTCACTATTAGAAATCAAGAGGAACAAACTAGGGTTACAAATCTCTCATAAACCCTCAACAATCAACTCTCAATCTCTCCAATTGCTCCTAGAATAGAAGCCCAAAGAAAACTCTCTTAATCTGCTCAAATTCGTCCTTGCTCTTAACCCTAAAAAACACCCAATGGGTATTTATACAAATCCAAAACGAAGCGGGTCTGAAAACAGGCCCAACTCAAAACCGCAGCGTCGGTCGACCGGTACGGTCGACCGCGATCCATCGCGGTCGACCGGACCGGTCGACTGCTATTTATACAAATCCAAAACGAAGCGGGTCTGAAAACAGGCCCAACTCAAAACCGCAGCGTCGGTCGACCGGTACGGTCGACCGCGATCCATCGCGGTCGACCGGGCCGGTCGACCGCCCTCCATCCAGAAATCAGATCCAAAGTCCAGAGAGTTCGGCGGGGGCCTGATCTCTGCCAATTCTACATGTAACAAATAGATAAAAATCAAACTAAACTTAATATGAAAATCTAGCTTATAGAAATGATAAACAATAAACAAAATAAATACTAAGCTAGAATTGAGTTTAGAAAAACTCCTCTATAGATCAAGAGAGAGAGAGAGAGAGAGAGAGAGAGAGAGAGATGGAAATGAAGCTCAAACACCAATGGATGATCTCCTCTTGTTCTTGTGAAAATTTCTTCACAAACTAAACTTATAAACACACTTAAACAAACACTTAAACTCTTGTAAACTTGTTTTTAAACACTTCTTTTGGTAGTTAAAAACAGTTATGACAAAGAGATATATATAGGATGAAAACCAAAGTCCAAAAACCAAGAAAACCCAGCAAAAAGATAAAAAAACAGAAAGCTAGAAAAACTAACCGTTGGGCCGTCTGTCGACTGATAATGTTCATCAGTGGACTAATGAGCTGACCATTACAGGCTAGCAACATGTCATCAGTCGACTGATAAACTCGCAAGTCTACTAATAACCTTATCAGTCGACTGGTCAGTCGACCGAATAAGAAACAGAAACTTTTTGATATTTCAGGTGATTTCATCAGTCGACTGAACACTTTCATCAGTTGACTGATAACAAATTATCAGCTTGTTTTGAATAAAAAACTAACTTTAAAGTGTCTTTAAAAATAGTAAATAAATTCAGAAAAATATAAAACTTTGGGGAATGCTTGAAACATGAAAATGAACATGTTACAAAAACTATTTTTCAAAAAGCACTTCCCATTTGTAAAATCTCATCATTTTGCAAATTCATTTAAAATACGAAATCTCGAAAACACATGATTTTGACAAAATTGACTTAAACAACCTCATAAGATGACCCAAATCTGTCGAAGCCTAAATACCAGATCCACTGCTCGACAACCAATACCGATCCTCCTCCAGAAAAGAACGGCCCACTAAATCCGCCATCTCATCACGTCGCCCCACTGTCTCCTTCCCTCTGAAGTGTCTCCAACTGCCGTGAGCTCGGCACCAATGCAAGAAAGGACTCCTACTAGAATAAGTACGACTGGTAACCTTTCTGCCCATACACCTCCTCCAACTGTTGCGGACTACTAGGTCTTTATACCAACGGGACTTGGTTGCAACCCAAATATGCCTAGTACAATCCCCAACATAGGAAACAAAATAACGATTACCTCCCGATGATGCCTCCTCGGAAAGCCCCCAAATGCCTGACTGAACACCTCCAATAAGACCTCTCGATCGATGGATAGAAGTGCTGAACTCCACCTCGGTCTTCTTGCTCATACCAATGTGCTCACAGGACTTCAATCTGCAGGTCATAGCACTCCTCAACAATCTGTGCACGGTATAACCAACAATATATCCCAGCACCAAACAATGCCACAGTCTAGCCATAGAAGTAGTCAGCGCCCTATCAACTACCGTGCTCCCAAGTAGATAATACAAGTTACTCCGCCTGACTCCCTTCATCACAATTATGGACCCCGATGTGACCTTCAAGCGAGAATCCGCCAAGATCACCCTATAGCCTGATGCCTCCAATACCCCAAGTGAAATGATGTTCTTCCTCAGTTGAGGAACGAACCTCACATCAGCCAACTCCCGGATCATCCCGTCACTCATCCGAATCTGAACGGTACCAATACCACCAATAGGGCATCTGTGATCATTACCCATGAGAACAGCATCCCCTCTTTCCAACTCCTGAAAGCTGGAGAACCAATCCCTTCTAGGGCATATGTGGTAAGTAGCACCAGAATCCAACATCCACTCGGTGGAGTCGGCAACATCAACTGACGGAAGAGCTGGGCACGCCCCTCTTTCTAACTCCTGAAAGCTGGAGAACCAATCCCTTCTAGGGCATATGTGGTAAGTAGCACCAGAATCCAACATCCACTCGGTGGAGTCGGCAACATCAACTGACGGAAGAGCTGGGCACGAATAGCCCGAAGAATCTGAATCTGAAACATCGCCACTAGCCTTGGCAATATTCACCTCTGAAGCTTGAATAGCTTTCCCTTTATTCTTCACAGCTTGCAATTTTGGGCATTCGGCTTTCCAATGTCCATCCTCTCTACAAAAGGCACACTGATTCCTACCAACTGCAGGATGCCCCACTCTAGACTGCGACCTTCTTCCACGGTTTGGACTTCTAGCTCTTGCAACCAATGCACCAGCAACCGGCTCGATGGAAGTCTCATTGTCCTTCTTTCGAAGTTGATAATTCACAAGGGCTGCGGTGACCTCACTATATGAAAGTGATGCCTTTCCATTAATAAGAGTGAGGACGAAGGTCTCATATTCCTCGTCGGGCAAGGAACTCAATAACAACAATGCCTTGTCCTCGTCTTCAACCTTGACATCTACATTCGCCAAATCTGCAAGTAGCTTCGTGTAATGGTTCATGTGATCACTAATAGATGTCCCCTTCTTCAATTGGAAGCGATAAAGCCTCCTCTTCAAATGCAAACGATTTTCGACGCTCTTCGTCAAATATTTGCCCTCTAGGACCTCCCAAATCTTCTTTGCCGAAGTTTCATTCATCACATCATATTTAAGGTCTTGGGTAAGGCAAGACCTAATAACACCACACGTCGTTCTATTCATTTTATTCCAAACCTTTTCATCAATGTCGGCCGGTTTCCCGTCCAACTCCAATGTATCTTCCAAATTTTGCGCATTTAGCGCATCCATGACTTCGCATCGCCAAAGTCCAAAATTATTTGTGCCGTTGAACTTTTCCACATCTATTTTCATAGAATGTATATTCAAACTTTGGACGGCCTTCACACCAGAAGAACCCTCCCCACTTTTATCTTTTTCAGCCATATATCTTAAAGCACCAACAAACCAATGCGGAAAAACAAACGAGAAATAGATCCAAATTGAAAAAGACGAGATTTTTACTGAAAAGATCCCACCTTTATCACCAAACGAAGCCCTAGATGAACTTCCAAAGCGATCTACTCCTCCAAAATAGCCCAAGCATAGCCCGGAGCTCTGATACCAATTGTTGTGCCTCGAGAAACCAAAGCAATCGCTAAGAAAGATAAACAACCAACCAAAATCAACAGCACAAACAACCAAACACCAGTTTTACGTGGTTTGGCAAGATGCCTACGTCCACGGGGCAAGGAGGGGGGAGTTTTCACTATTAGAAATCAAGAGGAACAAACTAGGGTTACAAATCTCTCATAAACCCTCAACAATCAACTCTCAATCTCTCCAATTGCTCCTAGAATAGAAGCCCAAAGAAAACTCTCTCAATCTGCTCAAATTCGTCCTTGCTCTTAACCCTAAAAAACACCCAATGGGTATTTATACAAATCCAAAACGAAGCGGGTCTGAAAACAGGCCCAACTCAAAACCGCAGCGTCGGGCGACCGGGACGGGGGACCGCGATCCATCGCGGTCGACCGGACCGGTCGACTGCCCTCCATCCAGCAGCAAACCCAATGTCCAGAGAGGTCGTCGGTCGACCGACACGGTCGACCGCCCATAGATTCGGTCGACCGGATCGGTCGACCGCCACCAATCCTGAAGCCCAATAACTTGAACCCGAATTTTTCCTGCCAATTCTACACCAAGTTCATGTGAAACTTTTTGAAAGCTCATGAGGATTTCAAAACAAGGGTTAGAGAGGTACTCTGTGTTTTAAAGTTTGTGGTCTCGTCCTGTGCAAATCACCCCAAAACTCAGGAAGGTTTTGTAAAACTTACCTGAAACTTAAAATATGGTGTCAATACGTGAGGCATGCTTTAGATCCAAAAAAATATAGCAACAGCTTTTGCATTTATATAATACTAACAATGGTAGAAGAATATGGGTTGGTGTGCTTAAGTCGATCGCTCCTTTTCTTAGTGGTTGGACTTTCACTGGCATCTACTGGATAATGCTACTTTCATTCATTTAATACCACACGTTCGGAGTGAATGAGTCACGTGCCAAGTAAAGACGTCAAAGCTAGAACAACAATGGGCATCCCTGTGGGTATTAATGGCGCTGCAAGGGCTATTATAGCACTCTGATTCCTACTGTTTGAATTTGAAAAGGATGTTCCTCACAGGTTTTTATGGTGAAAATGCAAAACTTTGGTGGATACATTAATTTCAGAATGAGACTTCAAACCTGCTGGTGCATAACTAGCTAGGCACCGCCCGTAGTCCCAAAAATGCAAGCAAGCACGTGTGAACTTATATGTCAAAAGTCTTCGCCATTGTGCTAAAACTCCAAAGCGGCCATTAGCATTAGGGTTATACTTTTTAGATTGTGGGATGGGCAGAAACCTAGACTGGTTGGTGTGTGTGTGTGTATAGGTTGGAGGGGAGGGGGTGATATTTTTCTAATCCGCTTTAGGAATTTGTGACTGGTAAGATTCAAATTTAGATTATTCTAATACCGTTGTTAGGACATTGCTCGTTCAATATCTCTTGTTCGAGTGATAATAAACATTCATTTAAGTCTAATGTTTGCTTGAAATGATCTAGTATATTAATATACATGTATGGAACAAGAATGAGGCGAAAAGAATTGAAAATTAGCTCGAACGCTTATGTCAGCAAGTGAATCATCGATGGTTCCGCATTGATCGTCGATGGTGCCCAATGGACCATCAACGATGCTATGGACCATCGATGCTGTAAAAATCCAGAGAGGTTTAGATCATCAACGGGATCAACCATCGATGGTTAAAAGGTTGATTCTAGATTTTTTAGGTTTTAATCTCAGTCGTTCGTCACATGTCATCTCCCAATCTTCTCCTACATTTTGCGAGACTTCTTTCTAATCCTTTTTTTTTTGGAGGTGGGGGAGGGACTAGGGTTTGTGAGAGTTGATCAAAGAGAAGTCTTTTGATTTCCTAGAGCCTCGTCGATCACTCATTCGCTGTCGCATCATCATCTGATCAGTTCATAGCGAGAAGAACCTCCCTTACAACTCAGAATCTTTGAAACCTTTTGGAGTTTGATCTTAATCGTAAAGGGCTATATGATCTTTCTAATTAAGCATAAATATTTTTTCCTGTTATTTGTTTCAAACTTATTTTTTTTTACATTTATAACGTACTCAAGCTAGTTGAATTGAGGGTTAGGAATTAGCTAGAGCTAGGGATTACTCATTCTGAGGAGTCCGGTTAGATGACTAGTCTAAAACATGATACTTTACTCTCTTCTTGCTTTCAGTCTCGCTATATATATTCCAAACGACATAAGTAACACTTTCGCCATCCTTTGACAACCTTTCATGAAGCATGGAGTAACTATCCTTGAGTTCTTTCTGAAAGATAGTAAACATATTCTTCGTATAATTCTCTCTAGCTTGTTTTTCAATGGGATGTTCAATTATCAATGTAGGAACACAATTTGTGGACTTAAAATCTTGCTCAAGTTCAGCGGCTCGGCGAGCTCTGACAGCATTATCATACTGCTTAACAAAATCATGTAACTCGGTATTTACATTCACAAAATGATCAAAAAAAGCATTAATTCCCTCACTCCGCTGAGTAGATGTCATTCCTGCAGTAAAAGTGTCTTTAAGATACACTGGAGCCCAATGATCTCGATGACAACCTTTCATGAAGCATGGAGTAACTATCCTTGAGTTCTTTCTGAAAGATAGTAAACATATTCTTCGTATAATTCTCTCTAGCTTGTTTTTCAATGGGATGTTCAATTATCAATGTAGGAACACAATTTGTGGACTTAAAATCTTGCTCAAGTTCAGCGGCTCGGCGAGCACCGACAACATTATCATATTGCTTTACAAAATCATGTAACTCTGTATTTGCATTCAAAAAATTATCCAAAAAAGCATTAATTCCCTCACTCCGTTGAGTAGATGTCATTCCTGCAGTAAAAGTATCTTTAAGATACACTGGAGCCCAATGATCTCGATGATTGTATAAATTTACTAACCAATTCCTTTTATCTGCACCATATTTGTCCCTCATTTCTTCCCAACGCTTCACAAATTTTTCTTCTGATTTACTCCAATATCATTTGTTTGTTGCGCGCAGCAAAAATTTCGGCAGCACTTCGGCAACACAACAAGAGAGTCAGATCGCAATAAGAATTCCCGTCTCACCAAGGAGACAAGAATTTGAAGCGGATATCTCAACCAAGTGAGATATCGGCTCTTCCTCTCAAACAAACTCTCAAATCCCTCACACAAATATCTCTCCTCTCAAAGGGGATGCACAAACTCTAAACAAAAGGCTTCACAAAATCTCCTCTTTTATCTCTGCATCCGCACTGTAGCCTCTGCCTTTTGCACGCCGAAAAGAAATCCCCAGCTGCGCTCTTCTATTCCGCAGCCGCACACAATTGCTTTTCCCAGCCGCAAACAACAAAAGAAAACAAATCCCAACCTTGTGTACCCTAAAATTAACCTAGGAACCACTATATATAGCAGAAGTCTAGTAGACAAAAGGGAACAATCGGGTGGGCCTGCTAAATATCCAAGAGACCAAAGCTGCTCACGCGCTTGCAATTTACCAGCTCAGAACCGTTCACATGGTTCGTGGACCCCAACATTCACAATTCTCCACCTCGGTGAAGTTTTCTCAAAACTGAGCCGACACCAAAGCATCCAAATGTCTCACTTGTTGTGTCCAGTACGAACTCAATCCACAACAAGTCGGGAACCTAAACGAGAGTCCAAACAATCTCACCCCCATCAAAATCAACTAATCCAAATCGGCTGCATCTGAAAGACTGCCTACGTATCCTCTTGCCCAAGGAATCAAGCCGAACGTAGTTCATCCAAATGGCCGCCAACGGCCTCAACAATCACGAATGTGCAACAAGTTTCGACAATGATCAAACTTGTTGCTCGGAACCACCTTAGTGAGCATATCCGCCGGATTATCCTTCGTGTGGACTTTCACGATTTCCACATCACCATCTTCAAGAACATCTTGAGCGAAGTGATAACGAACATCAATGTGCTTCGTTCTCGCATGAAAAACCTGATTCTTCGCCAAATAGATAGCACTCATGCTATCACAATGAATAGTGACGGACCTCTGCGATATACCAAGTTCCCCCAAAAGTCCTTGAAGCCAAATAGCCTCCTTCACAGCCTCCGTAACTGCCATATACTCTGCCTCCGTCGTAGACAAAGCCACCGTCGACTGTAAGGTGCATCTCCAACACACCGGCGCACGGGTCAAAGTAAACACATACCCCGTAGTAGACCGGCGCTTATCCAAATCCCCGGCATAATCCGAATCAACATAGCCAATGCATAGCTGCCCACCTATAGTGTCCCGCTCATAAACTAAACCAACATTGAGCGTACCTCGAATGTACCTCAAAATCCATTTCACGGCGTCCCAATGACCCACTCCCGGATCGTGCATGTATCTCGATACCATGCTCACCGCCTGTGACAAATCTGGTCTCGTACATACCATCGCGTACATAAAGCTCCCAACCGCACTCGCATATGGAGTCTTCGACATCAACTCACGATCTTCAACTGACTTTGGTGAAAGACCAGCTGAAAGCTTCAAATGGGCTCCCAAAGGTACACCAACTGGCTTCGTATCCATGCTAACATGGAATCGTTGTAGAACCTTCTTCAAATAAGCCATTTGTGTCAAACAAATACTGCCCTTCTTCTTGTCTCTGCCGATCTCCATCCCTAGAATGCGTTTCGCCTCACCCAAGTCTTTCATCTCAAACTCATTTGAAAGCTGAACTTTCAACTCATCTATAGCAGACCTGGAAATAGAGGCAACCAACATGTCATCGACATAGAGCAACAAATAAATGTACGCGCCTCCTTTCAACTTGCAAAAATATACGCAATGATCAAACTGGCTCCGAGTGTACGAATGACCAAGCATAAAACCATCGAATCGCCTATACCACTGTCGAGGAGACTGCTTCAAACCGTATAGCGATTTCTTCAGTTTGCAAACTAATTTTTCCTTCCCTGCAGCTCGGAATCCCAATGGCTGAAACTGATCTAACTCTAAACCATACTGTGCCACCAAAGCTAGCAAAATCCGAATCGAAGAATGCTTCACCACCGGAGAGAAAACCTCATTATAGTCAATACCTTCCTCCTGTGCATAGCCCTTCGCAACCAACCTAGCCTTGAATCTCAACGGAGTGCCTTCAATGCCCTCCTTCTTCGTGTATACCCACTTGCAACCAATTTCCTTCCGCCCCTTTGGAAGCTCAACAAGCTCCCATGTATCGTTCTTATGAAGAGATTTCATCTCCTCATGCATAGCCACCTGCCACGAATCAGCTTCCGAACTCTGCTCGGCCTCTCTGAATGTAGTAGGCACTAACTCATCGATACTCTCCACCGGAAGTGCATACGCAACTGTGTCGACATACCGTGCTGGCATCTGTATGTTTCTCCTCTGTCTCCGAACCGCAATAGGATCCTGAACCTGAGCCGTCGGTTCCTGATCCTGCACATCAGTACCCGTATCCTCCGTATCACCGTCGTGCTCGCCTGGCGTCACCTCAGTCGGCACCTGCATAGATATTGTACCATCTGGACAATGTGAAGCTGCATCGATCTCCACCACCTGCGATATCTCCTCCGTCGGGTCGCTCTCCACCTGATGAGAGCTGGGAAGCTTCAAGATAGAAGCCTCATCGAATGTGACATCCCTACTCAGCACAATCTTCTTATCCACTAGATCCCAAAGCTTGTATCCCTTGACACCACGCTTGAATCCTACAAATATGGCCTTCCTAGCTCGAGGTTCCAATTTATCAGTTCTAACATGATAATATGCAGGGCACCCGAATACCTTGAGCTGGTCATAGTCATGTGCTGGCTTTCCCGACCACATCTCCATAGGGGTTTTCCCCTCAATCGCAGATGAAGGCAGCCTATTAATGAGGTGGCTCGCATATGTAAGTGCCTCAGCCCAAAAGATCTTCTCCAAACCACTCTGCGACAATAAGCATCGGATCTTCTCCAGTAAAGACCGATTCAACCTCTCTGCCACCCCATTTTGCTGCGGTGTATGACTAACTGTGAAGTGTCTCTCTATGCCCTCGTCTCGACATAGCTGCTGAAAGGGGTCAGAAGTATACTCACCACCGTTGTCGGATCGCAACGTCTTGATCTTTCTCCCAGTCTGCAGTTCCAATCTCTTCTTCCACTCCACAAACAAATCTAGGACTTCACTCTTTTTCGTCATGGTGTACACCCAACAACGCCTAGAATAGTCATCTACAAAAGTGACGAACCATTGTCGACCACCAAGTGATGCAGTCTTGGTGGGACCCCAAACGTCTGTGTGCACGTAGTCCAGGATGCCCCTCGTCTGATGAATGACAGTCTCGAACTTCACCTTCGTCTTCTTGCCAAGAACACAGTGCTCACAGAACTCAATCTTCCCACTCTTGGCTCCCTTCAATAGCCCCTACTTGCACAATGCCTGCAGTGACTTTTCACCTGTGTGCCCCAACCTATAGTGCCAAAGTCTGCTCATATCCGCTTCTGAAATAGCCGAAGCAACCTGGCCAATCTCGGTGCTTCCCTTCAGATAATATAAATTCCGATTGCGGACTCCCCTCATCACCACCAATGATCCCTTAGTAACTTTCGCTACAGCGTTTTCGAAAGTCACCTTGAATACCTTCGCCTCCAAAGCTCCGACTGAGATAAGATTCTTCTTCAGCTGAGGAACAAATCTCACCTCCTTCAACTCACGGACTACTCCATCGTGCATCCTAATCCGCACGGTACCTATCCCACAAACGCCACAGGATTGATCATTTCCCATGACAACAACGCCCCCGTCGACTTTCTCAAAAGATGCAAACCAGTCTCGCCTAGGGGTCACATGAAAGGTAGCGCCGGAATCAAGCATCCAATCTGATGCATCCACATGGTTCACCTCCGGAGTAATCAGTAGAGAAAAGCACGAATCATTGGAATCATCGCCTTTCGCAATGTTCACCTCATTGGCCTTCGGGCCCTTTTTCTTGCCATTCTCTTTCTCCTTGAGCTTCAGACAGTCTCTCTTCCAATGTCCCTGCTCCTTGCAGAATGCACATTGGTTTTTTGTTAACTGGTGGCGGCCTCTAGACTTTGACCTTCCTCTATTACCACCTTTCGGATATGGGCTTCTACCTCTCGTCGACAAGGCCTCTCCTGAAGTACTAGCGCGGGAAGTCTCCTTGTCCTTCCTCCTCAAATCATAGTTGGTCAATGCGTTAGTCACTTCACTATAGCTGATCGAAGAATTCATCTTCTCTCATACCGCCTCTTCATATTTAGGTGGCCTCTGGTGGACCATGATGGTCTCTTCCAAATTCTGAGCATTGAGCGCATCTTGTACGTCGCTCATCCACAAACCAAAGTTGATTTTGCCGTCATATTTCACCACACTAATCTTAGTGTTCTGAAAACCAACTTGTATTGTACTCGCCATCGATTTGCTGCTTTCACCTTCTTCTCCCATTGCAAACTAACTCCAAATTGTAGAGAAAGAACAAATTTGATAGAATTAGGAACCACCCAACTGAACCTTAGATCGGATTCCAAATAGATCTCCTATCCACACGAGGAAAGCAAAATCTCCAACGGCAACTCCTAATGCTATCTCCACCGAAGCTGAGAACTCCAAGAACTAAGCTTCACACAAGAATCTTCCTCCACCAAAAAACCCTATATCTGAAATCTGGTCTCTGATACCACTTGTTGCGCGCAGCGGAAATGTCGGCAGCACTTCGGCAGCACAACAAGAGAGTCAGATCGCAATAAGAATTCCCGTCTCACCAAGGAGACAATAATTTAAAGCGGATATCTCAACCAAGTGAGATATCGGCTCTTCCTCTCATCAGTTCTAGGACTAACCTGTCGAGGGATCCTAAAAGCTATTACAAATCACACAAAAGCAGTACAACCAATTTTTACGTGGTTCGGTAAATTGCCTACGTCCATGGGGCAAGAAGGGGGAGATCTACTAATAGAGGGAGAGAATACAAATAGGGTTTACAATTACTCTCAAACTAAACCCTCAAACAAACTCTCAAATCCCTCACACAAATATCTCTCTCAAAAAGGGGATGCACAAAACCCTAAACAAAAGGCTTCACAAAATCTCCTCTTTTATCTCTGCATCCGCACTGTAGCCTCTGCCTTTTGCACGCCAAAAAGAAATCCCCAGCTGCGTTCTTCTGTTTCGCAGCCGCACACAATTGCTTTTCCCAGCCGCAAACAACAAAAGAAAACAAATCCCAACCTTGCGTACCCTAAAATTAACCTAGGAACCACTATATATAGCAGAAGTCTAGTAGACAAAAGGGAACAATCGGGTGGGCCTGCTAAATATCCAAGAGACCAAAGCTGCCCACGCGCTTGCAATTTACCAGCTCAGAACCGTTCACATGGTTCGTGGACCCCAACATTCACATTGTTATACTTTATAACCACATCCTCACTATAATCATTATGCATTGATTAAAGATTTTGTAAGGCATTCCTATGGAGGTGCCAAGAACAAAAGCGATGACGAGTTTGAAGAAAAACTTTGTGAATTGCACCGCACATAGCTTTATCTTGATCAGTGATGATTATTAATGGTGCTATACCCGACATACATTTTAACCATTGGCTAAATAACCATATAAACGTCTCCTCCGTTTCATCGGCCAGTAACGCACACCCTAATAGAGTAGATTATCGATGATAGTTAACGCCCGTAAATGGTACAAACGGCAATTTTAAATTGTTCGTCCTATATGTAACATCAAAGCAAACAACATCTCCAAATTGCAAGTAAGAAGTCCTCAACCTACCATCCATCCAAAAAAACACTTATCATCGTCCCATCATTTTCTAAATCAAGTGCAAAGTAAAATTGAGGATCAGATACCTTTTTCTCTTGAAATTGACGAACTATGCTCACGTACTCGTGACCGACATTATTTTTTCATTTAATTCTAAGTCGTGCTTGGCATTCTTATTGAGTGAGAGAACCTTGCTCATTTTCATGAGCAACGTCTACAACCTTGCAAATGGTAGAAGGCGGTAAACCTTGATTGCTAAGAGTATCTATCAACCTTCTTATCGATTGAGCTCCATGAAGTGTCCGATGTGAGTAGTGCTTCTTAATCCGATTTGGGGTGGTTAACGGATGACCATTATGATTAATGTTTAAATTTCGAACCACCCATTTTTCAGTGCTTCTATCAAGTCCAATAACCATCCTTGCGTTGCATCCACATCTTGTATCGAACTTTCGAATTACATTCCGACCATCTTGTCTTTTATCTTTTAAAAATTTAAAGTCTTCCTTGTCACATACAGATATTCTACATATGATTGCATCTTTTTTTCTCGACCAAGTTGTGTGACCCTTGTGAACACCAAATCCCTTAAGTCTAGCGTATGCATTGTAGAAATTATATGCTTCTTCATAAGTAGAGAACTCCATTCCAATATATGGATCAAAAAATGATGTAGAACACTTAGAAGACACGTTTATGTCAAAGTGGGACAGTCGTAAGCCCAAATGCGGGCCTGGTCGAAGAAAATAACTTGTTTCGAAGAAACAACCGTAACTTTCAAACCGTACGTCAGAATTGGACGAATTATATACGAAAATCGACTATCTCGACGAGACGGAGTTGGGGTTCGGTTTGCGTTCTTAGTTTTGCCAAATTCCTTACGGCTTGAGAGATATTTTATATTTTTGTCCGTTTTTTACTATTTTTAGTAATATTTTAGGAGTTTGTTTTGTTTAGGAAACAAATCCGATTTTATCTCAGATTTGACCGGAGGACTTTCCTAATCATAAGGAGTCTTTTTAGGAGTTTTAATGTATTAGGAATTCTTTATTATTTTTGGTAAGTTGAGAGTCCTTGTAGGAATTAGAGTCCTTGTAGGAGTCTTGTTTCTTTTTCTATTTAAGAAGAGTCTTGTAAGCCCTAGAGGCATAACTTTTGATTAATAAAATTTCGTTTTTCCTTAATATTTCTTCGTGGATTCGAAGTTCTTTATGGATTCGAAGATCGTTCTTTGTGGATATAGAGAACACCATTGGTGGATTCCGAAGTTACAACTTCCGCACTGCGTCAACAACAAAATTACCTTCACCATTTTCAACGCCAATAGGCTCATCAACATTCTCCTCATTCTCGGATGCCTATAAAAATAGAGAAACAAAACTTATAAACCTCATTATAAAAGGAAACTATTTTGTTATATGTCATTAGATAGTAGTACACTATAAACAATAAGATATTATCACCTGAGAGAAAAAACTTGTCGTAGATAGTAAACCATGGTCCTCGTCTTCAAGGTCAAGGGCTATACATTTGTTTTCATCTTCAACCATTGTTGTATCACGTGAGAGAATTGTTGGAGTGTCCATACAAGCTATCAAATTATCACATATAAGAAGTTCAAAATCTATAAAAAATCATCCTCAAAGTTCATCTTTCAATTTCACTAAACAATTTCATTACGATAATTTAAACAAATTTTAAAGCTCATATCCAATTTAACAATAAACCTATCCGAAAATCTAAACTAAAATTTGATAATATTCATAATTCATATCCCAAAAACAACAAGAATTAAAGAACTTCAAGGGGATGCAAAAATGAGAAAGGATGTGCTGTATAAAGGGTCAGCATTTGTGGATTGTATGTAATGTCTATTGTGGATTGTCAATTTTGATGACCATCAAGTGACTAGCTCCACAAAAGAGTAGATGAGAGTCTAAATATTTGTACTTTGCATTAAAGAACAATCAAACTAAAACTTATGCTCTTCAATATGCAACTCTTCCAGGGTGCAGGAACAACAGCCCATTTGCTGCTTGACTTGTGGCCTTCACTGCAAATAGAAGGTTGGGAGATCGCTGAGATTGTAAGATGCAATTCAATTCTACCAATTATTAGTTTATTGTTTCTATGAAATAGCTTAAAATAGTTCAGTTAGACAAGGTATCCATCTCATGTTTTCAATGTACTTCAATTTGTGTTTAGCTTTTCATTTGAGGTATAATATATATCTATATATATACATATTCAGTCAAAGACTCTGTATAAGTGCTCCGTACAGATACTCAAAGCTTGAAATTTTATAATTTAATATGACTTTCTACCAAATTCATGCAACCACATAATAATATCATCAAATATTAACAGTACTCATCAAAATGGTGTTGGCACTAGGATGAGATTTTGCTAGCAGATTTCAACCTGTCAAAAGGAACTATGGACAAGAGGGGCTCGTCATGGTACATAGTAGATCAGTCGATGGATTAAAAAGAAAACTATATAGATTAATTATGCCAGTTAAGCACATGTATTCAAGGATCAATCATCGACATTCTCTTAACAACCTGCATGGAGATGAAAGTTCTGCAACCTATGTCTGCTAAAACAAACTTGTACCTGTCCGCGGAGTGTGAGGTGAGCGGGGGTGTGGGGCGGCGGGGCGCGGAGTAGAGAGGATGTCGAGGGTCGGTCGGCGGCCGTGATCCGGGGCCGGAGTCGTAGGGTCGGGGGAGGGGACAGTGAGGTAGTCGGGGGGGGGGAGAGGGGTGATGGCTGTGAGAAGACAAACGACACTCGGCGGCCGGTGAGGGTGGTGAGCTGTGGCGGACGGTGCCGCGCTGAGAGTTTGTCGACGGGGCGCTTCGGCGGCGTGATCGGAGCGTCGATTCTCGAAAGTCGAGGGAGCGCGGACGAATGAGGAGATGCCGACTGTCGACGCTGAGGGATTGTTTTAGTTGTTTTCTTTTTGCCCCTGTTCCCCTTGCTGTCAGTTTTTGCAACTTTCTGGCCAAAACGCTCTTTTTAGGGGGTTTGGCCAATGAAAGCTGCCAAAACTGACAGCAAGCTGTCAGTTTGGTCGGAATCAGTGCAAACAGTAAGCCAAAACAAACATCCCTGAGCAAGAAGCCTCGTTTTTTTGCGAGAATTAGTGCGATTTTTGAAATTTGTTTTTTTTTTTTACTTTATGGAAATTTTGTTATTAATTGAGGCTGAGATGTATTTGGAATTTTTTTGATTCAATGCGTCAAGATCGCGCATCCCTAAGCTACATCTAGGCAGTACCTTAGATTTCACTTTACCCATTATATGATTAAATATATATATTATATATATATATATTATATATATTATTATATATATATATATTAGAGAGAGAGCAGAGAGAGACTGAGAGCAGAGTGAGAGAGGATTAATGGGTATCTGTATAGGAGGGATTTCCTCATGACGCCTCTAATCACATGATTGGCGACATTTGGATGAATCGCTCCGTTGCAACTGATCTACATATTCTAAAACCCCAACACACCCAAGTTTGCGTGAAATTTCGGTCTCCGTTATGACCCTCCATCGAGCCATTGTGAAAGTTCTATTCATTCAAACCGTTAAAATTGATACGAGTGGATGAAGGCGTTCAAACAACGACGGGTTCACCCCAAACTTGTGTGTTGGGGTTTTAGATATTAGATCAAGTTCAACGGAGCGGATCATCCACAATGTCGCTTCAATCGATGTGATTTAGAGGCGTCATAGGAGATCCCCTCCTCTACAAGCGAATACCATTAATCTCATATTATATATATATATATATATTATATATATATATATATATATATATATATATATATATATTATATATATATATATATATATTATATTATAATATATATTAATATATATATATATATGACCATTAAATTTCTCTCTTGGGCTCATCCCATCATCAACAGCTCAGCTTCATCAACTTTTCAGTTGAAGAACTTATCATGGTGACCATGGATTAATATTCATGCACAGACCATGTCTCCTTTCTCCTGCGTTTCGATGCTTTAGGGACGCTTTATGGTGTGCCGAGGCCCATTTGAACTGGATGGGTGTCGTTGCCAAAAGGGAGGGTGAGGCCGCCTGGCCCTTCAGGGTGCACTCATAATCCCCACAACCATGGAGGTCCTTGTCCACACTGGGAAGAACAACAAGTATATTTTTCCTTTTTGCTTTTTTTTTTTAATTTCCTCCTCTAAAGCTTGGAGGACGTTGTGATATATCATTGATGATACTAATTAATTAATCGTTTCATATTGATGCTTGTATAGCCTTTTTTCATAGTAAAAAGATATTTACATTTTGGTTCCAACGTGGATGATTGCATAGTTCTATTCTTATCGATTCTTGTTCATTCTCTCTTAATCGAATGATTGGGTGTTTGAGAGAAAAAAATTTCTAATAAATTATTCTCTGAAGGAAATCACATAAGGAGATCGCAATAAGCGATCAGCGCATGGATTTTAAAGTTGATACTTACACTAATATTGCGCTAATACAATATTTTGATAATTATACTGAGGGATAATTGTATTGACATGTACTACTTACGATGATTTTGAATTGAAAAATAGGACTGTGTCAGATTCCTATTAAAGGTTATAAATGACTCAGGATAACTAGTCATGAATGATATTGACCACATACTCCGAAAGTGTTGGAGTTATAACTTAAAAACTTGGGTTTGTAGAGGAAAAGAGGAAAAGTTTAGTCCCACATAGGAAATGGAATAGGAAGGAAGAGTCTTTATAAGCCTTCCCTTTCTCTCCTATGCCTAGAAGAAAACAAAAGGTTATGCTCCACACCACACACGCGCGCGCCGGTCGGGTCGGGCTCGGGTCGGGTGGAGACGACCTGCGGACACGAATGCAGCTCCGGATTAATGGGCCCTTAATATGCTAACATTTTTATTTTTACTAATTGGAACTGTTTAAAACGTGATTAACATTTTTAAAATGTTTAACGGCCAGAATTAATTGGAGAGATTTATGAACTTTAAAACTGAATTAAAACGTAAATGAAACGGTAATATTCATGAGAATTAAAACAAAATCTAAACGGAAAAAAAAAAGTTTTTATGAGGATTTAATTCGGTATTGAAAAACGTTCATTCTCAATCTCTATATAAACAGCAAGCTGCGAGGGTAGAAAACACAGTGTGAAAAACACAAAATTCTCCTCTTCCTTCTCAGCTCTGTTCTTCTTCTTACACTTGCTTGCTATTACAACTTGCTGGTTCCCTGAAAGTCTAGAAGAGTTCGCAAAGCCTTCTTGAAGCTCGTGCCGACGAGAAGGAGGTCGCCTGACCGAGGGTCGTTGTATCTCCGGGGACTTTTGCCGCGTAGCCCTGTACGAGAGGGGGCAATTAGTTTCTTGGGACAGTGCTTGCACGCCTCGACCATCAGGCTATATTCTAAACTCAGTTTAATTTTATATCTATTTTCAATCATTATCTAATCCTGTTAAAACTACATTTTGTGCTAATTATACTCTAAACAGCTTATATTCCCAACAATCCAAGAAACTAATAAGTGCTGTTTAGAATAGTATCATGATTAGCATTCTGATTTTCATGTTAATGATGTCTGCAATACTTAAAAACGAAATGTTACACTGCATGATTATTCTGTTGAATGAATGCTTTATATATTTCTGTTGCATTATAATAACAAAACTATTCATTCATAATCAGATTATGGCTACAAGTGAAGTTATGTCTGCTAAACCAGAGAAGTTTGATGGGAATAATTTCCGTCGTTGGCAAAACCAAATGAGATTTTAGTTAACAACCCTACATCTAATAACAGCCATAAAACCAGATAACCCATCTTTATCTAGACCAGTTACTAGGCAATCTTCCTCATCTTCCTCCACAGATTCCATTCCTATCCCAAGAACACCTCAAGAAATAGAGTATCATTGTCTACATAGAATCTTAGGAGCTTTATCTGATAGATTATATGATATATACTATACTATCACTAATGCTAAAGTTCTGTGGGAAACCCTAGAGAAAAAGTATGGTTTAGATGATATGGGAATTAAAAGATTTAAAGCTTCTGATTTTAACAAATTTAAAATGGTAGATTCTAAACCAATGAATGAGCAAATTCATGAATTTGAACATATAGTTCACCAACTAAAAGTGAATGGATCTATCCTAGATGAAACATTTCAGATAGCATGTCTTATAGACAAACTTCCCGAGTCCTGGTCAGATTTTGCCAAAAACCTTAACCATACCCAAGGAGATCTTACACTAGAACAAGTGTTGAATTCCATTAGAATTGAAGAGCAACATAGACTCAGGGAGAAAAATGTGACAAAATCTGAACCCAAAGAACCCAAAGTAAACAATGTTGAATCCAAACCCTTTCCCCAACACAAGAAACGTCCCTTCCACCAAAATCAAAATAAAACATTTAAGAAGAAACCCTATCATCAAAATAAGAACCATGTTCACTTTCAAAAGAAGGAAGGAGTTGAACGTCGAGCCTGCTTCGTTTGTGGGAGAACCAACCATCTTGCAAAGGACTGCTTTTTCAAGAAAACTGAACCACCCAAGCCTAGGAAGGGAGGACCTCCACCTAATAAGTCACAAGTAAACATGGTGACTTCAAGTCCAGCTGAGGCTGCTTTCAGGTCTGTTCTCTTCACTCCTGAAGTAAACATGACCTTTCAAGCAAATGATTGGTGGATTGACACTGGAGCTAATATTCACGTTTGCTCTAATCAATCTTTGTTTTCCACCTATCAGGTCTCAAGTAGAGGAACTGTGACAATGGGAAATAATAATGTGGCTCCTGTATCCGGAATAGGTCGGATCAACCTAAAGCTGACTTCTGATAAGACTTTGATCCTGCAGGATGTCCATCATGTACCAGACATTAGGAGAAACTTAATTAGTGGATCTTTGTTAGTGCAACAAGGCTATAAGCTTGTTTTTGAATCAAATAAAGTTGTAATAACTAAGGGTTTGAACTTCATTGGAAAAGGTTTCTTATGTGATGGTCTTTTTAAATTGAATGTTAAGAATTCTACTCTTGCATCTCCAATAGCTTTGAATATTGAACCTTCCATCACTTGGCATCAAAGATTAGGACATGTGAATTATAATTCAATTAAAAGATTGATGCATCTCAATATAATTCCAAAGCTTAATATAAAAGATGATGAAAAATGTGAAATATGTGTAGAAGCCAAACTTCCTAAGAAACCATTTAAAACTATTGATAGAGATTCTGAGATATTAGAACTCATCCATAGTGATGTTTGTGATTCAGGAAGAACAACTAGAGGGGGTAACAAATATTTTGTAACTTTTATAGACGATTGCTCTAAATATTGTTACCTCTACTTAATTAAGACTAAAGATGAAGTCATAAACAAATTTAAAATATATAAAGCAGAAGTTGAAAATCAGTTGGATAGGAAAATTAAAATACTAAGATCAGATAGAGGTGGTGAGTACACTTCTAATGAATTAAAACAATTCTGTGAAGATAATGGAATTATTCATGAAATAACTGCTCCATATACACCTCAATCTAATGGAGTAGCTGAGAGAAAGAATAGAACACTAATGGACATGGTAAACTCAATGTTAATTATTTCTGGTGTGCCAGAAAATTTATGGGGAGAAGCTCTCATGACTGCAAGTCATATACTAAATAGAATTCCATTCAAGAAATCTGATAAAACCTCTTACACAATTTGGAAAAATAGAAACCCTAATTTGGATCACCTGAAAGTGTGGGGGTGCTTAGCAAAAGTTAAAATACCTGAGAATAAGAGAAAGAAAATTGGACCTAAAACTGTAGATGGAATTTTTATTGGCTATGCTTCTGATAGTAATGCAAATAGATTTTTAATAATCAACTCTGACATTAATGAGATAGCCAACAACACCATAATTGAAGCTAGGGATGCACATTACTTTGAAAATATTTTTCCTTACAAGACCAGAATAAACAACACAGGCCCTAGCTCTAATAATTCAGATCCTAGTTCTAATCAAGGTGAAACTAGTTCTAAACAAATTAGACCACTAGAAAGCCCAGATGAGCCTAGGAGAAGTAAAAGAACTAGAATAGAAAAGGTCCATGAAGATTTCTATGCATTACTTGTAGAAGATTCTCCAGTTACATTTGAAGATGCAATGAAATCAGTAGATGCTCCATTTTGGAAGGAAGCTATAAATAATGAGATACAATCTATAGTTCAAAATCATACTTGGGAACTAACTGATCTTCCTTCAGGATGTAAAACCATAGGATGTAAATGGGTGTTTAAGAAGAAACTTAGACCTGATGGAACAATAGATAAATATAAAGCCAGATTAGTAGCTAAAGGATATACCCAAAAGTCTGGTAATGATTATTTTGATGTCTATTCTCCAGTAGCTAGAATTACTACCATTAGAGTCCTCATAGCTCTAGCATCCATTCACAAATTAATAATACATCAAATGGATGTTAAAACTGCATTTTTAAATGGAGACTTAGATGAAGAAATTTATATGGATCAACCTGAGGGATTTATAGCTTCTGGACAAGAAAAGAAAGTATGCAAGCTTATTAGATCACTATATGGTCTCAAACAAGCCCCAAAACAATGGCATATGAAATTTGATGAAATTATACTATCTTATGGATTTGTAATTAATCAAACAGATGAGTGTGTATATCATAAAATAGATAAAAACAACAAAATTGTGATATTATGCCTATATGTTGATGACATTCTTATTTTTGGTTCTGACATACAAATCATAAATGATATCAAACACTTTTTATCACAAAATTTTGACATGAAAGATTTAGGTCAAGCTGACCTAATTCTTAATACTAAAATCATGAAAAATGAGAATGGATATGTGCTATCACAATCACACTACATAGAGAAAATCCTTAAGAATTTTTATGATCCAAACTGTCAACCTGTTTCCACTCCATATGATCCTAATGTACATCTAAAGAAAAATACAGGTCATCCTCAATTACAAAGAGAATATGCACAAATAATTGGATCACTAGGATTCCTAACAAACTATACCAGACCTGACATTGCTTATGCAGTTAATAGACTTAGTAGATATACATCAAATCCTGATAAGAGTCACTGGGATGCTTTAGAAAGAATTTTGAGATACTTAAAAGGAACTATAAATTATGGTTTATACTATAAAGGTTATCCATCTGTACTAGAAGGTTATTCAGATGCAAATTGGATTAGTGACTCAGTAGATGTAAAATCCACCACAGGATTTGTGTTCCTTTTAGGAGGAGGAGCTGTGTCCTGGAAATCTACTAAACAAACTGTAATGGCTAGAAGTACAATGGAATCAGAAATGATAGCTCTTGATACTACTAGTATAGAAGCTGAATGGTTGAAAGATTTACTAACTGAAATTCCACTAATGCAAAAACCATTACCAGCCATTTCTATTCATTGTGATTGCAGGTCAGCGATTGACAAATGCCATCAAGAGAATGCAAATGTGAAGATGAATCGACACTTGAAAGTGCGCCATAAATCCTTAAGATATAAGATGAAAAATCATATAATAGCCTTAGATTTTGTAAGATCAGAGAAAAATCTTGCAGATCACTTAACTAAAGGCTTATCTAGGGCAGTGGTCCTAGAATCATCGAGGGGGATGGGGTTAAGCCCATAAGAAAAATCACTGCAGTGGCAACCCAACCTCGCAGAGGTTCAATGGGTAGAAACAAACTGAATGAGTGATTAATTGTGAGGAGCACTGAATTCATTTGCTCCCATCCCTAGGGTGATCAGTGCTCATAAAAAGCAAGTGAAAGGTTGAGTCTAACTCTTAATGAATCCAAGACCCATGAGGCAGGATGCTTACTTGCTCGCATCCTTATTAGGATTCACCTATATGTGTGTAGTTGTGAGGCCGCGACTATGGGATCAGGGCTGCTCCCTAGTAACACACATGAAAGATACCTGCGCAAGGCCGATAATAGCGCAACCCGTTTAGAATTCTTCAAAACTGTACTATGTGTGCTTTCTGTAGAAATCCGATAAATGAGACTGGTTCAAGGCGAAGTCCACCAAGCTCTCACGGATCTATACAACTGTCACTAAGTGAAGGTTCAAACCGAAAGGTACCTCCACCTATTACATAGTATAAGGGAACCAGCAATCGTATTTATTTCTTTTATTGTTATTTCTGAACTATTTTAAGTTTTAAGTTATGTGGGGGATTGTTGGAATTATATAATAAAAGATAACTTAAAACTTGACTTTGTAGAGGAAAAGAGGGAAAGTTTAGTCCCACATAGGAAATGGGATAGAAAAAAGGGGTCCTTATAAGCCTTCCCTTTCTCTCCTATGCCTAGAAGAAAACAAAGGTTATGCTCCACACCACACACGCGCGCGCCGGCCGGGCCGGGCTCGGGCTCGGGTTCGGGTCGGGTCGGGTGGCGCGCGCACACGACCTGCGGACACGAATGCAGCTCCGGATTAATGGGCCCTTAATCTGCTACATTTTTATTTTTGAATAATTAAAATGTAATATTTATTTTTGAACAATTAACATGTGATAAACATTTTGTAACGGTTAGGATTAAATATTTTGTAACTGTTATAATTAAAATACCGCGGATTTATGGATTTAAATGACAAAAAACGGCTAACGTTAATACATTAATGGGTGAGTAATTAAAACGTGTTAATTACGAGATTATGAGTAACGGCTGTTTTTCCCTATAAAAGGAAAATCAACAGATCTCTTCTCTCCTTCTCTTTTCAAAATAGTTTTCTGTTTACGCTGGTTCCCTAAAAGTCTAGAAGAATTCGCAAAACCTTCTTGAAGCTCGTGCCGACGAGAAGGAGGTCGCCTGACCGAGGGTCGTTGTATCTCCGGGGACTTTTGCCGCGTAGCCCTGTACGAGAGGGGACAATTAGTTTTTTGGGACAGTGCTTGCACGCCTCGACCATCAGGCCGTATTTCTAACTTTATTTCTTTTTCATTTGATATATTTCTTATATCTGTGTTATAATAGTGATTATCTGTTAATTATTAAATTGCTTAAACTGATTTTCGTTATTGTCTAAACAGCCCATATTTCCAACATAAATACCCCCCGAAGGCCATTTTGAAGGAGGCTGATCATTTGGAGCACTTCAGAGCAATCCAGAGCAGAGAGAGAGCAGAGTTCTTAAGCTTCTGGCGATTCCTTGAGATTCAAGCTTTGACTTGATCTTAAGAAGAACGACTATCTTACTTTGATAAGATATCGTTTCAAATTCTCACTTCCATAAACGAAGTCAGAATCAGTAAACCCCTCACGATTCAATCAGAATCTGTGATTTGGTGGTCCACGAGTCAAAGCGCTCCCGGCACAGGCAAAGATCCCACGCAAGCAGCGATCCAAACAACGATCCTGCGTTTGTTTCTCAAGAGTTGTAATTTTCATTTTGTTGTGTAAAAGGGAGTCTTATAAAAAGGCTATCTCTTTTTTTGAATTTATTGTAATCGACTGAAGATATAATGAATTCCACGACAAAGTCAACTTTTGACGCAAACAGTGCCTTGCAATATGTTACTCTCACTTGTCCCGATTTGGCTTTTGCAGTAAATAAGGTTTGCCAATTTATGAGTGCGCCAACTATTGATCATTGGCAAACAGTCAAGCGCATCCTACGGTATCTAAATCATACAATATGTCACGGCTTATTTATCTCTATATCACCCTCACTTTGTCTTCATGCATTCCCAGACGTTGATTGGGCTGGTTGCCCAGATGATCGAAAGTCCTCCGGCGGTTATGCTATTTTCTTGGGTAATAATCTTATTTCATGGTCAGCTCGCAAGCAACGTACAGTTGCTCGATCCTCGACCAAGTCTAAATATCGTGCACTTGCTAATTCCGCTGCAGAGTTGATATAACTTCGATCATTGCTTAATGAACTGCAAATTTCACTTCAATCTTCTCCAACTTTATGGTGTGATAATCTAAGTGCAATCTATCTTTTTGCCAACCCAATTTTTCACGCTCGCACTAAATATATCGAAGTGGATTTCTACTTTGTTCGAGATCAAGTGGCAAAGGGCTGGTTAACCGTTCGTTTATATCCAGAAAGGATCAAATTGTAGATATTATGACGAAGCCTCTACCGACTAAAAGTTTCGCTGCTATCCGTGACAAGCTATGTGTTCGCCACTGTGAACCCTCAGCTTGACGGGGCGTGATAGAGTTTGTTGTAAACAAACTCTTGTTGTGATCTGCTCAGCAACAACTCAGTTGTGCATGCCTATCCAACAGCAAGATTTGTGATGATAAGAATATATATCTTATATATCTTCTCATGTAAATCTCCTGTAACCACTCATCCATATCTCATGTATTCTACAACAATATAAATATCAAATTATCACTCACGATTCACGTGAGCAAGCCATTCAAAGAACTCTGTTCTTAAGTATCTATAAGTACATCAACAACTATGAAGGAAGTTCAAAATGTTTTGGTGGCTATAAAAGTGCAATAATGCATGGGCAAATACAAAATGTCCTAGAGATTCACAAGCTGATCTTCTCTCTGTTGTTTTATAATTAATGGTCGAGTGAGTGCTTAGAGCTGTTATTCTCTTATTTATTGTGTTTTTAAATTTTCTTTGGCACATCTTATTGGATAAAATGTTTCGCTTGCACTACGGATATGGACAGTCGTACATATGGTATCATACAGATACACATAAGATATTGAGCTAATTGTGGATTATTTTTCTAATTTGATGTCAGTCTCATCTCCTCTCATCTTAAATCGCATCTTCTCTGTCCCCAGCGAGTCTACTGGCAACTGCTCCGCTCTCAGCATACATGTAACACATGCTAATCCGCTTGAAAATATCTAGGTAAATGAGGAGGAGGTATAGGTTGAAGGTGAATGTTGTATTGGTTCATGAGAAAGTGATTTGAAAGGAAGAGTGTTTGAAAAAGGTAATCATTTATAGTGGAATGGGCTATGCTTTAGAATTGTACGGTCTCATGGGAGTTAATGCGTGTTATTAAAATTGATGGGTCATCTCTATAGGTTGAAACGTCTACACATCAATTTCATATGGATCTAAATAATGTTATGGGGACCACTTACAGAATTTGAGAAGGGTGAACATTATGCTAGGTTGATTTGTGTCTTTTAAGCAAAGCTCCAAATGGCTATAAGTCCCAAGCTTTAGTTTCATCTAAAAATGCTTTTAACAATTGATGAATAAATTTAATAGTGGACTTATGTTGAAAACTTAATGGAAGTTATGAGAAGGGTTTGAAAGGGTATGATTTGTGCATGCATGTATGTATGTGTTTTATGTAGAGATGTATGTGTTCTATGTAAATATGTATGTGTTTTAACATGAATTGGAGTTAATTTTGAGAAGAAATGTTTTAACATGACAACACACTTTTATAATAGTACTAGTATAGTGCACATGCGTTGCACGTGGACATATTTGTTATATGTTTTAAGTTTTTTTGTCTAATAAGTTAATAACATTGATTATAAGGTTTAATAGACAAAAAAGCAAAAATTTACAAAAAAGGTAAAAAATTCTATGTTTATTATGTTTGATTATGTAAGAAAATAATTAAAATTAATTATGTAAGAAATGTTAAAAAACTGGACATATTTGTTTTATGTTCAATGTTTTTTAGGTAATAAGTTTAAAACATTGAGTGCAAGATTTAATAAATAAATTAAAAACTAAAAAAGTAAATCATTCTATTTCTAATGAAGGAGAATGTAAGAATATGAAAAGATAGAATTAAATCTAGAAAAAGGCAATTATTAAATCATATAATCAATGCTATTTATAATGTTAATATTGTAAACAGAACATATAAAATTAATTAAAATTAAATCCAACAACAATTTCTAACTTATTAACCTATTAATTTCTCACACTACCTCATAACTACAATGACATTGCTTATAGCGAGTAATAATTGTTTTATGCTCTGAGATCTATTTGAACCATTTCATGCTTTCTAACTCTTCATTTAGAAAAGTTTTGTTGTACAATTCTGTAGTATTTATCATCAATATTAGTGGGTGCATTGTAATAATTAGTAAAGGGTTAGTGGAGAAGTTTATTTTATCTCTTAGAGAGTTATTCTTTTGGTATTGGAGAAGTTTATTTTATCTCTTAGAGAGTTATTCTTTTGGTACAAAGTTATATTTAACTGAATATCATTAAAATTGCATATAAACCAAACAAATAAAATGAAAATTGAGATAAGTAACTTAATTTGGTTATTTGCATTTATACACCTTAAATCA
>NC_033795.1:14265294-14272907 GCF_001876935.1 Asparagus officinalis | reverse complement strand
GCTTAAACTTGTAACCATCAGTTCACAAATTTCGGGATCATGATATGCCAACTTACAACATTTATACAATGCAAAAGCATCATCCATTACCCACCCATTTACCCTGTGAACTAACCATATAGTAAAAGTATAACCACATACATTACACATATTACACTTATGGAAAATATACCTTCAGATGGTTCTTGCTCAGTTTGGAGGTTCTTAGAATTGAGCTTGTGGTGATTGCTTATATCCTGAAATCAACCGATACACGGATTAAAAGATTAGTAGACGAAATGTAAAAGTATAACCACATACATTACACATATTACACTTATGGAAAATACCTTCAGATAGAAATAGAGCTACGATACGAGCTCTATGTCTCACATGTTTTCCGCTCCTAGAACACCACAACAAAATGGTGTTGTTGAACGAAAAAATCGCACCATACAAGAGATGGCACGCACTATGTTAAATTCATTTGATTTGCCAAAATATTTTTAGGCCGAAGCCGTCAATACGGCTTGCCATGTTTTAAATCGTATTTTGATTAGACCAAAGCTTAAGAAAAATCCTTATGAAATTTTTTTATGGAAAAACTCCTTTTATTGGTTATTTTCGTATCTTTGGTTGCAAATGTTTTATTTTAAATACAAAAGATCATCATGATAAATTTGATTCCAAAATTGATGTTGGTATTTTCTTAGGTTATGCACCTTGAAGTAAGGCTTATAGGGTCTTCAATAAACGAAGTCTCGTTGTTGAAGAATCTATAAACGTTACTTTTGATGAGACTAATGTTGGTTCTCAAGTTGTTGTACCTAGGAAAGATGATGATGATGATGTTGAGGGAGGATTGGACTTTTTACAAATCAATGATACTCCCTCTATAGAAGCTCAAAAGGATGTGGATTTCGTTTAATGGAAGGGGTTCTACGCTTGCCTTCAATCACCGCAATATCGCGCGGGCTAAGCAAAAAGTCGTCATCATCCGGTTCAATTGACTCGCCGACAACATCGTCATTAGCACCATCTCCACCATCATCATCTTCACCATCATCTTTATTTACATTCATTCTATCTACATCTCCTTCATCCTCATCCACATCACCACCATCCCCCTCATCTCCTACTCCACCATCACTTTCACCTTCACCTTCGCCTACATCTCTATCATCCTCCTCATTCCTGCCATCCTCATCGCCGCCATCACTATCATCTTCATCATCCTCGTCATCCTCATCTCCGATATCACTATCTACATCCTCTTGCCTTCCACCGAATATTTCCCTCTTCATCTTCAAGAGAAGGTTTAATTCAACTTTCTTTTCATGGATGAGCCGATCCAAATCAGCTTCAGTGATTGACTACATGTAAACAACCCAAGCACAGTTACATTCATGAATAAAACCAACGAAAGCATAGATAATTCACCAACATCAAATAATAAGTTCTATTTTAGCAAAAAGCACATTAAATTACTATTTGAACCCACATAATAATTGGAAAAGTAACATTACATACAAATAAACCATTATACCTTTCCCTTGAATTTTGAAGAGGTAGCTTCTTTAGTGGAAGTGGCGGCTTCAGCAATCCTCTTTTGAAATTGTAGAGACCTCGAGCCCTTATGATATTGGCCAAAATTATCCGGGTCTCTAATTAAATTGTGCAATGCATTCCTCCGTAAAGGTTTTGGACACTTGTAGAAGCTTAGGATGGGTGGTAGGGATTCAGCTCCTACACGAAGGCTTAGCTTTCCGACAAGCTCATAAAACCATATCTGTGAACATTTGATAATTTTAGTACAACAGTAAATATGACTAAATGAACTAAATATATAAAATGAAAAATGACATAAATATAGAAAATGTTAACTTACCACCAAAACCGATGCAAAGCCCCCTATATAACCACCTCTACTTCGATTTCCCTCCGACCTCTTGGTGATGGTCTTTTTAGCCTTAACCATCTCAGTCCTTAACACACTGAACACTGCTTCAGCCCAATTGTACTCATTAAGAGTGTCCAATTTCTCCGCATATCTAAATGCAAATAAAGGGCAACCCATATTAGCTTGAGGGCATAATATAAAGCCTATGATGAAAGCCACGAGCATCTGTGGCACAAGAGGATCTCTACGCTCAGCCATCTCCTGAATAAGTTCACCCATCCTACCCCTTCTAGCACAAACAATCTTCTTCTTTTCCTCGTTACTTTTCTTCTTTCCTCTCCTAGTCCTACACTTGCTATCCTCCACGATTTCTGTCTTCGACCTAAACGATAGCACGAGCTTGTAGATTGTCTCGCGATCGCTTCTATGGAACCTCGTGTCTACAATAGATCCTCCCATCGGAAGACCCGTAATTCTTGCAACATCTTGAACACTAAAAGAGGTCCATTTTCCTCCAATCTTGAAGCTATTTTTTTCAGCATCAAAGACTTCCAGCAAGCAATCCACTAGAACAGGGTGAATTGGAACATTAGCAACATCCAAATACCCAACGAAAGGTGTATCTCGAAGGGCTGTCCGATGATCCTCCAATGATGTAGAAGAAATATAATTTTGGAGGAGGTCTCGAAAGTAGCTAATATTTGATGGAATTCTAACCACATCCATCTTGTGCTTTTCTGCAACCAAAAAAAATTAAGCCAACGTTAGTATCATATCAATATTATACTTTTTTGAAAATGGATGCATAGTGAATATCCATTCTATCCCCGGTGAATATTTCTGTGATGTATGCCGTATGCTCATTATACCAAACGAGGCTTTACAAGCACAATGCGCACATTTATACTGTAAACGGTGCCTGTCCTTATATAGATGGATGAAGAATTGTATTGTGCATTGACGGATTTTAGAGGAAATAATCACTTCTTAAAATTAAATGTCAACGGGAGTTACAATGATTTGGCGGTTGCGGTGCAAAGTCTAATTGCTTGTAATGCAAGCATGATGAAGTTGACTTACAAAGTACCCCACACACAAGAAATGTATGTGCGTGTATGTGATGATGATGATGTATTGATAATGTTCAATATACATCGATGTTGCAAGGAGAATGTAGTTGTCATGAATGCTGACATGGATCGAGAGATATTATTTGGGCAACAATGTAATACTGTCCATATAAGGTAATTTACGCATTTGATATACATTAATACTTTTACCATCAATTTTAAAGTTATGGATTTCTTTAAACTCTTGTACAATTTTTTATGCAGGAATCCGTACATCCCTTCTAGTGAAGAACATGTATCTTATTCACAAAATCCTTCTTCTTCACAAAATATGTCTCGGGAAGTTGGGAGCTCTAGTATGATTCCTCTTGCATGGCACAATGCAATTAGAAGTGTTGGTCAAGAATTTGATGATGTTGAGCATTGTCGGCGGAGTTTAAGTAATTACTCTATTGCACGAGGGTTTAACTTTGCTTTTGTAAAAAATGAACGTAGAAGAGTGACAGTAAAATGCAAGGCCGTAAACTGTGCTTGGATGGTTCATTGCACCCGCCGTAGAGATAGTGATAAATTCTATGTAAAAAAAAAATTTGTGGTACTCATAGTTGTTTGGGAGGAGGCATAGGAAAGGAAGGATATAGCCGGGCATCTCGCAAGTGGAATGCTAATCATCTCAAATCCATCTTAAAGGAACAACCCACTTATCGTCCTATTGATTTTCAGAAGAAGCTTAAAGCAGAATTTGGATTGGACATCCCTTATCATAGGATTTGGTGGGGAAAAGAGCTAGCTCAACGTGAATTGTATGGTGATACTAAATATTCATATGACCAACTCCGATGGTATAAAGATAAAGTTATGGAAACTAATCCGGGATCAATTGTTCACTTAGAGCATGAAGATGGAAGATTTACAAGAGTTTTCGTATCTTATTATGCTTGTTGGAAGGGGTTTATGGAGGGATGCAGGCCAATGTTGTTCTTGGATGGTACTCATCTTTTTGATAGGTATGGTAGAGTTCAATCTAATCAAAACTTGCATTAATGTACTACTCTTCATAAATTTATTATACTTTCATTCATAATTGCTACCATACCGGTTGTATTATAGGTATAAAGGAACCTTACTCGCCGCAACTGCGCTAAATGGAGATGGGGGAATGTTTCCCGTAGCAATTTGCATATGCGGGACGGAGAATGAAAGTAATTGGGAATGGTTTTTGGAATGCATTCGAGACATTCTCTTCAACGATGAAGATCCGTACACTCCAGATGATGAGCTGGTTTTAATCTCCGATAGGGACAAAGGGCTTCAGAATTCCGTTAAGAAATCCTTTCCATGGTCGCATCACTCTTATTGTATCCGTCCATCACTCTTATTGTATTCGTCATCTTTTGGCTAATTTTAAGAATAACTTGTCAAAGAAAGGCATTGTACCACCTTTACGAGATGAATGTGTGCAAATTATGAAGAGGGCTGCTTATGCATACACTACTCGTTCCTATAACAATGATTGCAACGAGCTACGGAACAAATCTGAGATCGCCTATAATGAATTGTTGCGGATGAGTCCAGAAAATTGGGCTAATAGCTATTTTCCTGGGAAGAGGTTAATATGAAAGTTTACTTACAATTTTAAATGCAAATCATTTAGTTATATGTACATCTCTACTTACCATTTATTGACATGCATGTAGATATGGATGGTTGACATCAAACCTAGCGGAGTCATTCAATGCTTGGATCAAAGAAGCTCGTTATTTGCCAATTACCCAAACACTTGATAATATTCGTAAGAAAATGATGAGGATGGGTTTCGAAAGGCGGGAGGCATCCCACAAGTGGACCACAATATTTGTTCCTACTGTGGAAGAGCACCTCATTCAAATCAATGAGCAATCACGTTGTCTTTTTGCTATTCCTTCTACTACGGGAAGGTATGAGGTCTATGATTTCCCTACCGTTGAAGTAGATTTGAATGAGCGTACATGCACTTGTCGTGAATGGCAAGTTGTTGGGCTACCTTGCAAACATGCTCGTACTCGACCTCCTCGTTGATCGGTATGACGATCTTTGGTTGCGACACTACAGCTTTTGCAGAAAAGCTGTCGGCTCCCACTGTGGTCGCCAGTTTGTTTGTGTCAAAAGTTGCCTTTTCCATTGCTTTCAAACCTGTTTTACCGTTTATCGATTACAAGTTCAAACTGAAAAGAGAGTTGATCTTTTTATAAGATCTTCTCACAACGAAAAAATAAAGATTACAACTTTATCAAACAAAACGCAAATGTAGTAGATGTCAACAGTATGGTCACAACCGTAGAACATGTAGACAACCTATTGCAGACTAGTTGCAGACTAGATATATTGTAAAAATGCATGACTTTTGTGTGTTATAGTTTTGTGTAAGTGGCATACTTTTGAATCAATGTAAGACATGTTTTTAGCATAATTTGGTATGTGTTTGTTATGTGTTTGTATGATCGAGAGTTATGTGATACTTTTGGATCAATAGAAGGCATGTTTTGCTCTGAATTTTGGATGCAAGATATATGTTTGTGGCTTGGTTTGTCATCAGTCTATCTCGCTACACTTTCATTCTATCACTATACACTTTCAGCATAACACGCTACACTTACATGATAACACGCTACACTTACAGGATAACCCGCTACACTTGCAGTGTAACCCGCTACACTTGCAGTGTAACCCGCTACACTTACAGACTAACCCGCTACACTTACAGGATAACCCGCTCCACTTACAGGATAACACGCTATACTTACAGGATAACCCGCTACACTTGCAGTATAACCCGCTACACTTACAGCATAACACGCTACACTTACAGCATAACACGCTACACTTACAGCATAACACGCTACACTTACAGCATAACACGCTACACTTACAGCATAACACGCTACACTTACAGCATAACACGCTACACTTACAGCATAACACGCTACACTTACAGTCTAACCCGCTACACTTACAGGATAACCCGCTACACTTACAGCATAACACGCTACACTTACAGCATAACACGCTACACTTACAGCATAACACGCTACACTTACAGCATAACACTTATAGGATAACCCGCTACACTTACAGGATAATCCGCTACACTTGTAATGTAACCCGCTACACTTACACTACAAGATAACCCGCTACACTTACAGTGTAACCCGCTACACTTACAGGATAAACCCGCTACACTTGTAATACAACCCGCTACACTTACAGGCTAACCCGCTACACTTACAGGATAACCCGCTACACTTGCAATGTAACACGCTACACTTACAGTGTAACACGCTACACTTACAGGATAACCCGCTATACTTACAGGATAATCCACTACACTTTCAATCACAAACATAGATATGTTATAAAACATCCTCTACACTTAACACGCTACATTTTCAATCACAAACACTACACTTTCAATCACAAACATAGATATGTTACAAAACATCCTCTACACTTAACACACTACATTTTCAATCACAAACACAGTCACAAGCTGAAATATGCTACAAACTCACCACTACATTCACAGTCACAATTTGAGATATGTAACAAATTTTAACAATGACCAATTTGAGATACATTCACAGTCACAACTAATTGCACAAATTGAGATATGTTATAAAACATCCTCACATATATGTTACAAAACATCCTCACACGCATTTCAGATACATTCACAGTCACAAACTTAGTCAAAAGCTGAGAAATGTTACAAAACATACTCACACATATTTCAGATACACATATTACAGAACAATTTTAACTTAAATCTAGTTTTCCCTCTTCTTTATTGTTTTTCCTTTTCTAGCTGGCTCATTACTCGTCTCGGAGGCTCAACGGCTTAAACAAGCATCATTAGGAATAATTTTAAGTATATAAACAACTCTCAACATGCAAAGAATAATAAAGAATGTAATAGATAGTTGCAAACTTGGGTTAAAGGCTTTGTTTTTGTTTGCTATAATGGCTAATTCCTACAAAGCTTCCTGCTCTCTGATTCTCCAAAGCAAAAACCACCAAAGATTCACCATCAAGACTGCCAAAAGAGGTTATTCATCCTCATAGTTTCCAACCCGTTCAACAGCTCACCAATCTTCGAAGGATCAGTAAGCTTCGAAGGGCCAAATTCAACATTGAAATTGCCCAAGGGCCTTAAAATAATAGTAGACGAAATATAAAAGTATAGATGTCATCTGATGATTTACAACAATCAACAGGAAAAAAAGGATAGATGGCATCTAGCATCCAAGGAAGTGAGCTTGCGGTGATTGTTTATATCCTGAAATCAACCGATACAAGGATTAAAAGAATAGTAGACGGAATGTAAAAGTATAACCGCATACATTAAACATATTACAATTATGAAAAATATACCTTCAGATAGAAATAGAGCTACGATACGAGCTCTATGTCTTGCACAATCCTTTTGATCTATTGAAATTGCTTGACCGGATACGAGGCTAAACATATATGACATCAAGAACACCCCGCAATCTAGGCTACTGCAAGTACAAAAATAGGAAGTACAACTATAAAAAATTTCATGGAACCGCAATATATAAATTCTATGTATCGGCAAATACAGCAAAAACAACATAGGAATAGGTTGAATACACTCACCCACGTTGTTG
>NC_033795.1:14242081-14264343 GCF_001876935.1 Asparagus officinalis | reverse complement strand
TGCTGCCTCTTGTCCGCTGCGAAATTACGAGCAGCTCGGGCAGCAGGCTAAATGCTGCTGCAGTGATGATTTCTTCATTGTTTTTCTTAGCAGTGCACAGGGTCACATTGCGAAACAAGAGTGACCTTCAATAAAGTGGGACCAAATAAGATATCTCGTTAATCACTTTAAAATGTGTGTCAATAATTCAGTCACAGGGCAATTGCATAGCCGATTTACAAAAGGAGACCAGAAATATGGAGCTGACAAACGACCGATGCAAGCACCACTTATCCTCTGCATCTCCTTTCCTTGCATTACGTAATAATCATCTTCAATATAATATGATAATGATATGATTATGTACACATTTGTGTATAAGTAAGTATCATATTATGTATTTCTCATCCCAAATTAATTCGTTGACACTGAAAATATACCTTCAGATGGTTCTTGCTCAGTTTGGTTTCAACCGTTTGGACAAAACTCTGTCCAAACGGTTTCACCCGTTTGGACTATTTATTTTTATCATTTTTTAATTTTAGCTATTTTAAATATCTACCTACTTACATTTAATATGCACATCTCACACAATAATTTCTCAATATATCACATTGAAATCGAAAATATATACATACACAAAAATGTCTCAAACAATGCTAAATATCCAATATTATATATACATACACAATGATTACTCAATATATAATATTAGAGACAAAGCATATACATATGCAATGATTACTCAATATCTCTGTGTTGAAAAATTTCAAAAGAGATGTATCATATAATAACATTCTATTCCACTATCTGAACATTCATTCTCGGTAACTCAAGTGTACACCCCGCAATCTAGGCTACTGCAAGTACAAAAATAGGAAGTACAACTATAAAAATTTTCATGGAACCGCAATATATAAATTCTATGTATCGGCAAATATAGCAAAACAACATAGGAATAGGTTGAATACACTCACCCACGTTGTTGCGGTACATCAACACTTTCTATCTCATGACAAGAGCTAATATCTATATTCCACTCATCGGGGATGGATGTCATAAGCTTCGCTCTAAAATCATTGGCATCGGACATATATCCGCATAGAGAAGAGTAATGATGAAACCTTTTCTCTTTTATAGATAACACCAACATATGCCAATGAAATGAAGTTAGAAGTGGGAAAATAATCTTATCAAGTGCGACGAAACGTGTACTAGTTATTGGCTTAAACATGCGTTCGACACTTGACGGATTATTTTCGTTTATGCATCTCTACAAAAAACCAAAGAGAGAATTATTTTTAGTATCGAAGATAATACATGAATAATACTTATAATCTCCAATCGAGAATCCACTTACAGTAACCCATGGACTGCAGATGTGTATGTTCTTCGCATAATTTGGACGCATCTCCATCAACATATTTAGAAGCACAACATAGGAGGCTATAACCTGAAATGCACATAATAAAAAATTAAAGGTTATATGCTACATGCATTGTGTGAAACGCAAGTACAAAAAAGGGAACTTACGTCGCAACCAATTGCTTCGCCTTTAAGTAATTCCAATGCATCCTTACGAGTTACCAAAGCATCACTTGATGACCACACTAATGTCTCCCTACATATGAAAAAACTTACTAAATATGTCGATGAAAACACAATAAAAGTCATAAAAATAGGTCTTTCGATATTCCTTACATTGTCATCTTTTTGTCCCTCCAAAAGTTATCGAGTACTTCTCGTTCATCATCCCTTACTTCCTTCCTTCCCGGGTATTTTGGTACACCTTTAGGATTATAAAGCGGGACAAAGGGATCACGTGTAGATGGTCCGGCGAGCCGCGATCTTGATAGAACCGTTCGTTTAATGGAAGGGGTTCTACGCTTGCCTTCAATCACCGCAATATCGCGCGGGCTAAGCAGAAAGTCGTCATCATCCGGTTCAATTGACTCGTCGACAACATCATCATTAGCACCATCTCCACCATCATCATCTCCACCATCATCTTTTTTATCTACATTCATTCTATCTACATCTTCATCCTCATCCACATCACCACGATCCCCCTCATCTCTATCATCCTCCTCATTCCCGCCATCCTCATCGCCGCCATCACTATCATCTTCATCATCCCCGTCATCCTCATCTCCGATATCACTATCGACATCCTCTTGCCTTCCACCGAATATTTCCCTCTTCATCTTCAAGAGAAGGTTTAATTCAACTTTCTTTTCATGGATGAGCCGATCCAAATCAGCTTCAGTGATTATCTACATGTAAACAACCCAAGCACAGTTACATTCATGAATAAAACCAACGAAAGCATAGATAATTCACCAACATCAAATAATAAGTTCTATTTTAGCAAAAAGCACATTAAATTACTATTTGAACCCACATAATAATTGGAAAAGTAACATTACATACAAATAAACCATTATACCTTTCCCTTGAATTTTGAAGAGGTAGCTTCTTTAGTGGAAGTGGCGGCTTCAGCAATCCTCTTTTGAAATTGTAGAGACCTCGAGCCCTTATGATATTGGCTAAAATTATCCGGGTCTCTAATTAAATTGTGCAATGCATTCGTCCGTAAAGGTTTTGGACACTTGTAGAAGCTTAGGATGGGTGGTAGGGATTCAGCTCCTACACGAAGGCTTAGCTTTCCGACAAGCTCATAAAACCATATCTGTGAACATTTGATAATTTTAGTACAACAGTAAATATGACTAAATGAACTAAATATATAAAATGAAAAATGACATAAATATAGAAAATGTTAACTTACCACCAAAACCGATGCAAAGCCCCCTATATAACCACCTCTACTTCGATTTCCCTCCGACCTCTTGGTGATGGTCTTTTTAGCCTTAACCATCTCAGTCCTTAACACACTGAACACTGCTTCAGCCCAATTGTACTCATTAAGAGTGTCCAATTTCTCCGCATATCTAAATGCAAATAAAGGGCAACCCATATTAGCTTGAGGGCATAATATAAAGCCTATGATGAAAGCCACGAGCATCTGTGGCACAAGAGGATCTCTACGCTCAGCCATCTCCTGAATAAGTTCACCCATCCTACCCCTTCTAGCACAAACAATCTTCTTCTTTTCCTCGTTACTTTTCTTCTTTCCTCTCCTAGTCCTACACTTGCTATCCTCCACGATTTCTGTCTTCGACCTAAACGATAGCACGAGCTTGTAGATTGTCTCGCGATCGCTTCTATGGAACCTCGTGTCTACAATAGATCCTCCCATCGGAAGACCCGTAATTCTTGCAACATCTTGAACACTAAAAGAGGTCCATTTTCCTCCAATCTTGAAGCTATTTTTTTCAGCATCAAAGACTTCCAGCAAGCAATCCACTAGAACAGGGTGAATTGGAACATTAGCAACATCCAAATACCCAACGAAAGGTGTATCTCGAAGGGCTGTCCGATGATCCTCCAATGATGTAGAAGAAATATGATTTTGGAGGAGGTCCCGGAAGTAGCTAATATTTGATGGAATTCTAACCACATCCATGGTGTGCTTTTCTGCAACCAAAAAAAATTAAGCCAACGTTAGTATCATATCAATATTATACTTTTCGAAAATGGATGCATAGTGAATATCCATTCTATCCCCGGTGAATATTTCTGTGATGTATGCCGTATGCTCATTATACCAAACGAGGCTTTTCAAGCACAATGCGCACATTTATACTGTAAACGGTGCCTGTCCTTATGATGGCTATACTGTGACTGAAGCAAGCTCTAAGGTTTATTCTTCTTTCGTTTTTCTTTTATTTTTTACATGAGTCTGAAGTTTACTTAAATTTCTTAACATCAAAACTGCAGCCTCTGGTAGAATCTAGCAAAGAACTTGTAGAGGCCATTGGCAAAGTAGTTGTACACTGGGGAGAAAGAGAGAGGGGCGTTTTGGGGTTTTAACCGTGTGGTGCTTTGGATTATTTAGTTTAAATTGCAAATTATCTTCAGTTGAATCATAAACACTCGCAAAGTAAATATAAGTTCAATGACAGCCATTTGTTTCACTGCAACTATCAGCAACAACTAGCAAAAGGGAAGCACTTTCACATAAATGACATCAACTTGCAAAATTTTGTGCTACAGAGTGGTCCAGAAGCAAGTTAATGCATCCCCATAACTTCAGATTTCAAAGTAGAAGCACAGATTTCAAAGTAGAAGCACAGATAAGGCCTAGGTCATACAAATATAGCTCCATAATTCAAAATGCTCAACATAAGGCACATCCAACTATGGAAAACCTCAATTAGAAGAAAATATTACACAATCAAACAAATTGAAGTACAGGAGCATACTTACTTAACTCAAGGCATAGAGACAGATAGCAGTCAGAGCATACTTACTAAACTCAGGGACTGCGACGACGACGGGCGAGGTCACTGCGGCGAGGTCACTGCTACGTGGTCACTGCGACGGCGACGGGCGACGGCGAGCGGCGAGGTCGAGATCAAGACTACGGCGAGCTCTGTGCGTGGTCACTGCGACGGCGAGGTCGAGATAAGGCGACGGCGAGGTCGAGATCAAGGCGACGGCGAGGTTGAGAAATTTTACTATGTTTTTGTATAAATACATATGTCTACATTTACTGTATTTTGTAATTTGGGCTTAAAGATAAATACCCAAAGATCTTTGGGTTTATGGATACATGAAATAGTAAATGGGTTTATAGGTAAAGATGGGTAATCATTTGGGCCTAGAAATAAAAAACCCAAATTTTTAACTACGTCCTCATAGTCAATATACCTACCCACGGTCAAGATCTAGCATCCTATCCGAATTATGCATATAGGAGTGCAAGGATTTTCATAGTTAGTATAATAGTCAGAATTATCAAATTAACCATCTAACCACGCGTGAATAGTATAGATCACCCATTTTCTATAAAATATTTTGATAGAATTTTTACTCGTCAAGATCAATAATTTAAAAATACATACGCCGCTCGTCTAGATTTTCCGCTTGTCATGATCTCATTCTTTGAGGGAGAGATCGAGTGGGTTCTCCGATTCGTGGGGGTTAATTTTAAGGAGCTTGGATTGATTCATGAGGAGGAAGGGGGATTTCGGGGATAAAAATGAGATCTTTTGTGCGTTTTTGACGAGGGAAGTTGGGGATTAGGGGTTTGTTTCCTTTTTTTTTAGAGGGAAAGGTGGAGAAAACCTGCCAAAAATACAGCTTTTAGCAGGCTTTCCACCCAAATCGTCTCTAAAAAGATAATTTGGGTGGAAAGCTTGCCAAAAGCTGCACTTTTGGCAGGCTTTTGACAGGCTTTCCTCACCTTTCCCTCTCAAAAAAAAAGGAAACAAACAGCCCCTTAATGAGTGGGTTTTCGCATAGCGTTTTCTTTCTTTTTGGGCTTTTTAGATATTAGCCCCTCAAACTTCAATAATTCCTTCTCGGTCTCTCAATCTTTGATATTGTTCATACATCCCGGACATCTTTGAAATTGCTCAAATGTCCGTCAACTTTTCAAGGGTCTTACAAATTTGTCCTTCTGTTAAGCTTCAGTTAGGTCTCGAAACCATGATTAGATTAGCTCTTAGTCCACAACTCTCAATTAGCATACGGGAATTTTGTTGCTTATGATTTCAGAGTCAAATCTTGATACTTTCATTATTTGCAAATTTAGCTTGAGATCGTATTGTTAATCAAAACATCATTCTGTAATTCTTCAATCAGAAAACTTAACTTACAATCAGAAAAAGAGAAAACAAACAGTTCTTACTGCAGCACCAAAATAACATGAAACTTTGAAAAATTATCTACAGTTTATCCATTCTATCTATTCAACTACTTTAGAATTTGTACATTATGGGTTCATATCTGAACAATGTTTGCTCCAAGCTTTTTATTGTTCTGCATCTCGCAAAACATCGCCCGATTGAACATTTAGACTCTTCAGCTTGTTTCTTCTTTCGTTCTCATCATAGCTGCGAACTCACTGTAATCTATCTGCCCATCCTGCAACAATTAAGAGAATTATTCACCAGAAATTTGTGTGAGTAATGCCTCCAAACTTTTTTGCATTACCAGAGAACACACATTGTTTTGGTTGATTTCTTTGATCATTTCATCAAGACGGACATCACCAAGGCCAAAATCTGTACACACTTGTGAGAGATCGTCGATGGTTATGTTGCCATTCCCGTCTTTGTCAAAGAATGAGAAAGCATTCCTCAAGTTCTCCTCTATCTCCAACTTACTCAGGTGAAGAGTTGCAGCGAGAAATTCATTGCAGTCTATTGTGCCATTGTTGTCTGTATCAGCCTATGAAGAACATAAAAATGTATAAGCAACTTGTCAAATAGTTCTAATATGAATGGCCTAATACATACCCCTTCCATAAGAGCTTGGATCTCAGAATCCATCAGATTCGATCCTAATTTTCTCAGACCCTTCTTTAGTCCATCAAATGTGATTGTACCAGCATTGTCGGTGTCGAAGATTTTGAACAATTTCTTTAGACCAGCTATCTCTTCTTCTGACATGTTTTCTGCTATAACCTGCAATATATAAGCAGATAATACATCAAAATACCATAATATATGCTATATGTAAAGCTCCTGAGTCATATAGTGTTCCTTTTCATATCCGCATTGCCTAAAACTCTAAAAAAGAAAAGTGCACAGAGCACGGTTGAGTGAAAGAGATACGGCATGTTTATCATATTGCCGTAACTGAATTTGATTAAACTGAGATTTGAATACTTTTATGAATGACTATAGCCATGGAAAAAAGTGCAGCAAACTTACAATCCTCAGGACCGATTTGAAAAGAATACATAAAGCAGTAGGGCTTACTCTCAAAGCCATTTTCTTTAATTTGTTCATTGCAGAGAATCGCTGCAGTCGTGATAAAACAGCAGACTCCAAGGGTTTGACAGGAGCAACTCCATCCCCAACAATCCATGGGTGGCCTGCAAATAGCCATTGACAACTTCAATTACACTTAACAAAACTTTTGGTGATTAAAATTCACTGAAATACTCACAGAGAACTTGATGAGCTGTAAATCTTTTCTTTGGATCACGATCTAGCATTCTAAGTACGAGATCTTTAGCACCATCAGAAATGGATGGCCATGGTTCAGATTCTAAATCCAGAGGCATTTTTAAGATCTGATCGAAGGTCTTCCCGAAGCTCTCAGTGTCGTCTTCTGAAGGTGACATGACAGAAAAATATGAACTTCTGAAAATACCGTAAACTATTATTATTAGAGAAACGTAAGATGAAATTTCAGAGCTGTAAAAAACTACCATGGACTAATAAAAACTGTTGGTAAACTACTCATTCGTATGAATTAAACCACAAAATTCATAAGGATAAAAGAGAAGATATATATAACACAGGAGAACAAAACTCTAGCAATCGTTAGACATGGCACTTTACTGAAAATATTACATGGTATTTTGTGAGATTTACTCTTAAAAAAAGATACAAGAGGAGAGGTACCATATTCAGTTTACCTGCGTCAAAGGGACAATACCCTCCCAATAAAATGTATAAGATCACGCCAGCACTCCATACATCTGCCTCTAGGCCGTATTTTCTATTCAATACCTCCGGTGCAATATAATGAGGAGTCCCAGTTAATTCGCAGAATGTATCACCTGACAAAACAAAAGTATCAATACAGGTTGTGTAAGTTGTTTTACTGGTGAATTAAACAGGTTCCTAAAGTCCCAACATATATTATTCTGAAAAAATAAAAAATAATAAAACCTCCAGCATTTTTATATATCAACTATATAACTAGTTCAGAGATGTCACGGGAAGACATGGATGTGAGAAATGCTGTGAAGTGTACATGTTATGATCATATAAGAATATGTCCGTCCGCGGAACATATGTAATGGGCATCATAAAATATCATTAACATAATCTTTAACGAAAACTAATATGTGACATGGTGCTTAATCCAAGAGCTGATACAAAATAATAAAGTGGTTTATTAGAAAGAAATACTTACTCCTATGACCAAGAAATTGAACAGAACAAGAATTTATCCAGGATGTGCTGAATTATTAATAATTTTCTATCAACTAATTCAACAGATAAGTCATAACTAAGCGTATACTTGTTCAGTTCACATTTATCATAGTTTTGATAAGATTTCTACATCCCGTCCCTTCAAGATTAACAAAAAGAACTAAAACCCTGATGTGATATATAACTCAAAAATAAACAAGAAACAATAAAAACTTAATACCCACCAGGCTTATAAAAGACCGACAATCCGAAATCAATAGCCTTGAGGGCAGCATCCTCATCTTTACTCACAAACAAGAAATGATCAGGCTTAAGATCTCTATGCATCACCCCAAGAGAATGGAAACCCTCCACAACTTCAACTATCGTCTTAATCAAACACGCAGCCTTCTTCTCAGTAAAAGGACCCTCGTCCCTAATTCTGTGATACAGCTCTCCACCTTCACAAAGCTCCATCACCAAATGAACAGACTCAGAATCCTCATAAGCTTCCTTGATTCTGACCACATTTGAAAGCTCAGAGACATGGTGCATGATCTCTATCTCATTCAAAACATCCTCATAGTCTTCTTTGAATTTGAGCTTGCTCTTTGGGATTGACTTGCAAGCATATTGTTTGCCATTTGATTTGTCAGTGCAGAGGTAAGCAGTGCCATATAGACCTCGGCCAAGCTCCTTGCCGAGTGTATAATGATCTGTGAGGTCTGGGGTCTTTTGAGGGAGAACAGAGTCTGGCTTTGATGAAGAAGAAGAAGAAGAAGATGATGATGATGATGATGATGACTTCTTCATGTTGAACAAAATCAGTATCTGGGTTTTGCCAAGAAATGAGTGCTGAGAGTGGTTTCTTGAAAAAAGACTGGTTCTTCTTGCTGATGGGTTCTCAGGCCGAGTTTGAAGGATGTGAGATATGTGTCCTATGAAGATTGAATTTTGATGAGCGGTTTTTGAAGTTGCAAGAATCAAATGGGTTCTGGCTTTTTGGTTTTTTGATGGATTGGATTTTGTTTGCTCATTGGAAGAATAAGGAAAATTCTAGTATCACATACGATGTAAGATTTTGTTGTTGGATTTTGTGGGGAATTAAAGAAAGACACATGGGGCTTGGGTTCAGATGATCCGCTGGTACATGATTAGATGTAAATAATGAAGTAACAGTTTGAGATTTGGTTGTGGTTTCTTTTGAGGCGAAACTGGTGCTAACGTGGCCTAGCAGAACGGAGAGTGTGACAGTTATATACAGTTAGTATGTGGATTTAGGACAAAGGTACAAGTTCACATAAGCCCCAAAATTTTGGTTTTGTCACTTAACCCCCAAAATTTCAGCCATCCACAAAAACGCTGTCATGTATCCAATTTTTTCAACATGGCCCCCTGACGCGTAATGGTTTTTCTCTTCGCAACATTATCAAAAGTTCATGGCAGGACTTTTTTTTAGTAAATATTTTAGATTGATAGGGAAAATGCGTGCTATATAGATAGGTCAGCATTCTGTAAACCTCTGAGATGAAACCATTATTGAAAAAAACTCAGGTAAACAACAATGAAGATGAAACTTCTACAAGAGATTCACTTGGATAGGAATGAGCAAATGGTGGGTTCTGTCTGTTTTGGTTCGGTCTATTCAATTCCGAGTTGAGTAGTTTAATTAAGGAAAAATTCTATATAGACCCAAAAGAAATATGCATATCAAAATGAAGAAATTTGTGAACTAACGAAAATAAAAAAAAGGTATGTTTTAGACAATTAAGAGAGCAGCCAGCTTGTTCAGGCCAAAATTTTCTCAAACTGACTCGACCAAAACACATTATGAAACTGAACACGACTGGCAAATTTCAGTCAGTTCGGTTGGTTTAATCTGTTTGAACTGATTAATACTCACCCCAACTCGTAGCACAATGCCAGATGATTATAGACAAACAGTTCTTAACAACTAAAAAAAAGAGAATGAAACTTTCAGCTCCCACAAGATAAAAGAGAATTTATTGCTCAGGCTACAGCTAATTCATGAGCATTTTGTATCCATAAGTAATGCATATTGAATTCTTTACAACCGTCATGTAAGAAACAGAATGAAAAGAAAATGACAATGTATAATGCACAAAGATAACACACTTTAATAAAGTTAATATTAGAAAATGAAACTTTCCAAAATTATCTATAGTTATCACCATTCTATTTATCCAATTTCTTCATCATTTGTTCATTCAGGATACTGTTCTTTTGTACAGAATATAGTGTAACATCAGTTCATGTATGTATCTTCGAGCTATTTAATGTCTCCTCCGAGCTATTTAATGCTCTATTTTTCTGCAGTTCCCATTCTCATCACGGCTTCAAACTCGCTGTAATCTATCTTCCAACCCTGCAATAAGAGAATTCATTAGAAATTTGCTTAAGTCACGCCTGAATGCTTTGCATTAGCAGAGAACATACCTTGTTTTGGTCAATTTCTTTGATCATTTCATTAAGATGGTTGTCACCTATGCCAAAATCTTTACATGCTTGTGAGAGACCATCGATGGTGATGTAACCAGTCCCGTCTTTGTCAAAGAAGGAGAAAGCATTCCTCAAGTTCTCTCTCTCCAACTTATTCAAGTGAAGCGTCGCAGCAAGAAATTCATTACAGTCTATTGTGCCACTGTTGTCCATGTCAGCCTATGGTAAATATAAAAAATGTACATAAAGCTTGTCAAATAGTTTTTATTATGAAAGGTATTTGTATACAGAGGTGTTTTGAATCCTAATACATACCTCTTCCATAAGAGCTTGCATCTCATACTCCATCAGATCCGAGCCTAATTTTCTTAAACCCTCTGTTAGTTCATTACATGTTATTGTCCCAGTACTGTCGGTGTCGAATATTTTGAACAGTTTCTTTAGTCCCCCTATCTCTTCTTCTGGCATCTTTTCTGCTATAACCTGCAATATATGGACAGTCAATACACAATATGCCAAATACCATAATATAGCTTATATATATAGAAAGTAATACTAGCTTACTCTCAAAGCCATCTTCTGTAATTTGTTCATTTCTGAGAATCGCTTTAGCCGCGATAAAACAGCAGACTCCGAAGGTTTGTCAGGAGGAACTCCATCACCAACAATCCATGGGTGACCTGAACACAGCCATTATTAATGTTAGTCACACTTTGACAAACATTTTGGTGATCCAATTTTGCTGAAAGTACTCACAGAGAACTTGATGAGCTGTAAATCTTTTCTTCGGATCACGATTTAGCATTTTATGTACAAGGTCTTTAGCACCACCAGAGATGGACGGCCATGGTTCAGATTTGAAATTCAGAGGTTTTTTTAAGATCTGATCGAAGATCTTCTTGAAGGTCTCAGCGGCATCTTTTGAAGCTGCCATGACAGAAAAATATAAAATTTTCAGGGTTTTGCAGAAAACTACCATAAACTATTTTTATCAGAGAAATGTATCATGAACTTTCAGAACTGTAAAAAATTACCATGAACTAATAAAAATTGTTGGTAGACAACTCATTTGTATCCATTAACCCACAAAGTTCATAAGGATAACAGAGAAGATGTATAAAATACACAAGGAAGTAAATCTAACTATCATCAGACATGGTACTTTAGTGAAAATATTTCATGGTATTTTTGCGAGATTTACTCTAAGAAGAGGTAAAAGCGGAGAGGTGGCATATTCAATTTACCTGAATAAAATGGAAAGTAACCGCTCAATAACAAGTATAAGATCACTCCAGCACTCCATACATCTGCCTCTCGGCCATATTTTTTTTCCAATACCTCCGGTGCAACATAATAAACAGTCCCATTTATTTTGTTGAATACATCACCTGGAAAAAATATTAAGTTATTTCACCATGAATTAAAACACGTTCCCATATCAACTATAATCAGTTCAGAAACATCATGAATGTGAGAAATGTAGTGAAGTGTAAATGTAACAATGAAATAACTCAATAAAAATTTTTAAAGAAAAATACAACTATTTTGAGCAATCCATAATAATCAAGCTTTCATCTAAATTAAGTGCTCATAAGACAATGTCAGTCTGCAGAACACAAACTTAATAAAGTGCTCATCGGAAAGAAAGACTTCCTCCTGAAAACTAGAAAATAAACAAAGCAAGAATTTATCCAAGATGTGCTAAATTATCGACATAGATCTATATCCACTAATTTAATTGACAAGAAAAAAACAAGTACATACTTTGTACAGTTAACAATTATCACAAGTTTTGTTTTTAAGGCATCTACAACCCTTCCGTTCCATATTTACTTCTATTGCTGAGGAACAAGACAAATACCTAAGAAAACTAAAACCGAATAGTTTCAATAAATTTCAACGCATTCACAGGATACTACACAAATAAACAAGAAACAAGAAGACCATAGTACCAATAAAAAATCTGACAAGTTTTATAAGAAAAGACTTCCTACTAGATCAGAGAAACTAAACAAAGCAAGAATTTGGCCAAGATGTGCACAATTATCTCTCATTTGTGTATCTTTTTGCCAAAAATGTTAATTTTCTTACAAAAAAAATTCTCTACCAACTAATTTAACAGGTAAGACATAGATAAGTGCATGATTATGCAATCCACATTTATCAGAAGTTTTGATTAAGACATTTACATCCCTTCACTTCAAGGTTATCAAAAAGAACAAAAACAATATAAACAAGAAGCAAGAGAAACTCAATACTAACCAGGCTTATAAAAGACCGACAACCCGAAATCAATAGCCTTGAGGGAAGCATCCTCAGCTTTACTCACAAACAAGAAATTCTCAAGCTTAAGATCTCCATGCATCACCCCAAGAGAATGGCAACCCTCCACAACTTCAACTATAGTCTTAATTAAACATGCAGCCTTCCTCTCATTAAAACGCTTATTCTCTTTAATCCTTCGAGACAATTCTCCACCTTCACAAAGCTCCATCACCAAATGAACAGACTCAGAATCTTCATAAGTTTCCCTGATTCTGACCACATTTGAAAGCTCAGAGAGATGGTGCATGATCTCTATCTCATTCAGAACATCCTCATAGTCTTCTTTGCTATTCAGAGTGCTCTTTAGGATTGACTTGCAAGCGTATTGTTTGCCATTTGATTTGTCTGTGCAGAGGCAAGTAGTGCCAGATGAACCTCGGCCAATTTTCTCGCCAAGTGTATAATGCTCTGTGAGGTCTGGGGTCTTTCGAGGGAGAACAGAGGATGGCTTCGATGAAGGAGGAGGAGTTTGATCAGACTTGTTCATCTTGACCGAGATGAGAAACTGGGTTTCGCCAAGAAATGAGTGCTGAGATTGGTTTCTTGAAAAAGATTGGTTCTTGCTGATGGGTTCTCAGGCTGAGTCTGGAGAATGTGAGATATGGGTTTTATGAAGACTGGATTTTGATGGGGTTTTTGAAGTTGCAAGAATCTAATGGGTTCTGGTTTTTCGGTTTTGGTTTTTTTCCCCCTTCTTATGGGTTGTACTCTGTATGACTCTGTATGCTCACTGGAATAAAGAGAATTCTAGGATTATATATGACATCAGATTTTTGGTTCTGGTGATCCACTGGTTCACGATTAAGTGCGGAGAATAGAGTAAAAATTTGGGACTTGATTGTGGTTTCTTCTGAGAGGAAGTTGGGGCTAACGTGGTCTAGCAGAGCAGAGATCATGACCGTTATAAACAGTTAGCATCTGTGTTTAGGACCAAGAGTGAAGTTTACAAACAACGCCACACCCACCCCCCTACCAAAAAAAAAAAAAAAACCAACCCAAACCCCTACCAAAAAAAAAAAATTTGTTTGATCCGTTTGGAGATAACCACCCAAAATTTTGGAATTTTCCCTTAACCCCAAAACTTTCAGCAGTCCACAAAACCCCCCATAAGATTTCCAATATTTTCAGCAGTGCCCCCTATTTTAGTGGGGTTTCTTTTTTCAAACTTTGTCAAAAGTTCACCGGAGGTTTTATGAAAATAAAATTGAGAGAGTTGGGGTTTTTTTTCTGAACATAATAGATTGATTGGGAAAGTGCAATAGCAAGTCAGCATTCTGTAAACCTCCGGGATGAAAGCATAATCAGAAAAACCTCAAGTAAACAACACTGAAGATATATATATTTTTTAAATTTTATCAAAAGTCCACTAGAGGTTTTCTGAAAATAATTTTGAGAGTTGGGGTTTTTTCTGAACAACACAATTTCTCTGGAAAACAAACCCACAGAAGATGAAATTTAAGAGATGCACTGTTTGGAGTCTTGGGACAATGATCGACGAAATCATAATAAGTGAATAGTTTCATAAAATGGTAAGTTGAGATATACACTCCAGTATAAACAATTAGTTATAGCAGGGTCAATCTGCTTGCAAGTAAACAATCTTTTAACCATTTTTTTTATTTATTTCTTTCAGAAAGATGCATGAAGCATTCACTCAAATGAGCCTCCCCTGAAGTCCTGATCAAAATATCAGGATTGGGACAATCTGCTCTACATAATCTGCTATTGGAACTGTTGAAAATTATCAACAGTTCTTATCACAATACCAAAACAACATGATGCTATTTATTCAACTACTACATCATTTGTTCATTCAGGAAAGTATTCTTTAGTACATCATATAGTGCAGCTAACATGAGTTCATGTAAGCAGTTTCTAGCCACCGAAATTAACTAGTTACACAATGGCACGCTACCTAAAACTGTGCCCCAAAGTTACTTAATGCTCTGGATCTCTCAGAACATCACCTAGTTTTAGCATTTAGACTCTTCTGCATGGTTCTTCTTGCTTTCTCATCATACATGCGAACTCACTGTAATCTATCTGCCCATCCTGCAATTAAGAGAATTCATTAGAAATTAGTATAACGGATTCCTGAAAGTTTTGCATTAGGAGGGAACCTACATTGTTTTCGTCAATCTCTTTGATTAGTTCATCAAGATTGACATCCCCGGTGCCAAAATCTTTACAGGCTTGTGAGAGATCATCGACTGTAATGTAACCACTCCCGTCTTTGTCAAAGAAGGAGAAAGCTTTTATCAAGTTCTCCTCTCTCTCCAACTTATTTAGGTGAAGCGTTGTAGCGAGAAATTCATTACAGTCTATTGTCCCATTATTGTCTATATCAGCCTGTACCGTTTTAAGAGGTCATGGTTATAAATTAAAGCTGTACCAAAAAAAAAAAAAAAAAAACAGAAACAAAATCCTATAGAGGGTCTCTCTCAGCGCACATTATTGTCTATTAGTGCAGTTGTGATTGCAACTGATAGTGATTGTATTGATGGTGTACCCATATAGGAATTTTTTTGTCCAAAGAAACTTGTCGTCAAATACTTTTATTATGAAAGGGAACTTTATACAGAATTATACCGCGTCCATAAGAGCCTGGATCTCAGGCTCTTTTAGATCTGAGCCTACTCTTCTCAGACCCTCTTTTAGCTCATCAAATGTTATTGTACCACTATTTTCTGTGTCGAACATTTTGAACAATTTCTTTAGTCCCCCTATCTCTTCTTCTGATATCTTTTCTGCTATAACCTGCAACACATAAGCAGATAAAACATAACCAATATGTCAAATACCACAATCTGAGCTCTTAATTTGTAATAGTAGCGCAGATATAAAAAGTAATAATAGTAGCTTACTCTCAACGCCATCTTCTTTAATTTGTTCATTGCTGAGAACCGCTTCATTCGTGATAAAACAGCAGAGTCCAATGGTTTCTCAGGAGCCACTCCCTCACCAATGATCCATGGGTGACCTGCACGTAGACGTGTGATAACTTCAACCACACTTAACAAATATTTGATGATTAAAACTCACAAAGTACTCACAGAGAACTTGATGAGCTGTAGATCTTTTCTTTGGATCACGATCTAGCATTCTAACTATGAGGTCTTTAGCGCTGTTGGAAATGGGCTGCCATGGTTGAGATTCCAAATCCAAATTCCCTCGTAAGATATGCTTGAATATCGCATTGTTATCATCTGAATGTAACATGAGAGGTAAATAAGGCATTTGTGTCGAACAAAAAGGGTAAACATCACGAAAAGTCCCCTGAACTTTAGGTAGTTTTGCCCAAAACTCCCCTCAACTTTATAAATAAGAGAGACCTATGACAGCTAGTTAAGTTGCCGCATGTACACAGATGGCATATTTCGGACAATGTTGCCCTTATGCGCTTTAACCGTAGTGAGAGAGTTTCTCAGATTAGGATATGTAGAGAGTAACGAGGATAAGTAGACATTTACCCTTCACACTAATACATTTATGATGATTTTCAGTAATTCAGACAGATTTTGTATAATTTTGAAAGTTCAGGGTGGTTTTCTCAACTTTTCTCAAGTTCACGATGGTTTTGTTCAAAACTTCCAAAGGTTCAGGGGTTTGGTAGTATTTAGCGATAACATGAGATGGTACCACATTAAATATACCTCCCCCAAAGGGAAAAACACCGCTCAATAAAATGTATAAAATCACTCCAGCACTCCATATATCTGCCTCTGGACCATAATGTTCATACACAACCTCCGGCGCAAGATAGGAAGGACTCCCAACAAGATCACGGAATATTTCACCTGAACAAATATAAGGGTTAGTAAAACCTGTAAAAAATTATTTCACTTATATATTAAACATGTTCTGAAAGCCCAAACATATTTCAAATTTAACTAGTTCAGAAATGTCATGGGAACTCATAGATGGAGATATGTTGTAAATGTGTAACTGAAAATTTCACTGACCGTATATGCATACCAAAAGAATTTTAAACAAAAGTACAATCGAATATTGCTCAACCTAAGAACACAAACAAAATAACTAGGGTTGTTTGGGGAAGAAGGACTTCTTCTAAGACCAAGAAAGCAAACAAAGCAAGAATTTATCCAAGATGTCTGGATTGTCAACATAATTCTCTAGAAACTAATTTAACTCATAAGACATAAATATGTATATAATTGTATGGTTGACAATTATCATACGTACTGGTTAAGACATCTACACCCTTTCTCTGCAAGATTTTCCTCTATTGCTCAGAAGCAAAATCAGTAACAAAAAACAACCAAAACCCAGAATTTTCAATCAAGTTCAACGCATTCATGGCAAACTACACTAGAAGTATGAGAAGCAAGGAAAACACAATACCAAGAACAAAAAAATTCTACTAACTAACTTAACTGATTTAAGTCATATGCATTCCTTCCCTTCAAGATAAACAAAAAACAACTAAACCCAAATGTGACGTTTTACACAAATAAACAAGAAACATGAAAACCTTAATACCAACCAGGCCTATAAAAAGCCGACAACCCAAAATCAATAGCTTTGAGTGCAGCATCCTCATCATTACTCACAAACAAGAAATTCTCAGGCTTAAGATCTCTATGCATCACCCCAAGAGAATGGCAACCCTCCACAACTTCAATTATCGTCTTAATCAAGCGTGCAGCCTTCTTCTCGCTATAAGGGCCCTTGTCCATAATCCATTTAAGGAGTTCTCCACCTTCACAAAGCTCCATCACCAAATGAACAGACTCAGAATCCTCATAAGTATCTCTGATTCTGACCACATTTGAAAGATCAGAGACATGGTGCATTATCTCTATCTCTCTCAAATGAACCCTGTATTCTCTTTTTCCACTCTTTGAAATTGACTTGCAAGCATAATCTTTGCCATTTGACTTATCAGTGCAGAGGTAAACATCACCATATGTACCTTTGCCAAGCTTCTTGCCTACTGTATAATGCTCTCTGAGTTTTGGTGTCTTGCGATGGAGAACAGAGGATGGGTTTGATGAAGAAGAAGAGGAAGGAGTTTGATCAGATTTCTTCATCTTGAACAAAACAAGGACGTGGGTTTTGCCAATAAATGAGTGCTGAGATTGGTTTCTTGAAAAAGATTGGTTCTTGCTGATGAGTTTTCAGGCTGAGTTTGAAGAATGTGAGATATGGGTTTTATGAAGATTGGATTTTGTTGGGGTCTCAAAAGGGTTCTGGGCTTTTGTTGTTGTTTTTATTTTTTTTAATGGATTTAATGACGTGCGACTTTGTCTTTATATTTTATATTTATATATGGAATTAAATAAAGAGACGAGGGGAGTTTGGGTTCTGGTGATCCGCTGGGTTATGATTAGTAGAGGAGATTTGGGACCAAAACTGAGGATTTAGGTTGTGGTTTATTTGGATATGATTCATGAAGCTGGGGTTAAGGTGGTCAAGCAGTGAGAAACGAGTGTGGCAGTTATATACAGTTTACATAAGTTTTTAGATTAAAGTGTTGTTTATTAATTTAATTTAAATAGTAGTTTTTCGTTGGCTGACTGCCAATTGCAATTTATTTTAGAAGATTTTGGCCATCATTCTACAGTTTCCTATGATTACCGTTCTTAATTTTTTTTTAATTATTGAGGGTTGCAATTACATTATGTGCTAAAAAGCAGTTTCTTTTTTTATTTTTGACCAAAAAAACAAATAGGTAAATAAGAAGTCTCAAATTTAAGAAAATCACTCGGTCAAATTCAAAGCTGAAGTTATTGATAATATTCGATAGGTGAAATTGATCTATTAAATATATGAATATTAACTGTTATAAACTAATAATGGAGGATGAGAAATCATTCTCTCTTTATTCTTATCTTTTTCTTTTACCTTTTGATTTAAAACGTAGTAGGCCATAAATTTATCCCTACAGATTTACCATACATTTCATTCTATGGCGTTTGGTAGCGTGTGACTAGAGTGTTTGTAGGTACAGTTACATGCAACTGGGTTAATTTTACTTAGTGTTAAGTGTTTGTTTGGTTGCAATTGCAACTTAGTATTACAGTTGCAACAACAGCTGTGAAATACCTTTTAGTTACAACATATGACTTACATCCAAAATGGACGTCACTCACAGTTAGAAACCAAGTCAAATAAAAAAAAAATCAAAACCATTATTTGATATTTTAAAAATCTAAAAAATTCATAAATATTTAAAACAAAATTTTAAAAATTATTATTATTATTTCTTTGAAAACTTTAAAAATAAATTATTTTGAAAAATAACTTTTAAGAACATTTTTGGAAAAAGTAGTTTTTTGTAAAATAATTGTAAATAATATTTTTGAAAAATATGATTCTTCTAAAAATGTGAAAATATATTTATTCTTGGGAGACATATTAATTTTAAAAAAAATATTATTTTAAATATTTTTTGCCTTGAATAATATTAATTATTCTTAGTTAAACATTTGGATATTATTTTTTAATATTGTTTTTTAAAAATATTTTCTTTCAAAAAATTTATGAGAAAGTATTTTTACATTTTAAAAATATGTTAACTATGAAAAATTATTTAATTTACCAAAAAAGTATTGTCTTCATATGACATAATATTATTTACAAGAATTATTATTTTACAAAAATAAAATTTTTAAATAAAATATTATTTTATTCAAATAATAAGTTTTACAAAAATATTCTTTTTTTAAAAAAGTATTACTTTGCCAAAATTATTTTTTTGATTTTCAAATCAATTACTTTTTAAAAATTTAAATGTTTCAAAAATGTTAAGAGAGTTAATAATTATATCAATTTAATAAAAATAAAAAATGAGTTACGTATATAAAGTTACAAGCAGAATCAAACAGGTGCAACAGCAAGTTGTAAATTTTTACTATATGAACCAAATAATTGTAAGCATGTTAGAATAGTTGCAAGATCGTCTCAGTTGCATGCAAGTGACACATTACAACTATTGTCGTAAATTACCAAACACCTATAAATCTTTTTCTTTAGATTTCATAGATAATATTTTATTCTACTAGATTTCACAAGTAACTTCTTCCTCCTTGAATTTCATAATTCCTATTGACCAACAACCTGATGATTATTGGTCTGAACATTATATGTGAAATTTAATAGAATAAGAGTATCATCTACATAATCTATTGTAGGTTTGTAATGAATTTTTTTATTAAGCGAGGCATTTTTTTTACGACGGATATTATATTCTAACTTACTGATATCTACTGTTTTTTTTTTAAATTCATTGTACTCATATTATATACTAATTGTTCAACGGAATTTATAAAAGGCTAATACACATTATCTATTTAATTACATAAAGCACTTAAGCCCAAGAGACTGTAAAATCTGTACGGTACTTACAGGTTGAAATCGAACATCCACGTGTGAGCAAACTATCGTCTCAAAGCACTTGAAACAGAAGGCCAACTAAACTTCAAAACACCAATATTACATGTAAAGGATACAAATATTAGAGTATTTAACATGTATATAAAAGATCACATAGTAATACTAGAATATTATCCATATGATACGCACATTATGTATAAAAAAACGGTAACATAGTTCATGTTGATTTTCTTTTTCCCTCAGCTTATTTTAGAATATTTATGGGAGAACAGCCATCCTGTGAAGACTACCAAGTCCGGAGTGCAGATGGATCCTCCCACTTGGAGAAACCAGTAGAACATTGGGATGCTCTGCAAAATAAAAAAGAAATGTAAGAACAAAGAACCGTTCTCAATTGTGAAGTTGAACATAAAGTGGTAAAGACTCGAAGAAACACAATTCGCGCAGATGCGCCAACACAGAAATCGCGCAGAACAAAAACAAGGAGAGCACCTCGTGATAAAGTGTCACTAGTAACGTTCTATGATTAGGGGTGCAAATGGATTTAATGTGACACCACATCCTAATGTGCTGACTGACCAGGAAATAGATTTGGATACAAACATGGTTTGTGTAAAGGAAAATTCATAATCCCTATTCATCAAAATCGGATACATACATGGAATGAATCACGAGTACGAAATGGTTACAAGGAAAATTGATAAAAAGAAAAAAGGAATATAGGCCATGTGAATACACTGCTCAAGAAATCCAAATTTTCTCAGTTCAGAGTTGATCAATATATATGACATTGACATATTAAGTTAGATCTCTGGATCACCAAAATAATCTCAAAATACGATCTCAGATTCACTAAAGTTAAAATACTTTTAACAGCTTGAATACATATATCAGGATATAGACACATATACATATATCTTATTTATATTCACGTCCCTATCAGTATCCTTCAAAAATTAAAAAAGATACTTGCATCCGTATCCATTTCCTATCGAATATCTATAAAAGGTACAAATAATCAAAAAAAATTCTTCCCAATCTTTGCAATGAAGCAGACAGGCACTCATCCAGCGCTTTCCACCTCCATATAACAATATAACAACAAGGCAACAGTTTAATGACAAGATGATTATATTCCTAGTGGCAATACGGTTCTCATAAAAATTATATCTTCCCCATTTTATTCAATGCTTGGGTGTGAAAACACTTTGAATAATACCTGAAATATATCGACAATGAAGTTAGGTAGGATGCAAAGCAGAATTTGGTGTTTCCATATTTATATTTGTTTTCCCTTTCAGTTGATATGGATGTAGTACTAACTTGGATATCAATTAGAACATTAACATTCAGCAAAAAAAGGTGGACTTTGATTGACAAAAATATATACTATATACTCTCAAATGGAACCAAACTCAAGAGGAAATAAGATCCAATCCTTAACTAAAGGTAAGGAAAACACAAAAGTCAATATTAGCTAGACTTTTGATTATTTGGGGGTGTGTATTTTTATGTAACAACCACTTTTGATTAATTTAGCTGGCTGGATTACCTTTGTGGTAGTCCATCCTTTTTCTCAAAAAAAATATATATATATATATTAGCTAGACTTGTTATTAATCATGATGTTTTGTCATTAATACTACATGCACATAACCTGGTTTCACCCAATGATACAAATGTCTGAATTTGTTCACTCAATCTCCAAGTCATACAGAGCATAAAGGCTTTCAGATTTCACTAACAGGTTCATCGAATCCCTCACCTTTTCTCAAAAATCTTGCACAATTCTATCAAATCACTACAGTATAATGATAAAACCCCAATAAATCCGATAAAGTTTTCATCTTTTCCTTCTCAATCAGAAAGAAGAGAGGGAAGAAACTCACTTGAGAGATCAGAGGCCTGTTGTGGAGTAAGCTTAGCAGAGAACCCACTCGCTGCTTGCTTGTAATGATACACCACCGCATCCTTGGCTGCCTCCTCACTGCAACCAAACTCATCAGCAAAATCAATCGAGACCCAAATCACCAAAAATCGGAAAACCCTAACCCTAACCCTAACCCTACAAAGGAACGCCAACGAACCTGCCCAGCACTGAAGCGAGGATCCGCAGGTGGTAGGACTCCGGCTGCTCCTGGCCGT
>NC_033795.1:14222655-14242063 GCF_001876935.1 Asparagus officinalis | reverse complement strand
GAGAACGGAGGAGAGAAAGATTAACATCAGCAAGGAGAAGACGGAAACTGAATGCTTCATTTTTTTTTTCTTTGGTTTGGACTTTTGAGAAATGAGAGTAAAGTTGCCTATTAAGGTATGTAATGATTTATTTGCATATTGGCATGTGTAATTTCTATTATTGCACATATGATATCCTTTGGATATTCTTCCCTTATCACTAGCCTAGGCATTGCTAAAGTTACTAATCCATTTAAATATATAAATTTATTTTTATTTTTTATTACTTTTTATGAAAAGTTCATAAGTAGTAAAACTTAGGAAGTAGGCTTAATGTTATTCCACAAATTTATGTGTAAAGGTTTATCAGGAAAAATATGTAAATAAAGAAATTTGATAATGTACAATAAGAAGTAATGAGATTTTTATTGATAAAGTTTAGCCGTCTGGAGAACCATGTAAATAATAACGGGTGGATGTTGACATGGTTCAGAAATGTACATTGACTTAAAGTCATCACTACAGTTAACTAAGGGAAAATAACAAATAGACCCCTGAACAAGGTCTTTAACTGAACTTATCGCCTCTCAACCTATTTACCTATCACCGCTCAATTAGTTTTTTTTTTTTGGTGGTGGCTGGGGTTGGGGGGTGGGGGTGGGGGTGGGGGTGGGGGTGGGGGGTGCCCAACAACATAGCTCAAAAGCCAATCACTTAATAAACAAGTAGAGGTACAACAAGTTGTTGGCCCAGTGATAGGCAAGCTGGTCCCCAAGTCGGGCCTATTGCAGCCGGTAGCCACCAGCCCCGAGTAGGATTAGTCTCATCTCCAATGTTGAGTTGGGACACCTGTAATTAAACCAAAATATATATACAAGTAGAGGTGTATAAACAATTTAATAACTCAATAAACAAGTTGAGGGATACAAGTGTTACTGAATAGATGAGAGTTATCATCTACAATTTACCCATAAATTGGCCATACCTTTGATTACAATTTGCATAAATGAAAGATCGTAGGTGTCTTCTTGATTACATAAATGAAATGCTATAACCTGCAATTTTTCTGAAAGACTGAAACGGTGGTGTTTACAATGAACAAATGGGATTCAAAACAAATAAGTACAATAATCAATGCCGACCAAAGGCAAAAAATACGTAAACAAGCTCTTGGACATGGATCAATCCAAATTAGATTCAGGAGCATTCTTTTGTATCAGAGGGATCAACATATCCCCATATAAAGCCCAAAGTGCTGCCGATAATATTCATGATAACCGCAGATAATGCAGGGGGCAATGCGGCCGACGAGGATGAAAAATTGTGCAGTCGCTAAAACAACACCCAAGGAAGAATTTTGCGTGCCGACCTGCGAGCATAAAATTTGATAAGGAACCATTAATGGACCAATTAATAACCGTGAGCAAACATGGGCAGTAGTTTTAGCCTGCATTGCATATCTCTAATGCGTCGAAATGTTGCTCGATTTGTAATATTTTGAAGGCCGGTTTTCAAGTATGGGAAACTAATTCCAACAGAATTAGGATTTCTCCATCCTTGTTGAGTTCTAGAAATGCATGTGAGATGAGGGTTAAGGGATGTCTTTGAGAGAAATTTGAGGTGTATCATTTGTTGGGATTGTGTCTTTGATTTTTTGTATAACTTCATGAGAATTAGATAGGATTAGAGATCTACTATGATTAGGAGATTGAGTTAGTTTTATCATGATTAGGAGTTTGAATCATATTCTAATTAGGAAGTTAGGTTAGAGATAGAGTTTTGATTTCGCTATATATATTCTTCTATTGTTGGAGGAAAAACCAAGGAGATGAGAGAGCCAATATTCTTGTAATCTAGGGTTAGCAGAGGGTGTAGCCTGATTCAAGAATATTGTGCGAGAGACGAGGGTTTCGTAGTCTTTGTCCTTGCAAAAAATTACATCATTGGGAGAGAGTTTCGCAATCTTTGTTCGTTCAAAAGATTGTAAGGAGATAACTTTGGAGAGAATATGATAGTTGATTATGTACGTGAGGTTGAGAGATTGAGAGACGAGAGTTAAATGGTTCATCTTTGTAGTTCTCCCTGATACATAGTGGATTTCTCGCATTATTGCCCGTGGACGTAGGTCGAAGTTAGTCGATTGGACCACGTAAATCTCGGTATTCTTTCATCTTAATTGTAGTTATTTTATATCTTATTAATTCTGGGTTGGCTTCCGAGTTGCGTAAATCATAGTAGGCGGGGAGACTGAAATTCCATAACAAGTGGTATCAGAGCTATGATGATGGATCCGGGAGCAAGTTTGCAAGATAGAAGACAACGTCGTACAAGATTAAAAATCGATGTTACAAGAATCAATACGAATAAAAAGGGGCACTGTAGCAGGAAATACTATAGTGCTAGAGTGCTATACATTTGACGAAGTATCAGATTTATCATGAAAGAATCAAACATATAGATATCAGGTATTATTTTATTAGAGAAATTAAAGTTATCAAGATTAAAAAAATTAGTACTATAGATAATCCAGTAGATATGATGACGAAGCTTGTACATTTGCACAAGTTCCAGCATTGTCTCGAATTGCTTGGAGTTCAACAAAGCGGAGGTTAAGCCCATAAGGGGCTTCTGGCGAGATAGCAAGAGTAAAGAGAAAATCTTCATATTCCAAGTCAAGGTAAAGATTTGTTATGTGACTGTGAACCTAATTTTACTGTTCCACCAAACCCCCTACACTATTACACCAACCAATTTTTAATTTTTTATTAGTATTACAAGGTTATAAAAGGGGGTGGGAGAGAGCTCAAAAGCAGACAACAAGCAAGAATTAGAGAAGAGAGAGAGAGAGAGAGAGAGAGAGAGAGAGAGAGAGAGAGAGAGAGATCTTTCTTTGTATGATTCTTTGGTTAGAAGAGTGATCTCCTTTGTAATCTTTTCTTTTGTGATTAGTAAAGTTCTCTGCTGATCTCGCCCATGAACATAGGTCATATTGATCAAACCATGTTAATTCCTTATGTGCTATTCTCTTTGTCTTCACTGTGTTTATTTAGTGTTGTTATTCTTCACTCTTGTATGACATCTTCTGTGTCTGTGAAGCCCCCCGCTGCAACACTTACCCCACAAAGAAACCAGCAAAATGCAATAAGAGAACATAGAGTATTGTTGATTGAAGATCTCCAGAAAATACACCTCCAATTCCCCAAGATGAGCCTAGTTCAGACCCATTATATGAATTGACGATTGATGATCTGAGGCGCACAACATTCTCAGAGAAGACATTGTAATAATGTAAGAACATGTTGAGTTATCTTAGACAACAGAAGGAAAATGTTACTAAAAAAAGAAAATTACTCAATCCTCACCTGCTTGCAAGAAGTGAAGAAGTTAACACAACAAGAAGTGGAGCAAAGGATGTAATGACTTTCACAGCAGATGGAAATGTGCTTTGCATGTAAGAACGCAACAAAATTGGAGTAACCACTTCCTGTAACCAGACGTATTTTACAAATAAGTAATGCGAATGCACTTGCAGACAAAGGACTTCAAATTGTTCTCATTTACTTTTTTGGGTATTGCATATTACCCCCTCCCCTAACTATAGTTTCATAGCCCTTGTCATCTATCAATTCTTTTATTAGCATTTATCATCCCTTTGATTGACATCTTGCGAAGGATAAATTGCAGATAACCTCCTCTTCCATGCCCATCACATGTTAAGAGATTTCAGAATTCATGATCTCTCCCATGCCCATCACAAGCAAGTGCTCTACCAACTTATCAGTGAAAAAGTGCTCTACCAATACCATAGAATTTGTGATGAATTGAGAATCCTAGCTTTTATGGATATCCTTGCTAACAACAACTAGCAAGATTAGCCTTTATAATATGCATAAGCCTTGTGATGATTTGAGAGCCACCCGAGAGTTATAGCAGAGAAAGGCAGAACGTCTTTTTGGATTACCTGTACCAAACCCCCATCTTATTAAGGGTTTTAATTATCTACTCTTGGTTAGTGATTGAAGGCTTTCTTTTGTTCATCTTTGAAAGATTGTATTGAGAATATAGGGTTGTTATTTGGGATTGAGTGATTGAGAGATTTCACTTTGTATTCCTCATAATTTAGTAAAGCTAGGCTACAAGTCGAATCACATATATCTTTATGTGTTTGTGTTCTCAATATTTTTTGTGCTTTTGTGTGATTGATATTAGTTTATTTTAGGGATTTGTCATAACAAATTGGTATCAAACCTTCAGCTATCAATCAGATGAGAAGATGATGATAATCACTACGAAGTGGGATATCGAGAAGTTTGACGGTAACATCAGTTTTAGTTTTTGGCAAGTTAGGATGATTATCGTATTGACACAGAGCAGATTAAAGAAGGCTTTGTTCGGGAAGTCAAAAAAATTGGCTACAATGACAGAGGAAGATTGGAACAAGTTAGATGATAGAGCTCTAACAACGATCCAGTTATGTTTGTCAAATGAAGTTTTACAAGAAGTTCTCACAAAGAAGACAACCGCTGATTTATTGTCTTAGTTGGAGGATTTTGTTGTGCGCAGCGGAAGCCAAAACCAAAAACCGAGAGAGAAAGCCAAAAACAATCTAGAAAAGCGACACAAACTCAAACACAAAAGTTTAACGTGGTTCGACAAATTGCCTACGTCCACGGGGCAAGAAGGGGATGAGTTTTTACTATAGAGAAAGAGAGTACAAAATAGAGATTACAAGATCACTCAACTAACCTCTTAAACAGATCTCTCAAATCTCACAAACTAAACCCTCAAACAAATTGCTCAGAAAGATCTTTCTTTTCTATGCTCAAAATCTCCTTCAAGCAACCCTAAAAGTGATCAATATGATCCAATAAACCCTAAATAAATCGTGTTCCTATTTATATAAACAAGAAACCCAAACAGAATAGAAAACCAAGCCTAGGCTCAAAACCGCATCGCGGTCGACCATCGAGCCAGTCGCGATCGACCGTGGCCAATGACAGAGAACAAAAAATGTACTACATGGTATCGCCGTCGATCGTGAATCCACTCGCGGTCAACCGTGAAAAATCCAGAGACTTTTCTAGGCTATATGCACGTTCACGGTCGACCATAGCGCTACTCGCGATCGATCGTAAAACATCCAAAATATTTTCTGCTTCAATTTTCCTGAGCTTCATCACTTTCGTCTCCAATTCTACAATTCTCCACCTCAGTGAAGTTTTCCCAAAAGTGAGCCGACACCAACCAAATCAAATGTCTTACTTGTTACGTCCAGTATGAAGTGAAATAAAATCACGACAATGGATTCCATCCACAACAAGTCAAGACCTAAATGAAAATGCCATCAAACTCCAAAACATCGGTGTCAACCCATCAAATCGGCTGCATCAAAATTGTCTGCCTACGTATCCTCTTGCCAAAGGAATCAATCATTCATGTAGTTCCCCAAATGACCTCCAAAGGCCCTCAATCAAATAGAAAAGTTCTCAACTCTTCACCAACAAATATGCGCCTGATAGTTCTCCAAATGGCCCCAAAGTGAAACAAATCAAACACCTCCCCCTGAGGTGAATCAATGGCCGTATCCAAATCATATCAACCAGCTACATTTGATTCAACCAACTCGTCATCTGCACCCGAATCCAAATAACCTAATTGTGTCACCTCAACTTGAATCCCAAACGATACAGTATGATCTGGAGTATGTGGAGTAATCTTCACCTAATATGGAGTAGCATCACTCTTCACCCGCTGTGATACATCTAAGGTCTGTCCAACACTCTCCACATGCTGAGAGTCAATTAGCTCCCTCATCGAAGCCTCAACAGAAGTAACACTACTAGACCAAACATCCAATGGAGTTTTACCTCTAATCACAACAGTCGGCAACAATAATGTAACTCGAATATGTCAAAGCCTCAGTCCAAAAACTCTTCTGCAAACCATTGCTAACTGATTCTCCTCCAGCAAGGCACGATTCTCTAAATTTGCCACCCCATCTAGTTACCCTAAGATTTTCTTTTCAACAAAGTGTCTCGAAATACCATGGGCTTGCCTTAAATGTAGAAACAGGTCCCTCTTGTACCTCCCACCAAAATCAGAATGAAGTACATTCACCTTTATGCTAATCTCACACTTCTTCAATCTGTTGGAGACTACTAGGACTTTATCCGATCGGGATTTGGTTGCATCCCAAGCATGCCTAGAACAACCACCAATAAAGGAAATCAAACATCAATTACCTCTCATTGATGCCTTCTTGGAAGGCACCCAAACATCCACATGAACTCCATCTGAAAGACTCTTAGTGCAGTTAATAGAGGTGCCAAACTTCATCTCGGTCTTCTCGTTCACATCAAAATGTTCACTGGACTTCAAATTGCAGGTCTGTACACCCATCTCTAAATCAATACTGGAATGACAAAACCCCAAATGCCGGAGTCTAGTCGAGTCAACAGAAGTCGCCAGCTCTCCACCTGTCACCAAACTTCTAATCAAATAGTACATGTTATTCCTCCTGACGCCCTTCATCACAATCAAAAGAGTTTTTCACGATCTCGAGAACCATGTCCTCAACACGAACCTTCAGACCCTCTCCAACTAAAGCTCCAATCAAGATCAAATTCTTCCTTAAAGAATGAATATATCTCACACCATGTAACTCTCTAACTGTCCTGTCATACATCTTGATGCGAATTCTTCCTATCCTAAGGATCTGACATGCATGATTATCACCCATGTACACCACACCACTCTCTAGCTTCTCAAAACTAGCAAACTATTCCCTTATAGGGCACACATTGTAGATCGTACCACTATCTAACATCCACTCGGATTCCTCCGAATAACAACCTGTGGGACTGATAGAAAGTGAATAAACATATGAGTCAAAACGATTACCATCTGATATAATGATGTTTGCTTCTGATGATGGTTGCTTTCCCTTTCCCTTCTGCTTGTTCTTAATCCATTCACTGAGCTTTGGATAATCTTTCTTCCAATGACCAGTCTCTTTACACCAAGCACGCTGATCTTTATCAACTGTAGGATGGCCTACTCTAAACTGTGACTTCCCATTCTTCCATTTTGAATTCTTCCCTCGTGTGATCAATACCTCTATTGTTGTATCACTTGTAGACTCCTTATCTTTCTTTCGAAGTTGATGATTCACAAGTACAATGGTGACCTCACTATACGAAAGGGAAGCCTTCCTATTAATTAGGGTAAGAACAAAGGTCTCATATTCCTCATCTGGTAAGGAACTCAACAATAATAAAGCTTTGTCCTCATCCTCTATCATAATATCCACATTCGTCAAATCCGCAAGAAGCTTCGTGTAGTGGTTCATGTGATCACTAATGGAGGTTCCCTTCTTCAAGCAGAAGTGATAAAGCTCCTCTTTAAATGCAAGCGATTTTCTATACTCTTGGTCAAATACTTGCTCTCAAGGATCTCCCAAATCTTCTTAGCCAAAGTCTCATTCATCACATCATACTTTAAATCTTGTATTAAACAAGACCTAATAACACCACACGTTGTTCGATTCATCTTCTTCCAAACTTTCTCTTCAATATCATCTGGCTTGCCATCCAATTCTAAAGTATCTTCTAAATTTTACGCGTTCAGCGCATCCAAAACCTCATATCTCCAAAATCTAAAATTGTTCGTGCCATTAAACTTCTCCACATCTATCTTCGTAGAGTGGATATTCAAATTTTGAATGGTCTTTACGTCAGAAGCACCACCTTCAACATCCGAAGTACCTTCTTTCCTAGTCATCTTCCTCAACACATCAACAGCCAATGCGGAACAGACTGAAAAATAGATCCAAAATTGAGAAAAGATAGAATTTTTACTAAAAAGATCCCACATTTAACTTCCAATTGAAGCCCTAGACGAACTTCCAGAGCTATCTACTCCTCCAAATAGCCCAAGCGTAGCCCGAGCTCTAATATTACTTATTGTGCGTGGCAGAAAAAACTCAAAAATCGAGAAAGCCAAAAACAATCCAGAATAACAACAGAAACTCAAACACAAAATTTTAACGTGGTTCGGCAAATTAACTACGTCCACGGGACAAGAAGGAAATGAGTTTTCACTATAGAGAAAGAGAGTACAAAATAGAGATTACAAGATCACTCAACTAACCTCTCAAACAGATCTCTCAAATCTCACAAACTAAACCGTCAAACAAATTGTTCAGAAAGATCTCTCTTTTCTGTACTCAAAATCTCCTTCAAGCTACCCCAAAAGTGATCAATATGATCTAATAAACCCTAAACAAATTGTATTCCTATTTATATAAGTAGAAAACCCAAACAGAACATGAAACCAAGCCCAAGCCCAAAACCACATCGCGGTCGACCGTTGAGCCAATCGTGGTCGACCGTGGCCAACGACAGAGAACAAAAAATACACTACAGGGTATCACGGTCGACTATGAATTCACTCGCGGTTGACCGTGAAAAGTCTAGAGACTTTTTCAGGCTATGTGCACGTTCGCGGTTGACCGTAGCGCTACTCGCGGTCGACCATGAAACATCCAAAATGTTTTCTGCTTTAATTTTCCCGAGCTTCGTCACATTCGCCTTCAATTCTACAGATTTTTATTTGACGAAGTCGCTCATTAATCGCCTCCTCTTGATGCAGCATTTGCATACACTTCGGATGTCAAAAGGAACACCCATCAAATCTCATATTGGTAAATTTAATTCTGCGATTATAGATTTGAGTAAAATTAATGTTAAGATCAATAATGAAGATCAAGCCCTATCGTTATTGTGTTCTTTGCTACCTTCCTACAAGCACTTCATGGATACTATGATTTACAAGCGAGATTGTAGGCAATAAAAGTTGCCTTTATCCTAAAATTTAGAAGTTCGCCATAGGACTTTGCCTGTGTGCTCAAGATCACAAGAACAAAGCCCGTTTAGCTTGTTTGCCTGCATCAAACAAGCTAAGTCAAGCTCGCCTGAACGCTTGACTTTGTAGACGAAGCGAAGTTCGCCTGCACAGTGGACTTCACCCGAAAAGAACTGAGCTTGCCTGAATGTTCAATTCTCCAGCTTGTAAATTAGCTCGCCTGAATGCCTAGCTCGCCCGCACAAGCTAAGCTCACCTACAGGAGGTTCACTCGCATGAACCAAGCTCGCCAACAGGGTTTAAGCTTGCCTGAACACTTTTGAGGTTCGCCTAACAACCTCGCCTGTTCGTCTAGCTCGCCTGAGCATTCAACGCGCATGCTAGCTCGCATGCTAGCTCGCCTGAGCAGTTAACACCACTTACCATGATTTAAGGGATTTGGGTATGGTTTTCCTTAGCTATAGTTGTGGGAATAATCACTTCCCACGATTTAAGGGATATGGTTATGGTCCTCCTCAACTATAATTGTTGGAATGGTCACTTCCCATAATTCAAGGGATCAGTCATGAATCTCCTTAGCTATAAATAGCCATATTTGGCTACATGGAGGAAGGGGGCTCTCAGATTGATCTTAATTTTAGATCATCTTTGAGATCGCATTCTTGGCATCTTGCTAGAACTCTTTTGGCAACCGGACTTTTAGGAGATAAAAGAATCGGATTTTACCTATTGAGCATTTGGCCTTGATTCAAAGCTCGGCTGATCGAACTCTTCATCTCAAGTTTCTACCACGCGCTGAAACTTGTCCGCAATCTCGTTCAAATCGTCCAAAAGAAGCAAACTCGGCACGAGCATCGAGGGAGGTATCCTATCGCTACGGAAGAACCCACGTTAAACAAAGAGAGATATAATCAATTCTCTTCGCTTCTGTGTAAAAAGTGATTTATAAATTTGCAATACAATTTCAATTAATACAAATTCAGAATCAAATTTTACGACCTACAGAGATTATATTGGCATCAAGGACGTCAAAGAGAACTTGTTGAATAAAGAGAAGATCGACAAAGAGTTAACCACAAGCAAAAGTAGTGATAAAGCTAATGGCTTATTTGTTCGAGGAAGATCAGAAGAAAGGGGTTTTAGAGATAATAGGTATAAGTCAAAGAATATATCATAAAAAGAAAGGGCACATCAAGATCGATTGTTACAGATTGAAGAACAAGAATAAACAAGAAGAGTATGAAGAAAAATCAAAGGAGGCCTTCGCTAAAGTTGATATTGCTAAAGATGTAGTTTTATTGGCTACAGATGATAAAAACAGGAGCATGAATGATTGGATTTTGGATTCGGGTTGTTCCTATCATATGTGTTCTAATTGGGACTAGTTCGCCACTTATGAAGCTATTGATGGTGGAGTTGTTTTTATGGGGAACAACACCTCATGTAGGATTGTTGGGATAGGCACAATTCAGATTAAGATACATGATGGAGTCATCAAGGCTTTGACTAATTTTAGGCATGTTCCAGATTTAAGGAAGAATCTCATCTCTTTGGGCACTCTTGATCATCTCGGGTGTAATTTTTAGGTGAAGGTGGAGTTCTTAGGGTTACAAAAGGCTCTCTTGTGCTAATGAAAGGAAAGAAGTTCGGCAGCTTGTATGTTTTGCAGGGTTCTACTGCTACTGGTTCGACTGTAATTGCATCGTCGATATTAGGAGTTGATACTACCAAATTATGGCATATGAGATTAGGTCATATGAGTGAGCGTGGATTGACCGAGTTGAGTAAGAAGGGTATTTTATGTAAACAAAATACAAAAAAAATTAGGATTCTGCGAGCATTGCATTTTTAGGAAGCAAAAAAGAGTTAGCTTCAGTATAGCAGTACATCAGACTAAAGGTACTTTGGATTATATCCATTAAGATCTTTGGGGACCTTCTCAAGTTGCCTCGAAGGGTGGTAGTTAAAGGTATTTGTTGACCTTCATTGATGACTACTCTAGGAAGGTTTGGGTTTACTTTTTGAGACATAAATATGAGGTGTTTGTGACTTTCAAGCGGTGTAAGTCTTTGATTGAGAAGCAGACTGGGAGGCTGAGATAATGATCTTGAGTTTTATGGGAGAGAATTTAATGAGTTCGCCAAGAAGGAGGGAATCATTAGACATTGTACAATCCCTCACACACTGCGACGGTATGGAGTGGCAGAATATATGAACAAAACCCTTTTGGAGAAAGTTCGTTGTATGTTGTTCAATGCAGGTTTAGGTAAGGAGTACTAGGTGAAGAAATTTTCAATATAGACACACTACTATATTTTATCACAAAAATTGACCCTATCTCTTTTATATTAGCGAAATCGACCCAGTTTCTGCCACATCAGCTTCGTGGCTAGAAACTAGATCGATTTCTAAATAAACGCGTTGCTTAATTAGTCAGGGTTGACAACCCCGTCTAATTAGTATGTGCTCAAGATCCCAATTCAAGTCTCTGTAAAAAATTAGCAGGGTTGCTAAACCCGACCAAAGTTGTTGGGTTTAGCAACCTTGATAATTTTCTCTATGTCGAATTAGTCGTGATTGGCCAATTTCGAGCTCCAATTGGCTAATCTCCAAATAGTAGGAGTGGCAACCCCGATTATTTGGTGGAGACTTTTGAAATTAGTCCCCCAAATAGTAAGGGTTGGCAACCCGACCATTTTGGTTGGCAACCCCTTAGAGCTACTTCTAATTAGTCGGGCTTGCCAACCCCAACTAATTAGAAGTTTATTTCTTTTAAACGACTCGGTTTCTAGCCATGATGCTAACGTGGCCAGAAATTGGGTCGGTTTCACTAAATAAAAGTAAAATGAGTTAAATCTTGTAATAAATTAGGGAATGGGGCTATTTTGAAAATTTCTCCAATACTGGGCGAAAGTAGCGAATACGACTTGTTACTTAGTAAATCGATCGTCATCTACTGCTATTGGTTGTAAAACTCCAGAGGAGGTCTGCTCCAATAAGCCTGTTGATTATTCTAATCTTAGAATATTTGGTTATCCTGCATATGCGCATGTTAGTCAAGGGAAACTTGAGTCGTGAGTGCAGAAGTGCATATTCCTAGGTTATGCATTAGGTAATAAGGGTTTTAGGTTGTGGTGTTCTGATCGAAAGTCTTCTAATATTATTATCAACTATGATGTCACTTTTGATGAATCTGCTATGTTCCACCAAAAAAATCACCAATTTCAATTGATGATAAGGCGTGCACTACAGGATATAAGGTGGAGTTAGAAATTTATGATTTAGCTCTTCAGCAAAATAAAACAACGGGAGTTCAGCAGCCAGATCCCATTTTAAGTAGATACAGAAAGAGCGGGAATACACTATTGCTAGAGATCGGTCTAGACAAGATATTCGACCACCACAAAAATATGAAGATATAATAGCTTATGTATGGTTGGTCAACAATTTTGTGTCCTTCAGCTATTCAAGAGCTACTTCAATTGATGACTTCGCTAAGAGTTACGGTCGTCGTGCGGACAATTCAGTCGATTTGTTGAGGAGGCCTCTTTCAGTTGGCAAGTTCAAGCGGGGGCTTGGCCTTAATCGATATTTGCCGCTCTTGTGCCCTGTAGGGCTATTGGAGAAGATAGAGTAAGTTAACTTATTTTGGAGTGAGGAATTTTTATGTATTTGAGTCAAGGTGGAGATTTGTTAGTTTGCCTCAAATACTTGAATTATGCACTAATCTGAATCGGATTTTCTTTGCTCGGTTGAAGTTGGCATGAGAGCATACTACAGTTGCGTTGATGACAACGTGGCTTTGTCATTATTTATCCAAGAGTTAAATGGATATGGAATCCTTTTAGAGTTCCAATTGGTTTTGCATACATAGTATGAGGATAAGGATAAATGTTATTTGGATCCTAACGCAATTAAGAATCCTAGCTTTTATGGATATCCTTGCTAACAACAACTAGCAAGATTAAGCCTTTATAATATGCATAATCCCTGTGATGATTTGAGAGCCACCTGAAAGTTATAGTAGAGAAAGGTAGAAGGTCTTTTTGGATTACCTGCAGCAAACCCCCATCTTATTAAGGGTTTTTTGATCTACTCTTGGTTGGTGATTGAAGGCTCTTTTTTTGTTCATCTTTGAAAGATTGTATTGAGATTATAGGATTGTTATTTGGGATTGAGTGATTGAGAGATTCCACTTTATATTCCTCACAATTTAGTAAAGCTATTCTTCTCATTCGCCCGTAGAAATAGGCTACAAGCCGAACCACGTATATCTTTGTGCACATATGTTCTCGATATTTTCATGTTTTCGTGTGATTGATATTAGTTTATCCTGGGAATTTGTCATAACACAAACTGGGTTATAAATAAATAAATTAATTAATTAAGAACAGGTGCTACACTTTGGCTTTGAACTTTACTTTGTCTGTTTATGTGAATAACAAGGAATGAGTTTGAATCCTCCAGTATTTTTGTTGATTAGTGGTATGATAAGGATTGCTGAAAATTTTTCTTACTGAAAGCATGAGAAAATTAAAACAGGTTTTGATGATTTAGTCAACCGTATGTCCTATAGGATTCTCATATTCCAAACTTTCAGAAACATCAGGCTAATAGATTTCTAGTGACTTAAAGAACTAGCAACTATGGGTTGTTGAACTCGGAGAAACTATATATACACTAGCTTCAATGCAGTTCCAGTATGTGGAGGGTGAGGTATGTGGAGAAGAATTGGAAAAAGCAGATTTTTGGTCATAAGTCGACTCATGCACAGGCATAAGTCGACTTATGGTAAGTCGACTTATGTTGGTGCATGAGTCGACTTACGTTCTGCTCTGGATTGTTGGTTTTTTGCTCTGCCAAGTCGACTTATCAGGTCTGATAAGTCGACTTATGATCTCTTCTCCAGTTGCTGTTTTTCGCTCTGCCAAGTCGACTTATGCAGACTGATAAGTCGACTTATGACGGGTTTTTTGGAAAGTTCAGGTTCCTATTTGCAGTCTGTTTGGGTTTCTGTTTTGGTATAAATACCAATACGATTTGAGGGTTTTGTGAGGAGAGTTTTGGGGTTTTGGAGCACAGAAAAAGAGAGATCTTTCTGAGCTATTTGTTAGGGTTATTGGTTGAGAGATTGAGAGATTTGTTGGTGAGATTAGTTGGTTCGTTTGAGCGATTTGTAATCTCAATTTGTACTCTCCTTCTCTATTAGTGAAAACCCACCCCCTTCTTGCCCCGTGGACGTAGGCAATTTGCCGAACCACGTAAAACCTTGGTGTTTGTGTTTTGTTTGGTCTTTCTCTCGGCGTTCGTTGGTTTGGTTTCTCAAAGCATCGGCCACAACAAGTGGTATCAGAGCTCGGGCTACGCTTGGGCTATTTTGGAGGAGTAGATCGCTTTGGAAGTTCAGCTAGGGCTTCGTTTGGTGATAAAGGTGGGATCTTTTTTTTGTAAAAATCTCTCTTTTTCAGTTTGGATCTATTTCTCGTTTGTTTCCGCATTGGTTTGGTGGTGCCTTGAGGATTATGGCCGAGAAAGAAGGAGTTGTGGGCAGTACTTCCGGCGTGAAGACCGTCCAAAGCTTGAATATCCACTCAATGAAGATTGATGTGGAAAAGTTCAATGGCACAAACAATTTTGGACTTTGGCGATGCGAAGTCATGGATGCGCTCAACGCGCAAAATTTGGAAGATACGTTGGAGTTGGACGGGAAACCGGACAACATTGATGAGAAGGTTTGGAAAAAGATGAATCGAACGGCGTGTGGTGTGATTAGGTCTTGTCTCACTCAAGATCTAAAGTATGATGTGATCAATGAGACTTCTGCAAAGAAGATTTGGGAGATCCTTGAGAGCAAGTATTTGACCAAGAGTGTGGAGAATCGCTTGCATTTGAAGAGGAGGCTTTACCGCTTCCAGTTGAAGAAAGGAACCTCCATTGGTGATCACATGAACCACTACACGAAGCTTCTTGCGGATTTGGCGAATGTGGATGTTAAGATTGAAGATGAGGACAAGGCGTTGTTGCTATTGAGTTCCTTGCCTGACGAGGAATATGAGACCTTCGTTCTTACTCTTATTAATGGGAAGGCATCTCTTTCGTATAGTGAGGTCACCGCTGCACTTGTGAATTATCAGCTTCGAAAGAAGGATAAGGAGACTTCGTTTGAGCCGGTAGCGGGGGCGTTGGTCGCAAGAGCAAAGGGTCCAAACCGTAGTGGGAGGTCGCAGTCTAGAGGGGCACATCTTGGAGTTCGTAAGAATCAATGTGCCTTTTGCAAAGAAGATGGACATTGGAAAGCCGATTGCCCAAAGTTAGTTGATCGAGCCGGGAAGAATAAGGGAAAAGCTATTCAAGCTTCAGAGGCGAATGTTGTCAAGGCTAGTGGCAACGATTCAGATTCGGATTCTTCGGGCTACTCGTTATCTGCACTGCCGTCAGTTTGTGTTGCCTACTCTACAGAGTGGATATTGGATTCGGGTGCTACATACCACATTTGCCCTAGGAGGGATTGGTTCTCCAGCTTTCAGGAGTTGGAAAGAGGGGATTTCGTGCTCATGGGGAATGATCACAAATGCTCTATTGGTGGTATTGGTACTGTTCGGATCAGGATGAGTGACGGGGTGATTCGGGAGTTGGTTGGAGTGAGGTTCGTTCCTCAGTTGAAGAAGAACATCATTTCACTTGGAGCTTTGGAGGCAGCTGGCTATAGGGTGACCTTGGCGGATGCACGCTTGAAGGTTACATTTGGGTCCATGATTGTGATGAAGGGCGTCAGAAGAAGAAATTTGTATTATTTGCACGGAAGCACGGTGATTGATAGGGAAATGACGACTTCATCAGATTCGGCTAGACTGTGGCATTGTTTGGTGCTGGGGTATATGATTGGTAATACCGTGCATTGGTTGTTGAGGAGTGCTATGACCTGCAGATTGAAGTCCTGTGAGCACATTAGGATGAGCGAGACCGTGGTGGAGTTTGGCACTTCTATCCATCGAGCGAGGGGTCTTTTTGGAGGTGTTCAGTCAGGCATTTGGGGGCCTTCCAAGGAGGCATCATTGGGAGGTAATCGTATCTTGGTTTCCACAGTTGGTGATTGTTCTAGGCATTATTGGGTCGCGACCAGTTCCCGTTGGTGTAAAGTCCTAGAAGTCAACAACAATTGGAAGAAGTGTATTGGCAGAAAGGTAACTCATTGTTTCAGCTTTGGTAGGGGTCCTTTCTTGCGTTGGTGCCGAGCTCACGGCAATAGGAGACACTTCATTGGTGTGGAGACTTTGGGGCGACGAGATGAGATGACAGTTTCGATGGGTCGTTCCTTTCTGGAGGAGGATCGGCGTTTGATGTCGAGCATTGGCATTGGTGTGCGGGCTTCGACATATTTGGGTCATCTTATGCATAGGTCGCCGACTGCTGCTTTAGGAGTTATTAGATCTGGTGGAGCTGCTTCAGATTTTGGGTCGCGTCGGATATTTGGATACCCAGCATTTGGTCACATCGTGGATGTGAGATTGGATCCGATTGCGCGTTTGGGGTTCGGAGGCTCAGTTGATTATCGTTTGGGAGCTTCTGATTTTGTTCTGAGCAGGTATGTCACTTTTGACTCTCGGCAGGTGGAGAGTGTTGATCAGGTCATTTGGATATCGCAGCAGGTGGAGAGTGATGCTACTCCACGTTGGGTGGAGATTACTCCACATACTCCAGATCATACTGCGTCATTTGGGATTCCAGCTAAGGTGACACAGGTTGGAGATCATTTGGTTTTGGATGCAGATGATGGATTGGTTTTGGATTCAGTTGCAGCTGGTAGATATAGTTTGGATATGGCCATTGGTTTACCTCAGGTGGAGGTGTTTGATTTGTCTCAATTTGGGGTCATTGGGAATACTATCAGTTGCAGATCGTTTGGTGATATTGGAGAAGAGTTGCAGACTTTTCTATTTGATTGAGGGCCTTTGGAGGCCGTTTGGGTGAACTACGTGAAGGCTTGATTCCTTGGGCAAAGGATACGTAGGCAGTCATTTTGATGCAGCCGATTTGGTGAGCGACATCGACATTTGGGGTGAGTGTTCACACTCTCATTTGGGTCTCAGCATGTGAGGCATTTGTTTGGTTGGTGTCGGCTCAGTTTTGGGAAAACTTCGCCGAGGTGGAGAATTGTGGAGAAGAATTGGAAAAAGCAGATTTTTGGTCATAAGTCGACTCATGCACAGGCATAAGTCGACTTATGGTAAGTCGACTTATGTTGGTGCATGAGTCGACTTACGTTCTGCTCTGGATTGTTGGTTTTTTGCTCTGCCAAGTCGACTTATCAGGTCTGATAAGTCGACTTATGATCTCTTCTCCAGTTGCTGTTTTTCGCTCTGCCAAGTCGACTTATGCAGACTGATAAGTCGACTTATGACGGGTTTTTTGGAAAGTTCAGGTTCCTATTTGCAGTCTGTTTGGGTTTCTGTTTTGGTATAAATACCAATACGATTTGAGGGTTTTGTGAGGAGAGTTTTGGGGTTTTGGAGCACAGAAAAAGAGAGATCTTTCTGAGCTATTTGTTAGGGTTATTGGTTGAGAGATTGAGAGATTTGTTGGTGAGATTAGTTGGTTCGTTTGAGCGATTTGTAATCTCAATTTGTACTCTCCTTCTCTATTAGTGAAAACCCACCCCCTTCTTGCCCCGTGGACGTAGGCAATTTGCCGAACCACGTAAAACCTTGGTGTTTGTGTTTTGTTTGGTCTTTCTCTCGGCGTTCGTTGGTTTGGTTTCTCAAAGCATCGGCCACAACAAGGTATAAGAACCAGAAGAAAATTCCATCGCCCTTTCGCGTGAATTTTCTCAACTATTACAGTATTGGTCAGGATCCTCCAGAAGTTCTTTCTGTATCTCATTGCAATACAAACATACGAGCATAAAAAAAATGCGGAACTTTACTGGTAAACTAACTGAAAAAGATGGCAATAATACAAATAAACTAAAAGTTTGCTTCAAATTTAAGCAAAATTCATATCAGCAACTTATATCGCGCGGTTTCCCCCAATCTCATCCTTGGATGCACGATACAAACATTGACATATTGAGACACATATTGGTATTCATAGAGGACGTATAGAAACCTTATACGACCTAGCTGGTCTTCCCATAATGAGAGTTGTGTAGCAATATAAGCTTCAATACCTTAACATTCTCAGTTGCTCTTGCCGCCTTTCTTTCACCTGATAATTGACAGTAATAGCTCTCAAACAAGCCAACCTCACCTAAACAAGACCAAGTTGATCCTCTCGGGCTGCTATCTGACCACAGAAATCTCTTCGAGTAAGGATTTACAAGGCTCTCTCGAAACTCAACCGGCGCCTCACATAGCAGACCCTGTAAACAAATGCAACAAAATTCATAAATTTATGATCAATATACTGACAGAACTCATAATTTTTGTTTGGCTTATTTTCAGACTAATGCCCCCGAAAGTTTACCCATTTTTTCACTTTGGTAACCCCAATATCATTTTAACACTTTGATACCCTCAAGTTTAAATCCCCATTCAGCTTGATACTGCTGTTAAGATTGCATTAGATTTTCTGTTAAAATTCTATCACCTGCATAGCACATGATACATTTTAGTCCATTTTCTCCAATTGCCAGAGACCGAAAAGAATCACAATGTATACAGGCATTATCATGACCACGTGATACAAATTTAATAGAAAATCAAACAAAATCTAGACAGGGGTACCAAACAGAAATGTTATTGAAACTTCGAGGGTATCAAAGTGAAAAAAGCGTAAAGCTCAGGGTAACAAACCGAAAATAAGCTCTCTTTTTTCCGCGTACTTACCTCTGCCATTGCTTTGATTTTCAATATAGTACTGTCGGTTAACATAACCAAATGCTCAGCATCCTTCATTTTCTTAAACAAGAGAGCACAATCAAGAATATGGTCTTCTTCAGTTGGAGAAACAATCTCCATCAGGCTCCTGCTAGTAGAGGAGAAGAAAGCCATTTCACCACTTCCATCGCTCGGTGGTGATCGAGGAGTAGCAGGGGGTGTTGGTGCCACTGGCATGGTTTCCAGTGAGCTTTGTACATGAATCCACCAACTTGATCTAACCATGCACTCTTCGATCCACTGCAACACTGAAGAAGCTGCCCTTGTTGTGTTCTTTCTGAATAGGCCCTCGCGTCTCTTTAAACAGTCAAGTTCCCTAATCACTGCAATGGATGAAGTAAATAAATGATTAAAAGGTTGGATGAGATGAAAGATGATGAGATTTTAAACTACCTATCCTTGGGATAATGAGTTGAGTCCCTTTAAGCCCTTCGAGTAACTGGATAGCTTTTCTTGATTCCGGGTTGAGGAAACAAGCTGTATCGACCACCATGTACCATTTGTTTTTATATGCTCTTGTTTCTGGAAGAACTTGTTCCACAGATTGGCTCTGAAATATAGTTGAACTCAATATAATTTACAGATACAGAAGCTTAATGATGGCTAAAAGAAGCATAAGGTCTCAGGTAAATTTTAACCAATATAATATTCAGATACAGAAGCTATGATTGTTAATATAAGTAAATTTTATA